>NW_024733126.1:7649574-8180151 GCF_018991925.1 Homarus americanus | reverse complement strand
CTGCAAGAGGTTGACTGCGCTCAGTACTCCCACAAGAAGATGACCTAAATACTAGTTGTAATTAAGGAAATGTTCTTGAGTACTGTACTCAAGTAACATTTTTGGGTAATTAATTTTTTAATGACACTCAAAATTTTTGGTACTTTTACTTGAGTATGGTTTTTAATATTTTAACTCCAATACAATTGAAAGAAATTGTTACTTTACATGCCAACTAATAATATATTTTTTAATTATTTACTTATTAACCACAGTAAAAGAGTTTTGTGGGTGGAGCCGTGAAGGGTATGGTGTTGATGTGAGTAAACACCACGCTGCTTTCCTGACATTATGCGACTATTTCTTTCTCAAGCTTTCCACTGCCTACATCTGCTGCTTGTAAGTGTCTCTTTATTCATGTTGGGCTTATTATTTTAATTTGTTACACCCCTTGGGGCGGATGAGCCTGGGCACAAGTCCATGTGGTCAGACATTAATACATTGGTACTCGTGTCTCACAGGTCATGCTATAAATTGTGATATGGAGACAATATTGATGTGAATTAAGGATGATGGGAGTTAGCACCCACCACTGCGTGGGTAGCGTACAAGAATTAAATCTAAATTTAAATTATTATGAATAAGTAGGTAAGTATGTGATGACAGTGATTAGTGACTCATTCTGTGGTAGGAGGTCCCTATCCAGTACTCCCTGCAAGAGGATGACTGTGTCCAATACTACCGGCATGAGGGTGACTGTCCAGTACTCCTCACAAGAGGATGACTGTCCAGTACTACAGGTAAGAGATGGCATGAGGATGACTGTCCAGTACTACAGGTAAGAGATGGCATGAGGATGACTGTCCAGTACTACAGGTAAGAGATGGCAAGGGGTTGACTGTCCAGTACTACAGGTAAGAGATGGCAAGGGGTTGACTGTCCAGTACTACAGGTAAGAGATGGCAAGGGGATGACTGTCCAGTACTACAGGTAAGAGATGGCATGAGGATGTCTGTCCAGTACTACAGGTAAGAGATGGCAAGGGGATGACTGTCCAGTAACTACAGGTAAGAGATGGCATGAGGATGTCTGTCCAGTACTACAGGTAAGAGATGGCATGAGGATGACTGTCCAGTACTACAGGTAAGAGATGGCAAGGGGATGACTGTCCAGTACTACAGGTAAGAGATGGCATGAGGATGACTGTCCAGTACTACAGGTAAGAGATGGCATGAGGATGACCTTCCAGTACTACAGGTAAGAGATGGCATGAGGATGACTGTCCAGTACTACAGGTAAGAGATGGCAAGGGGTTGACTGTCCAGTACTACAGGTAAGAGATGGCAAGGGGATGACTGTCCAGTACTACAGGTAAGAGATGGCATGAGGATGACTGTTCAGTTCTCCCTGCAAGAGGATGACTGTGTCAAATACTACCGGCATGAGGATGACTGTCCAGTATTCCATGCAAGACGATGACTGCCCAGTACTCCCTGCAAGAGGATGAGTGTCCAGTACTACAGGTAAGAGATGGCAAGGGGATAACTGTCCAGTAGTACAGGTAAGAGATGGCAAGTGACTGTCCAGTACTACTGATAAGAGATGACGGCATCCATTATTCCCTGCAAGAGGTTGACTGCGTTCAGTACTCCCCACAAGAAGATGACTCCAATACTCAGTTGTAAATTAAGGAAATGTTCTTCAGTACTGTACTCAAGTAACATTTTTGGGTAATTAATTTTTAAATGGCACTCAAAATTTTTGGTACTTTTACTTGAGTTTGCTTTTTTAATACTTGAACTCCAATACAACTGAAAGAAATTGTTAATCGTTACATGCCAACTAATAATATTTTTTTTTATTATTTACTGATTAACCACAGTAAAAGAGTTGTGTGGGTGGAGCCGTGAAGGGTACGGTGTTGATGCGGGTAAACACCACGCTGCATTCACGACATTATGCAACTATTTCTTTCTCAAGCTTTCCACTACCTGCATCTGCTGCTTGTAAGTGTCTCTTTATTCATGTTGGGCTTATTATTTATTATTTAATAAATTTGTTACACCCTTTGGGGTGGACGAGCCTGGGCACAAGTCCATGTGGTCAGACATTAATACATTGGTACTCGTGTCTCACAGGTCATGCTATAAATTGTGATATGGAGACAATATTGATGTGAATTAAGGATGATGGGAGTTAGCACCCACCACTGCGTGGGTAGCGTACAAGAATTAAATCTAAATTTAAATTATTATGAATAAGTAAGTTAGTAGGTGATGACAATAATTACCCTAGTTAAAGCTAGGACAGAGTTCAAACTCTGTCTGATGACTTTTAAAGACACTAATGTTTGCTGAGCCTAAGTATTTGGCCAAGCTACTAATTCCCCTGACTATACATTCTGGAATGATTAGCATAGTAATGATTTTTTCACACCTTGAAGAGCCTAGAGCAGTAAGGGAATATTATTTCGCTGCCCAATCTTTTCCTATACAGCATTCAAATTGTACAATTGGCTGCAAACATCCATAAAGCAGCTGACTTCTGTGGAGACCTTTAAGAAAAATCCCAAAACTTTTATATTTTGAAAGTTTATGATTTGGAACAAGATATGGTGATGGAGAATTACAGAGTTTAGAAAGTACCATATTAAAACTTAGGGTGTATGAATTATAGAATAAAACTCACATTTTGTGATCTTTTATTTTTGTGTTTTGAGTGCTAGTGAATATTTTTAGAAGAATTTGCACTTTCGAGAAACAAAGTGCCAGCTATTATTATTATTATTTCCAGCCACTTCTTGTGGGTAGGTCACCAGCATATCACCTTTGGGTGAGCGATTCACGATGATAACCTAGCTATCATTGGGAATCCCAAAGTACTCAACTGAGTTTCAACTCGGTGAGTTCGTGGCTTGGGGTACCACGAACGAAAGGTTTGCCTTTCGGACATTTAACCCTGGTCCGGCCCTTGGCCACCTACCTCATCGCGGTGGGCCGGTGAACATAAAATGCTATTCTCTTAAGTCTGAAGATTTTGGAAGATGACATTTCATGGCCAAAGGGTGGCCATAACTGTTGCATTTATTTTATAATAATAATAATAATTATTGTCATAATAATTAGTAAAGTACTGTACACTATATGCAGAGCTTTTGGAAGTCTAGTTTGTCAAATCAGAGTTTGATAAAATTATTTGCATTTTCCATTATTTATATATCATTGGTTTATAATATTAAGACAGGAATTATCTAGTAAGGCCTCTAAATTACCTAATAGATAAGTTGATGAAATGTCAGCAGAATCTGTCTTAGTGAATTAATTACTATTCTGGAGGCCAAAATTTTGGTACAGTATTTAAAATTTTCTTTTATATTAACAGATTTCACTACAACTTTGGCACCAGGATCTAGAAGACCAGGCACCTCGAGAAGAAATAAATGCATCATCTTGAAGAAACATTAACGCAGTTGGCCGGTGAACATAAAATGCCAGTGTCCCAAGTGTGAGGATTTTGGAAGGTGTCATTTCATGGGCAAAGGGTGGACATTACTGTTACATTTATTTTATCATAATATTCAGTACAGTACAGTACAGTATATGTAAAGCTTTAAGAAGTCTAGTTTTCTCAAATCAGAGTTTGATCAAATTACTGAATATGCATTTTCTATGATTTATTATCTTTGGTTTACAATATTAAGATGGATTATCTAGTAAGGCATCTAAATTATCTAATAGAGAAATTGATGAAATGTCAGCAGGGTCTGTCTTAGTGAATGGGTTACCACATTCTGGAGGCCAAAATTTGGTGCAGTATTAATATTTCTTTTATATTAACTTTTCACTGCAACTAAATTTAGCACCAGGAACTAAAGACCAGGCACCTCAAGAACACTTAATGCAGTATCTTGAAGAAAGAAACATTATATATTTATGTGTATGGTCAGCATGCTTGCCTCGCAAGCGAGCAGACCTGGGTTCGATCCCCGGGCAGGGTGACACTATGAGCAAGTTTCTTTATGCCATTTGCCTCTATCTACCCAGCAGTAATTGGGGACCCGGATATTAATCGATTTGCGGATCGTGTTACAGGATAATGGTTAGCCAGTGCAGTTGGCAAGTTGTCCGGTCTTCTCGGACTATTCCTTGACACTGGGTTATGCAGTTCATTAACTCAGGGTGTGGTTGTTGTGTTGGCGACAGCTTCTACACAGTAAACAAATTCAAGCCTAGGTGGCCCTAGGGCCGGCCATCTTCAATTTCGAGGGCCATCCATTATTATTATTTGTATAGTATACGGGTATTTAAAATAAAAACAAAAAGAACAGAGACTTACACAAAATACTTAATGAAGAATAGATCTTTTAGGAAATCACTCCCTTTGCCCTATTTAGTTGTTCCACATTATGTTGGTTAAATAATAAATTAATATTTTCATTAAGCCCAATTATTTGAGTACAGTACTGTACATGCATTATGTACTTTAGAAATGCCAATATTCCATTCATTATTCAACTAAACATTTGCTTATTTTCACGAAAATAAAATACTGTTTTGAAATTTAAAATATTACCACAGGTTAATGTCTTAACAGATATACAAATTCCAAAATCTATATTCCTTCATTAGCATATAGGTCACACAGTTACAATATATCAGAATATCTGTACAGCACTGTGTATAAAATGATGTATCAGATTTATTTGATGCCATTGCCTTGAATAATCTTACATAAATAATGTTGCTCAAACTGGTGAAGAACTGTTTTTCATTAACTTATTATTTAAAGTAGCTTCTACAAATTTAAAACAAAGATTTTCTGCCTTTTGTTTAGTTTCTAAGATTTTGCCACCACTTCTGTTGTTCGTTATTAGATTATTCAGAGGTATGGTGCTGACAGGTTAAAAAAGTACTGCTACTGGAATGCCATCCTCTCGAAAAAAAATAAAGGCAGAAACACCGTTCATTTACAGTCCAACTCAGACCATCTCGGATAACCAACTCATGGCCCGAGGGAAGACGGTAAAATTTATCAGCCCTTGAAATTATGATAGAAATAGATATGAAGGAAAAAATGCAGATATGAATGCGTCCGTAAATTCCGAAATGATCTTTACATCATTGTGGCAATAATTGAATTTATATTGTTAATTCTAGTAATAATTCTTCTGAATAGGGAAAATGCTCATAAATAATACATATATATTCCTTTTGTTATCCTTTTACAGTGACCCCTCGATTATCGAACTCAATCCGTTCCAGAAGGTCGTTCGTTAACCGAAACCATTGTTTCAATGGGTTTTTGGGTAATTGGTTCCAGCTCACCGAAAATTTCCTAACTTAACAAAAATGAGAGAAAAATTTACTTACTTTGAGGTGTGTATGTAGAAGGCTCCTGGATGATGATGATGATGGGAATTAGAATGGGGGTGGAGGAGAAGGGAGAAGAGAAGTCACCCCATGGCACCATTTCACCCATAAAATTTTAGTTCTCTTGGTGTAATTCAAGATTAATTTCTTTAAATCAACACTGCACTGCATTATATATTGTCAATATGTAAAATAAATTTCAAAATGACCAATAATTTCCTTGGAAACACAGAAAAAAAGCATTTAGTTGAAGAGAGTCTCAAGCAAGATGTTACCTCCAGTGAAAACAGAGAGACTAACTCCTGTTTGCTGTGTTAAGAGGCTGGATGCCGCACATTAAACTAGTCACTTTACCTTCAATTATGTTCAATAATTGTCAAAATGACTAAAAAATTGAATATTAAACTTTTAAAATTATTGAATAGTATAAATTTCTTTATATTTACTAAAATAGTAAGGAATTTAAGCCCTAGAACCGATTAATGTATTGGTGGAGTGATACTAAAGCTGGTTGCCCGGTCAGCGAAAACATGTTGAGGTCGGTTCGCAAGAAATTCGTTAACCGAATTGAAGATCCTTATGCAAGGCAGTTCGTTAAACGAGGGGTCACTGTATTAGTGTTAATCATGTTTATTAAGTTTAGTGAATTTTATACTTACAAACCCAAATGGGGTATTCCTGTTAAGCTTTATATATATATATATATATATATATATATATATATATATATATATATATATATATATATATATATATATATATATATATATATATATATATATATATATATATATATGGGTTGTACAGTAATGAGGTTGAACAAGAGGACAGAGCTGTCAGGATTATGTCTAGTGACCAGTAACGATTTTAGTTAGCAAACAGACAAACTAAAGCCTAATAAGTCACCAGGTTCCAATGAGATAGTTGCCAGAGTATTAAAGGAATGTAAGGAAGAGCTTAGTACGCCCTTTGCAAATTTGTTTAACATTAAAAACGGGTGTAGTGCCAGAATCCTGGAGGATAGCAAATGTAATACCTATTTTCAAGAAGGGAGATAGATCACTCTCCTCTAACTACTGTCCAATCAGTTTGTTAAACATCAGTTGTAGGCAAATTGCCGGAAGCAATAATTTCATACCCAATTCAAAATCACCGGGAGATGCACAAGTAACGAATGTGGATCATGGTTCATTGATATAAGTTCTACTAACATAAACTCATAACATTCGTCCTACATACCGATTGAACTCACGGTATTCACTCATTCACGCACTTCGTATTTCAGCGAAGAGACATAAAATATATCTCAAACGCATTCCTGAACCTCTTAGTCAGCTACTTGTTTAAAGTGTGCAAGGTGGGCCGAGTTAGGTTAGGTTAGTAATGTGTGGGCCGAGTTGGTTATTTAAGATAGCCAAGTTGGAGGTACACCCACCATTCCATCCCCACAACACCGCTGGTTGTGACTCGAGACCCTGACTAGGAATGGGACCAGAGGAACAATAGCTGTACACCGATTCCTTGTATAGCACGGGGTCTCCCCCCCCCATGTACTAAAAAACGTATTTAATAACAAGATCTTATGTAGATGACAGTTGTGATCCTGAACCCTACAATATTTGGGCATACTGCCACCATAAATGATTCTACGGTTAATCTAAACATTAATACAAACATTCAAAATTTATTAAATGCAGTACTTGCACTTGAACGTTTCTTATAACAATCTTGAAGCCACAGGAGCATTACTTCGTCCATCTTGAGAACAAATGGATCTTTTAAGTACATACACAACATTGATCACAGAATATGTGGAAGTATCTGTAAATACACGCCTTATTATCCCCTTAGACTAGCAGATTAGCAGGTAATAGGCAGCTACCTAACAGGGAGGTAATACCATCTGGGAAGATATTGGAAGCATAATTTGTTGTCTAAAGGTAGACCCTGCTGCCATATGGCATCACGAAAATTGTGACCAAGTCCCAGGTTGCTGATCTGACTATCTACCCCATTTACACACAATTGCAGGGTCTCAATTGTTTTTTTTACTTTGACAACACAACATACATATATTGTTTCTCACTTTTCATCTTTTTTTTCCAATTTTTTGTATTTCTTTATTATTATATTTTCGCCCCCCAGGCCCCGATGTGGGTCAGTGACCTGTTCCCGGGTGGGCTAATCACCGTAAAAAAAAAAAAAACGGTTCTCACTGTTGAATCATTGACAGAAAAACGTCATCCTACAGGAGCAATCGATACCCAACCTTCCATGAGTTAATGATACCAATTTTTCTTATAGAGTGAACACACGATGCTTCTTCACTTACTTGCCTTCATCTTGAGGGCACCTGCTTTGTTTCCTTTAAGTAGGACGAGGCGCAATTACTAAATATCCAGTCAAAAAAAAAAGCACAAAATAACTGGAATGTATGAGGGAATATTGTTTACAAACTGGCGCCGAACATGTATAGTAAACATCGCCGCGTGAGCCACCTAGCGGCTTGGCCTGCAAAATTTGAACCAACTCACCTCATAACCATAATTAATTGTGAGTGCTAATTAAGGTAAATTGCCATTCCAATGGCCGGTGTAAAAGCATTTTTTTAAGGGCAGTTTAAGTAAGGAACAGGTTTATACATTCTTTCATTATTATTTATAAGCGTGATTATTGTTGATTAAACATTGGAAGGAAGTGATTAATCTTTATGTTCTGTCTATAGGGTTAACTAGTGTGTTTGTGCATGTAATTTCATTAGTTTACCATAGGAAAATTGTCTAAAAGTATGCATTTATAAGGGGTAAGAAAAAAATTGCAAGAATTTTTTGCTGAATCAAAGAAAAAGTAGGTAGTAAACATGAAGTGGTTTCTAGGATATGAGTATAAACAGCAAGTAAAAGAAACTTGCTTAAATTTTTATAGGCTTTGGTAATAGATCAATAATGTAAATGCAGTACAGTAGATAGTGAAATTACTCAAGATTTGATGCTCATTACTTAATTGATTTTGTTGATTGGGGAATTATTGGTGAATACTCTTAATTTATTGATAGATATATATAATTCTGGGTCGGCGTGATGATTGTAAGTACGTATGGGATAAACAGAGTTACCCTATGCTGAGGACAGGTAAGCTTCCATGAGGGGAGAGAAATTCTGACGGATAACTCATAAAATCCTTAGAAATTATTTGCTCGAGATATAAATGTAGATCGCCATTTAAATAAGTGGGTTTCTTCAAATCTTCTTACTGTAGAAAAAACGTGTTTGATAAAGAATTCGGGCTGGTTCAAATTGATTATGACTGGTTCGAGGGCCGAGTTCTGAACAAACATGAAGAGGCGATTTACCTTTTCTCTTTGTGTCCCTGTTAAGGAGAAGCTCGAGAGATTACATAAAATAACTTAATGTATGAAGAAAACGCTAAAGGAGTCTAAAAGTAATTTTGTTCTAAGTTCTATACACTTAAGTTTTAACCTTCAAGAATTCATCTGTTCCTTCTTTTCTTCACTGAATCAACTGGCTGTGCATTCTTACAAAACACATAAACAATGGTGATAGTGAATACTGCAAAAACTCAACTGGTTTACTTGTGCCTGCTAGTATGATTGTCTCCAATGACAGGCTACAATACCAAACAGGTGAGGCTGACTGCATAGCCCACCTGACTGATTATCTCAACCCATCTTGTGGTAACTGGTGACAAACCGAGACACATGTGGCGGATGCTGTGGGTTGACTATTCCAACCTGTGTGATTCCTGGTACTTGGCCCACGTGACTGACACGGTTGGTTGTCTCGCAAATGTACCAGAATCGAGTGTCTGATTGTGCAATTAGCTGACTGTTGCCCGTGAGCTTTCACGTAAGATGTACAGTGTGTAATAATTGGTTAAGGCCTAAAATGAGCTGAAAGGTTGATTTCAGAAAGCAATAAGCAAAACAACAGTGCAAATAAGGATATCTCATTGTCCTATTGTTACTATTACAGGTTTGACCCTTCTAACATTAAACTCATGAGTTTCATTTATGGGTGTATTAACCCTTTAAAGGGCAACAGCGTATTTAGATAATTCATTCTGGCTAATTCAAGACGATTTTATTCACCCGAGAGAAATCCCTGCCCTCTACATGGTTAAAGAGTGGCGAAGAATACTCCTTGCGTCCACAATCATTGCGATACTGGGGTTCGGGACACCACGACTGGCATACATAGTGCTGCAAAGTCGTGCTAAACTAGCATACAACATTGAAATGCTAATTAAAGTAGGGGGTGGGGGAGCTACAATGCACCCCATCCTTAAGGCAAATACAGTATGTGAGTAAAGGGTAAAATTGTTGCAGGTGAGTGGTTAGGAGCTCAAGGAGGGTAAGTGGCTGGGATGATTGATGGATGGACCCTGTCACCAGTGACCCGGATGGCTAATAATGGCATCGTGGGCACGGCTTGATCTCAGGTAGTGGCACATCACCAAACAGTGTGATCTCGGACCTACAATAAAAGGGAAGGAGAGGCACGGGGTGAGCCATTTTTTTAATGGGGAATAAACCACCCGGACACCGGTCACCAATCCACAACTGGGCCTGGGGGGGAGGGGGGGGGGATATATAGAAGAGAAAAGGGGTATGTTATTCTACACGAAAATGCCTAAAAACCAGTTTTGGGAGTGAGATTGTAAGAGGATGGAAACACAGAAGGCAGAGTATTCCACAGTTTGGCTGTGTGACGAAAGGACATACTATATCGGGTTATTCTAGGGTGATCGACATCCACACAGAAACTGTGAGCACCGTGGGTAAGACGAGTGCTAAGAACCCACTGCCTTGCCAGCGGTACACAGGCTGCCAGTCACCGAACACTGCCCGTTAAAAGCACCTGTAAAAGAGAGTGAAGCAATATTGGGGCGAAGAGAAAGGGAATAGATATTATTAACGAAAGAAGAGTTAATAAGACTAAATGCCTTTGATTCCACCCTATCTAACAGTTGGACAAGAACCACTCCAGATATGAGAGCAGTATTCCAAGTTAGGACGAATGAATCCCTTACAAACCTGAAGCAACTGCTCATAAGTGAAGTAGCTTTGGCATCTGTACAACGTTGCCAGCTTTTAGGAAGCAACTTTAGCAATGTTGTGGATATGTCTTCCATGACACAACCCTTAAATGCAAATTAAAGGTCAAAATAAACCAGTACTGCCACTAGGGTGGATTTGTAATATAATATGTCCCAGTAATAAAAAGTGAGGTGAGTGATGGGGTGTGGGTCGTACAAGGCGTGGACAAGGACTGCGGCCACTTTGCTCCCCTGCACACTGGCCTGAGCCACAAGGCCGCACGCGAAAGTAAAGTACAGGAGTGAGGCGGCCAGAACACCGGTGTGCAGTATATGGGGCAAGAAACTGTGGGTGAACTCCATACTTCGTGAGCTAAATGTCACACATCCCTCTTTCTCTTATCTAAAAACTTAATTTTATATACAATAATTAATTATCCATGTTGGAAATAACGCTTCTTGTCCGATCAGCGAAGTTAAGCAATGTTGGGTCGGTTAGTACTTGGATGGATGACAGCCTGGCCCTACGAACTCCAGATGCTGCTGGCATAAGGACTATTTGAAACAAGCTTTTCATGGGTTTTTCAGCTGTCCTTGGTCTAATTACCTGAATGTAAATTATTATAACAAAGACTAAGTGAGCGGTGTTTAAAAAATTCATAGCAAAGGCACCTGAAATAGAAAAGAATGATAATACCCATTTTTATATTAGTGATTACCCTCCCAGCTATATCAGCCAGGAAGAAGTAATTGAACCACCACCTGCCTCAATATACACATTTCTACATAAAACATTACTAGAGGAATAAAGATGAGAGTGACCAACCAGCTCCACTAAGAACCTGGCAGGCCTCTCCATACAGTGTACCTTTAGACTAACACTTGACTAACACCTCAAAAAAAAAAAAAAATAAAATAAATGTGACTACCCTCCCAGTTACACAAGGACCTGGGCGGGCTCACTAACTCCAACAATAATAAAAATAATAATAATAAGCAGCATTATATAAATAAACCAATATCAATACAAAGGTCTGACGACCCAAGGGAGCAGAACAAAGACAAAACACCAATAAGAAAGATGAAGCGATCTGGTTGAGCCCAGATTCTTTCTACTACTGTATTTCAGTTTCACCACTTTTCCTTCAACTCCTAATAATCTTCTTTCACCTCTTAACTAAAGACTTCGTATCGTATCGTATGAGCTGTGTGACCTCCGACTGTAAGGTTACTTGTAGTGAAATGCACCGTGTGGGTATTCTGAACAGCTGATTAGCCATTAATGAGTGTTATATGGTAATAAAACATGTATTTGTAAAGTCTGAAGTACACAGGTATTTTTATCCTTTTTTCATCTCACGATGTCTTCTGATTTTTAGTAGAATTTTAATGTTTTCGTTAACTATTATTAAAAATATTAATATTGAATTGAATGAAAAGTTCGTCTCTGATAGCTGTGGTGTTATAATAATCACAAGAATAGGAATAATAATAATTACGACAGCGACAGGAGCAAAAATGCGTGTATAAAAATTTGGGGTTAGAGTGGGGGCAGGAGGGCACACCACAGGCACATGACCTAGCGAGAGTGGGGTTAGAGTAACGGGAGAAACCGGTTTATGAATAGTGGCCCCGACACCTTATCACCCTCCCACCCTCTTCCTCCAAGCAAACCTCCTTCACCCGAGTAAAAAATTAAACCTCACACTTTATAACTTCTCTTACCACCTTGTCATGATGTATGTAATTATTGTATGCTTACGCAGTTTTCACTTCAGTTTATTTTTCTGGATTGATATACAGTATTTACCTTGGATCGTTGTTTTATACACAAAGTTGACAAAAACACCATTATATGTTAATCACATTTATCACTAACACGATACAAACTTAGATAAAAGGAAAAATGCATTTTACAAACCAGTCTTAGGGGTTCGTATATTAAATTTTCCCGCGTAGCTGATGACGTCAGAATAAGAGGATAAAATAGCATCGAAATTACACTGAGATCATAATGTAAATAGACGTGGCCACCTATTCTAAGGTAAAGGGAGAATATTAATGCGTGGGTCTCCTAAGGTGAATCACAACACTCAACCCCCCTCACACATTCCCATGAAGACCCTTCCAGAGAAGGTAATGGAGAATAGGTAATGTGTGTGTGTGTCTCTCATCATCAGGTAAAGTAAGGATCATTCTTCACCATCAGTACACAATCAGGTAAGATGTGTGTTGTCATCACACCTGATGCACCCACCTGTATTTAACTTTTTCGAATGACTTTCTTAGCGTCTTATTCGTTGTATGAAAATATTTCCCTAGCTATTCAGTCTTCGTTATGGTGAAATAGTTTGGTTAGATCTAAATTTTCAGAGCCTTATATTATTATTTAATGTATTTATTTATGTTAATTTTTATTTACTCATAACTGTACGAAAAGGAACACGTTTTAAGAAGTTACAGTTCAGTATCAGTGCAAACTTCTTTTTCTGGTATACTTCAGTGCTTCAGTAATTAACGTCTCTCTGCATGCACAGAAAGTTAGTTCATATACTAGACGACAACTATTAAAAACTAGGAAAAGTTCAACTGTCTTTGACCTGTATATTTTTGTTTTGGGTTAGGTGAACCAGTTTGCTCACGTCACCATTTAGGGCGAAAAGTTTAAGATGTGAACCTTTAAGGAGCAGAAAGGTCAATGCCCTGGTCTTATTTATCAGAGGTCAATGCCCTGATCTTTTGTAGCATAGCTGTCAATGCCTGGGTCTTAGGTAGAAGCGAGGTCAATGTCTTGATCTTATGAGGCAAAGAATGGTCAATGTCCTGATCTTTTGTAGCAAAGAGGTTAATGCCCTGGTCTTTTGTAGCACAGCGGTCAATGCCTGGGTCTTTCGTAGAAGAGAGGCCAATGCCTGAGTCTTACGTAGAAGAGAGGGCAATGCCAGGGTCTTACGTAGAAGAGAAGTCAAAGCCTGGGTCTTACGTAGAAGAGAAGTCAAAGCCTGGGTCTTACGTAGAAGAGAGATTAATGCCTTGATTGTTTGAAGCAGACAGATAACTGCCCTGGCTTCACTGCTCAAACCAAACAAGAGTGCCACCGCAGGCAAATGGGTGAATATTTATGTAATGATACTTCCACAAGCCTGTGTGTGTGTCGGCAGGGTCACAGCGAACTCCGGGCAATGTTGAATGTTCATTCTAGTAGAGATTTAAGGTGCTGGCTGTCGAGTCAAGTCAGAACAGTGACTTTCTTTGCTCCACATAACGAAATCAGAACCAAAATTTTGATTACATTACGATTAGCCACCCCAACTTATTTCACCTGATAATAATTGAACACCCAAACGCCACTTGGGAGACTTAGGTTAGGCTAGCAATAAGCTGGCGTGGTTAATCTTCAGGCGATATCATTCTAAGTTAAAATTTCCCTTAATTGAGACTGTTCCTACGTTGGCTTTGCTGTGTGGCCAATGCCTCCGGTCTTCAGATGCTGGCCAAGGTTCTCCTGGAGGAGAGGTTAAGGTGCTGCATTTGTTCACTGTTTTGGGGACACAACCTTGGCGGCTGTCAGAGCTTGATACTTGCAGCTCCTGTGTGTTCTTGTTTATTCATATTTGTGTATACAGGTATTCGTTTATTTGTGCTTATGCGTGTATATACGTTGGTATGCATATGTTTATATCTGCAAATATGCGTGTGTGCTGGTTTATTTGTTTATGTGTCCGTGTACATAAATGTTCGTGTATAATTCTATGTACGGAAATGTACCTTGTGAAAGTGTCAATGCTTACCTCTGACATCTGTATTCATAAAAAAGTACAGATCAAATAATAATATCCACCATATCTCATAATATTGGTCAATTTAACTCGGATATAATGCTTACCCACATCAGTAACCTAGCTACATATTTCTGCTCGACGTACTGTACGAGGCTACTCGTACAAGTTGCTATATACACCCGTACCTGCATGGGAGCTGACACGTATTATTACACCTTATTTTTTTGTTAATTCCTAGATCCTGATCCTCATTGATACTCACGATAATAAGTTCTTCTAACAGGGGATAAGGGAAAGAAAGCATTTAGAGGGGATACAGTTTTAGCGCAATTCCGATTGCGTTTTAACCTCCATCTTCATACAGTAGCTTGAACGAATCAGTTAGGCTACCTGCTGTCCCACTTTTACATTGAGGTATAAAAGTTTGGGTGTGATCCTTTAAGATTCCAGGGCTCGGATTCTTAAATATACTTGTGTTAGATTCTCCTGACAATAGGAAATGACGTATCTGCCTGGCTAACGTAACCTAAAGCACAAAAATAACATTCACACTGGTATATCGACATGGCTGAGACCATTATTATAATTTGACTTGTTCCCTTAACACTTGCTGGGTAACCAAACAAACGTACAGAATATTAATGAATCTGGACTCAAGCCAAATGGTCGATCACGTGAGTAGTCGTGTTTACATTTGAGGGAGACCTTGATTCACCTGTCTCATGTTACCTTTCATCACTTGACGTATCTAATTCTCAGTTTTAACCCTGGAATTCTTTACTTTCTCGTCTAGTCTTCCTTCCCTATCACAGTCCATCACCAGTTGCACTCCACCCCGTAACCCTCATCCCAGACCCGTCTACCACCAATGTGAAGTAAGCTGTCACAAAACGGGACTCGATACAAGCCTACTATAGGGCAATGTTCATACTCTCCCCGTCACCACACACATACACAGATACATACACACAATACTCATACAAATTAACACCAATTCAGAAGTAGTGTACGTGAATATGAACAAACAAAAACCACAAAAAAGAGAGATAGGGAACAGTACTGTACTGAGGCAGACATGTGACTTGTGAAAGAGACAACATAATGACGATTCTGTGAAGAGTGCTGTGAATACAAAGACTGGGAGGGCAATAGTGAAAGGCCTCGTTGGTCCATTTGCAAGGGATACTACCTGTCTGTCTGTCTGTCTGTCTCATTCTTCCCTCTCTATCACTTCTGTGGAGGGTGGACGAAGGAGAACAAAAAGAAAGGGTAGTCATGTACGGCAATAAAAAGGGATAGGAGAGGGTTACGATAATTCAAGGAAAAACATGTAAACTGTTAAAGTAGAGGGGGAATAGAAGGAAAGATGATGAAAGACGTTTACAGTAGACAGTAATAAAATAACGCGAGGACAGTAATAAGACAACGTATAGTCAGCAATAAGTCTAAAGGTGGACCCTGCTGCCATAATGAAGGTAGTATGCAGCTATCAAACAGGGGGTGGGGGGGGGGGGCTATTACCGCCTGGGAAGATATTGGAAGCATATTGTGCTGTCTATGGTAGACCCTGCTGTCATATGGCATCACGAAAATTGAGACCAAATCCCAGGTTGCTGATCTAACGTTCTGCCACATTTACACACAAGTGCAGGGTTTCAATTGTTTCTCTTACTTTGACAACACAACATACATATATAATTTCTCACTACTGATTTTTTTATGGTCCTTAATTATTATTATTATTATCATCATCATTGTTATCATTATATTATACAGTACTGTATTATATTTTCAATTAATATATATACTGTATATATATTTTTTATTAAATTATTATTATTATTATTATTATTATTATATTTTCGCCCCCAGGCCTTGGTGTGGGTTATTGACCTGTGCCTAGGTGGGCATATCCCATAAAAAAACGTATAGACAGCAATGAGATGCTTAGACAGCAATAAGACAACGTGTAGACAGGAATTTTGTTCCCTCTCAACCAATACTTTCCCCACCACCACCTTCGTCACCACCACTCTCACTTTCAATAACTATCTCCTTTAACTAGCTGATTCCCTACATTCTCACAAGCCTATCACAAATTCTCACTTCCAGTTCTCATTCAGAAGCCCTTACGGTAGTTACTGTGTGTTGGCTTAAATATATAAACAGTTGTGCGACGTCAGAAGAAAAAAAAACCACAACAGTAACAGTAATATAAAGACCAACACAAGCTACAATTGCAGCAACATGAACAAAGAAAACAACAACTAAAATATCATCAGCAAAAAACAGCAGAAACAACAATAACATCGCTCTCATTCTTAACTCCCGTTTTTCACCGCTTGGCTCAACTCGACTAACTGGCTACCTGGATAACTGACTGACTTGTCTGGCTTGCTAGTTGTTTAACGAACTAGCTAACTGGCTAGCACGAGTGGGTCTCAACATAACAGGTTACGGGAGACGCTGTTGAGGCCTTGTGAAACACCTCACACTCTTTACCCGTTATTGTATTATCTCTATCTTCAATTTCTCCTCCTCCTTCTCCATCACTGTTATCATCATTTTCATCTCTTTCTTTATCATTGTCATCACCATGCACATTATTATTATTATCATTATTATTATTTTTTGTATTATTATTATTATCTTCCGTTTTTTTCATCATCTTTACCGACTTTCATATTTTTTACGTACTTTTTTCTTATTCTTCTTTTAGCTCGTATTTACCTTCGTTTTTGCTTCTTGTTCGTGTTTTCTATTTCTAGTTCTTCTTCATGCCGTTTTTCACCTCCCGATTCATTCGCCTCTTTGTTTACATTGTTCTGTTATTCAATTTTTCTTTTTCTTGTTCACATTCTTGTTTTTGTTCATGTTCTAATATTATTCTTATTCGTGATATTCTCTTTGTTCTTATTATTGTCCATCACATTTTTCTTTTTGTTTGTCTTGTTCTTCTTCATGTTCATGTTCTCCTCGCCCTCGTGATCTTCTCACTCCTCCTGTCATCATGCGGTTATCCTTGCCTCACCACCTCAAGTGACCGGATCTCGGAGCCCCGTTACCTAAATCTGGGCCACCGACTCTTGCAAGCTGAGACCACAAGTTGACCTGGCCTGTGTGTACTTGCCTGTCATACCTCCTGCCCCACCTGTATTAACCCGGGGCACTTGAATGAATGTGTGTGTGTGTGTGTGTGTCCTCTGTGGGTTTCTTTCAAAGCAAAACAACACATCTTTCACAGGTACTAGCCATGAACACTCACAGACGCTTGTACCCAAACGACGCACACACACAGAGGTGTCGTCGTGGTGGTGTAAGGTCGTTGGCCGACACGAGTCAAGAAAATCATCCTAGTGAAGCCTCATATCCAGCTCACCTCCACACTGTCACCACAACCACATCACACTAACACCAGATCCACATCATATTCACACTACACTGACACCAAATTTACACCACGCTGGCACCATACTGACACAATACTAACATACGAACACCACAATTACATCACACTAGTACCAGACCCACCTCATATTCACACTACACTGACACCACATTCATACCACTCTGATACCATACTGACATCTACTGACGTCACACTAGCACCATACTGACACCACACACACCAACAAAGAATTCTATCCCTCATAATTCTTAATTGTTGATGGAAAAATGTATTATTACTAAACCTATTACACGTTTAAAGGCCTTAGTTGTTGAAGCGCAGGAGTAACATTTATAACGTCAACATCATCACATTCACACCACGCTGACATCACATTCACATCACACTAACACCAGACTCACATCATCTAACACTTCACTCACACCATTTCAAACATATTTTCTTTCTAAAGACCCACTGCCGCTCCCCACCACCACCAACAAGTCGTAAAGCTTATAAAAGTTTTATTTAGATACACAACACTGATAAATGGGTAGTTGAGTAATTTTGTTTTAACTTACTTTCTTTATAGATATAAGGACTTAATATGTTTGTTTACTTTCCATGTGTACAGGAAGAGGTTATACACTACTACATATTTTCTATTAGGTATCCGATTCACGCATGCGCATTCAAATGTATGTGAAAGTTATGTACTGGAGTCCGTATATACTTTGTATGTGCACAGTCTTTCTCAAACCTATCGCACTGGCTTCCCAAGCGGTGTGCTTTAGGTGTGTGGTAGTGTGGTGTGGGTAAATGTTCTGTGGGCGTGTGGTGGTGTTCTGTTGGCGTGTGGTGGTGTTATGTAGGCGTGTGGTGGTGTTATGTAGCCGTGTGGTGGTGTTATGTAGGCGTGTCGTGGTGTTATGTAGGCGTGTCGTGGTGTTATGTAGGCGTGTGGTGGTGTTATGTAGGTGTGTGGTGGTGTTATGTAGGTGTGTGGTGGTGTTATGTAGGCGTGTGGTGGTGTTATGTAGGCGTGTGGTGGTGTTATGTAGGTGTGTGGTGGTGTTATGTAGGCGTGTGGTGGTGTTATGTAGGCGTGTGGTGGTGTTATGTAGGTGTGTGGTGGTGTGGTGTGGTAGCGTCTGGTGATGTGTGGTGTGAAGGGGCGTTCGACACATTATTTTACTGGGAGGTGAAAGTAATAATATGGCGGGCAGGAGGCGGTGACCCAGCCAGACAACCTCCTCTCACCAGCTATTCTTCATTTCTTCATTTGTTTCTTTCCCTCTTGCAATTAATCATCCCTTTCCTCTTCCTTCTCCTGTGAATTCTTCGGTTATTTATTCTTCTTATTATAATCTCCATCCAGTTATTTCTTTTCTGATGCATTTTTCTTTATTTTTATTAATTTTTATTTTTCATCTTCTCTTCATCTTCCACCTCCCGTTTCTCAATCTTTTCGTCCTATTCCCATTCTTCTCTTCTCTTCTCATTTCTTCCATATTTCATCTTCCTGTTCCCTTACCCAATCCTCCTTTGTTACATCCTCCTCCTATACTCCCTCTTCCATTGTTTCTTCTTCCGCCTTAATCTCTGCCAACTTCCTTTCCCTTTCCGTCTCAATTTTCTTCCAGCAACAACCACCTCTCACGTTACCTGCACATAATTGCAGGTGCTCCAGTGAGTTATTATTCATCGTATCTGAGGACAACGGTGGTGATGTTATCTCAAAATTACAAATCGAGTTTAGGTGACTTTTCCTTTTATTTCTCTAGTGGTACATTGGGGTTAAGGTTTATGTTAGCGTTAAGGTGGTTAATCTTCAGGTGAAATAAAAGCTTGGGTGTCTAATTTTCAGGTGATCTAAAAATATTCATACCGTGCATATATTCGTAGCACTGTAAGAACCTATAGATGCTCAGAGTGTAGGCAAATATTCTTTTAAAAGTCGCCCGAAATAATAAATAATAAATATTGAAAAAATAAAATAATAATACCAGGCGAAGCAAAATCTTGTATAAAATAACAGTGAAAGAGTGTCGTCATTTTGGAGGTCACTATTCACAGTTCCGCTGGGGTCAGATTGGTCACGCTGGGTTACTTGTGGGGTCACTTATCGTTTTTGTCTCTGGGCCATTATTAACCTTCAGTAAGAAGTACCGGGTGACCCCACTCCCCCACACACACACTACTTTTTCCTCTTCCGGCCGCCACTGGGCAAAATCCACGTATATGCGAACTTGAAATTAACTGATTGATTCGCCCGCACCCACAATGCCGTCGTCTACTGAATGTCTCTTCACTGACAACATAAGCTCTATCAAACCATCATTCCCGCGACTATTTTTGATACCATCGTCGTCAGGTCCGTAATTATGACCTGACAACACGAATGAGTGAGAAGGAAATGCAGTATGTGGCAGGTCTGAGGATTTTGTCACCTAGACATTACCCAACACAATGTTAGAGCCACGGCATTGAAATTATATGCGTGGCAATGCTTTCTACATAGATACTAAATAATCGCATTAAAAAAGGAATTGATATCAAGGGTCACAGTTTTTTTATAGTCTACGCCAGCGAGTCCCGATGAGAATACGGCGTCTATACCCACCAACACCCGATGAAGATATTAGTTACTCATAAAAATGTAAAAGGAGAAACTGATTTATTATATAATGAACACCGAATTAAGAATAAAATAACCACTATACATCCTAATCATAAAAATTCGATCAAATTATTTACCGTTTCAGTAACAGTTTAAAGAGTATTCTCAGCGTTAGACATTTTGATGAGTGTATACATACTGTACGTGCATCAAAGAGTAAATGTGTTTCAGGAAATACGTACACGAGCAACATGGTGAACTGTTACTAATTACTGAATATGTCTGAAAATTTTGAAATAATTAATAAAGGTGTTTCTTGTTACCTCACCTTCATGACCAGCGCTGAAGGGAAATAACACTTCTCGATGGTGTGTGTGTGTGAGAGGCAGATGAGGGATCTGTCGATTGATGTCACTGTGTGTGTGTGTGTGTATTCGGTGACAGATCCCATGTACAGTATTTTTTTTTTACCTTTATCCTCTTCGCCTCGGTGTGGTCATGTGGCAAACAACGAGAAACAGAGGGGAACCATGTGAGAGTTCCTTTGAGGCCAGACTTGAACAACACTGGTACATATTGAGATACGTCCAAGAGCCCGTACATGCCTAGCACTTGGGTACAACTTGTCAGCACTGTGGAACAGAATTAACTGAATACCAGGATGGCAAATCTAGGACAGGAGATAAATAGTGGCAGGTTGTTAATTATACCATCAAAGAACTGCTAAGTTTTATGTGAATGGTCACCAAGGAAGGTAAATAATAACATTATGGAGTTTAATATTTTGTGTGGAAGTAAAACCCACTTTATGAATATCAGAACACGACTCAATCATGATGCAATGATTATGCGACTGTTTGGGGTGTGAGGTTCTCAAGCAAGTAATATCTGTGTCACCTCTAGCTGTATGCTGATACTAATTTGTATACTTATTTCCAGATAACTCAAACTACAGGCAGGTGTACAGTACCCTGAAAGTGCTAAGGATGATCAGCAATACCATGTTTCGTGTACATCTGTACCTTGTCACATCCGTTTTCTGTGATATAATGGGCTGGGAAGACTTGTGTAAGATGTTCACTCACCCGTATCGTAACAGGTTTCTAAGGAGTAACTTATCGAAAAATATCTTGTAACTCAACAAATTAGTACACCAGCGTGTACTACACATTATTACAACTGCTTCACGGTATTACAGACTTGACAAGAACTTTCTAATACGACCGAAACTTAATGTAGACGTAATAAGCATATGAACTGTCAAATGATGTACTAAAAATCCCTTTGCACGATATCCATGCGGGGTAACATTTAATCCAGATGATATATAATAGAGTAAAAAAAATACACCTAGAGGATTGAAATAGGCCACTAAGGTGTCAGATATCTGGAATATTTGGTTTTACACTAATACTCCGAAGTATCAGATTACCAGGTAGGCCTAATGAGAGACCAGCGACTTACTAAACATCAAAAAGCACTGAATAAAAGTATAGCGTTATAGTGAAGAATGTACTATTATATTTACAAATACATATATTTATATTTAGTGTCTAGGGATTTTGTATATTGAAAAATACTAGAAATAATCAACACAAAGCTCCACCCACAAGACACCCTCACTCATGATTTAAAAAGTTTATATTAACATTATCAGTGTCTTTTTTGAAGACGGTTATTGTAGTTCCCAAATTTTTAAGTATGATGTCATTGTTTTTGTCATATGATAAACAACGGACACAGTTGGCCATATTCTGAAACACCGTAAAGTCGTAAACTGATATCGCCTTTTTAAAATAGGTATTTATGCCACGGCATTATAACTCTATGCAAAGCTGAAAAATTACTAAAGACTGCCCAAGTATGTAATAAACTGCTCGGAAATGCCCACGATATAAGATATAGAGAAAGAAACGCATTTCATAAACTGCGTCTTTGTTCCCTTAAACCAAGGCTGTAATGTATATGATCAGTGAGATAATGATTAAATATGATAAATCGGATGACTATTAGATACCCCAGCATTTTTTCACCTGGAAATTAACCACCCTGACGCTACCTAGGGGTTAGATTGGATTAGTTTAGCGTGAGGAATGTTAATCCGGTGAAATAAGTTGGGGTACCTAATATTCAAGTAACCCAATTTAATGGGTGAAGGATGTGCTTTAAGTTGTCTATGCCTGAGTGAGGATATTCATGGCACTCCTAAGAAATGAAATCTCTTTTGAAACAATCGACGAAAGTTTATGTCCATATACAATAGATGGTGACATTTCTTTAAAGAATTAGGCTGCTAACAATACTTTGTGAATATACAAGCCATTTTTTAAAGCTCTTTCATTGTACTGCGCACATCATTGTCATTCCTAAAAAAAAACCTTTAATTCATATTACGCTACATAACATTCAAATCCACCGCGCTTGTAGAATCTCAGAAAACGGGAATCATTGATAAAGACTAACTCACCTAATGTGTGATACGGAATTATTTGATGAATTGTACCCAGCTACGGGTATATAATACAGTAGTAATTGTATGTACTCATACCATTAAGGAGAACTCAAGGTATCTATAGGATGGTTATGAGAGTCCAATTGATCCGGGCTAGTGTACTAACCGGGCTAAGTGTAGATCGTGGTTTGAAAATCACACTATTTACGTCTGTGAATGTTTAGTGAACAACCGCAGATGTCAGATGAAAATACATGAGAACAATGATCTGGAAAAGGGTAAAGGTATCAGAACTATGTGAAGTGTTGGAAGTGATCCAGAAACTATGCTTCAAAGAGAATATCTTGTACTGTATACCCACGGCATGAAAATAGGACGCTAGGCTTTGTTCGGGTGGGCGCCTAGGCCTCCTTTGGCATACCGCATTGATATTATAACCCAATGAATTTACCCAGGAACTAGCAAACCAGAACCTTACCTTAGTGGATAATTTAGGATTAAGATATGTATTTATAAAGCATAAGGTCACAATAGATAGGAAAATGGAGATGTGAGAACCATAAGAATTCAAAGTGAAAATTAAAGATTGGAAACTGTAGACTTAAACAGAGAGGAGGGTGGGAGTCAGGACATTACCCTTAGTGATGCCTCGACCTCTCCCAACACAGGTCAGTGCCCTTCATGCTTTATTCAACCCTAAAAAGACTTATCTAGCAGTTTGTACATCTTAAAACCTTGCCTGATGTTATAAAGTGAAGTCATAATGTACTAGTGTGTGGTGACGAAAGCCCCTCAGGCATTATTCTTAGTGATGCCTCGACTTCTCCCAACATAGGACGCGTTCTGAGCGCCTCTCGGGCGTCAGCCATGACCACACTGTGAAGGCCACACCATGTGGGGAGCGTCAGCTCACAGTGATCCTGCACCACCACTGTGAATCTGTAGATACCCTACATATCATCACCTAGGAGAGGAGAAAATCACTGTATACTTGAGAAGTTTCGCTGTCGCTACGTGGAGCGACCTATAATACCAGGTGTGGAACCAGTACTGGTATGATTACCTGGGAAGTATCCCATCTGCTCATCAAGAAAAGTGTAATGAAAATAATAGTTGTTCTTCTGATGAAAGCCAACTCTTTTTGTAATGTAACAGGTGATTCTTCTGAGGCAGGCCAAGTCACTTGTATTTTAACGGAATGTTTTATAAGGAATAAATTAGTTCAGACATGTTATTGTTTCACCCTTCTTTCCCTTATCGATCTGGTCAATGAAAAATACAACCCAATGCCTAGTTCACTCTGCCCGCTACCTAACGAGCTACTGCCCAGAGGGGGTCTGGTGGCAGCAACCCTTAGAAATTAAGAAGAGAGTTAAGTTATCCCCTTAGACTTAGTGATCCCAGAATCTGTCAGTATAACATAATCACTACTATTATGCTTCTTGTATCACATTTGACCTAAATTATGATGTTCATCCACCCATGCTTCATTTTGTTGTTATATGACATACCATGTAAATATTTTGAACACTTTCAGATTTGGATGTTTTATTTTTAATAAACCCTAAATGGGTGTTACCATTAATACACACATAAACCTAGTACATCCCTGAACCAAAGTATGGAATAAATTATTAACAAATATATGAGTTTACATTGCTCGTATCTATACACTGTGTTGAAAAGAAGCTAATATTTTTTTTCAAGAATAAGGGGAATACCCGAGTTCTCTGCTCATTACCAAGTGATGGAGAGAGAAAGAGGTGTCGAGGCACTACTTCTGTCTGGCCTCTAATGTCACCTGTTACCTGACACTGATGAGATCCAACACCTGGTGTACGTCTCACATCGCATAACCTCGTGAACTAAAGATGTTACTTTAAATACACTCTTTTAATACGGCGGGAAGGGGGGTGAAAGAGCAGGAAAGGGTAAGGGTGGACCTTGACAGTAATAAGCTTCCCCATAATGCACTCACCTTAAACCTGGCTTCCATTATTAGAATTTACATACTCGTAATACATAGCTAATTACGCACACTTCAGAGTCTAGAGACAATAATGAGTATAATGTTAGTCAACTGTATGGTATTGTTACAGATAATATACACAAAATACAGTAAAAAGTACAGGTGGTCCATTTTATATTGGTAGTTGTACTAGTGTTAGTGTTGGTGCATACGGTGATGATATATCTGTATGACACCTTGTTGGTAAACCATAGTGGCAGAGTGTCATAGTGGTGATGGTGGTGTGACAGGTGTAGGGAGTCTCACGACCTTGAGAGGGTAGTACAGAGCTATTGTGTTCCCTCAATATACCTCCCAGATCACGCCACGATAACACCATTGACCTCCTCTGCTACTACACAACCTTACATTATATTACTTCAACATTCATCTTCTCCGCCAAATAATACTGCATACTGCAGCTATCATACAGTGTGTGATAGCTGCAGCATACAGTATTATTTACATACACCTTGTTAAGTCATGGCACCCCACCAAGAAGAAAAGACAAACTGATACCGAGATATAGGAATGTGAGACTGAGGAGGAAAGGCTGTGAAAACACGACCAGGGAATGAGGAGAAGGAGGATAATGCCTGAATAAACTTCGCTACAACTGTAAATTATTGACAATATCTATTTAACTACAGGTAAACATGTGAATTATTACTCAATAAACTCTTCACAACATTGTTTTGGTGGATGGATCCATACATGTGAAGTAGGGTCGTGATAATAAGTATTTACTTGTTACTTATTGTGGGCAGCTGGTGTAGTGTGCTCATTTCACATTAAATTGGAGGACATCTATTCAAATAAGAAATGTTTGCCAATAATATTGCTGTTTTAGGGTAGTGAAACTCTATTACGAAAAAACGCCCACCACTATTCGAACAATATTTCATTAATATGGGTCTATAAAAAATATATATTAACACGTTGTATCTAGGTATTCATACATGACTACCTACATATTGTTAGGCTTTCTGCTTATGTTCTGATAAGTTTCGGGAAAATCTCTTCACACACTGGCGCCGTTAGGTGGTTTAAGATGACTTTCAACTTTATCAGAAAAAAATTGAGCTTAATTTTATTCAGGTTGATAGAATATATAAATAACACTCATGGCACTATATAAACAAAGTACATATGGAAGCAATATGGTAACCGGCATTGTACTCCAGCATGTCAAATCCGTCCTAGTATATTCACCCATACCCTTGCGTGTAGCAAATAAAACAAATATGAAGAAACTCCTAGTAATACTAAGTAGAGCATTCAGACCATATACAACATAAGATACCCTGCCATGATCCCCAACGTCAGACTACATCAGAGAGTGAAAATGGAACCAAACACACATCTGCACAAGCAAGCAAAGAAAAATTCGGACAAAATATACAACCAAGATAGAACCAATCAAAGAACGAGTAGAAGAACCAGACCTATACCACCAGCAAGGAACTAGACTGAGTGAACACGCTTGGTTCCCCTACAGCAGAAGGAAAGCCCTGCAACAACCACCAACCGCACTATACTGAGACACACCTACACCGAAAGTTGGGAATGCTGTACAGATGCCGTAGTTACTTCACTCCTGAGCAGTTGCTCCAAGTATATAAGGGATTCATTCGTCCTAACTTGGAGTACTGCTCTCATATCTTATTAA
Source organism: Homarus americanus (assembly GCF_018991925.1). Classification (NCBI taxonomy): domain Eukaryota; kingdom Metazoa; phylum Arthropoda; class Malacostraca; order Decapoda; family Nephropidae; genus Homarus; species Homarus americanus. Next base: position 8,153,829 of record NW_024733126.1, on the reverse strand, counting down.
CTCCTACTTTAGTCGACAATCTCTCTTCCCTTTCTCTTCGCCGCAATGTTGCTTCACTCTCTCTCTTTATACAGGTACTTTAAAGGGCAATGTTCGGTGGATTTGGCATCCTGTGTACCGCCAGCAAGGCCGTGGGCCCGCGGTGCCCACCGTTTCTCTGTGGATGTCGGGCACACGAGAATAACCCGTTATAGTACCTCCTTTCCTCACACAGCCAAACTGTGGAATGCTCTGCCTTCTTCTGTGTTTCCATACTTATACAATCTGTCTCACTTTAAAGTTAGTTTTCCGGCATCTTCATGGTGTAGATTAACACAGTAGTACCTTTTTCTTCTCTATTTTCAATTTATTTCTGTTCTTTTTTTTTCGCCACTCAGGCCCCGTTGTGGGTCGTTTGACCTGTGCCCGGGTGGGCTAATTCCCGTAAAAAAAAAATAATCAAAAGATGGGAGGACCTACTCAGAACACGAGGACTTGGAACTAGACTCCCCACCACTGAGCAGGATACAAGAACACAAAGATAAATGCACGTGATTAACAAAACAAAACACACAAAAACAGCTGTATGACTTTCATACCAAACATAAGTTGCCAAGGACACTTGAGTTGAGCCCCGGGATCTGTCAATTCTCCCCATATTTACCTTTTCTCTCTTTTTACTTGCACTATCAACCAACCCCAAGTCCCTTCAAACTCCACCACCAACCTCCAAGTCCAATTCCCGTACCACCAGCCTACGCACCAGTGGATCAAAAAATATTCAAACTTTACTCCACCCATCGATACGATTCGATTCGACTCAAGAAACATCACATCCCAAACTCGAGTTGGCCACCCATTCTCAGCTGGTGGAGTGAAGCAGCAACCCGTTAGGACAGGACACGAGTACGGTATCTGCCCGGCTGCCGCACTATATCGTAAAACACTACGTATCCCAGCTTAAACAACATTCATTCCGTCAGTGAGTAAGTCAGAAAGTGTTGTGACGGCACCGAGTGTGAGCTCTTTCAAGACAAGACTTGACCAACGCTGGAGCAGGTTCAGGTACATTCAGGAGCCGGTGAATGCCCAGTACTTGCCAACAGTGCGTAATAGAGACGTGACCGATCGCCCAAGCGGCGAACGAGCCGATCAGTGGTGAAGAGGATAAAAAGAAAAAAGAATATCACTCAAGACACTACAGTTTGGTATGGTATTAAGGGTCGGGAATACGTACAGTATAGCGCGTCTCTAGTAAATTGGAAAGTGTGTTGTCTCTACCTGTGAACACTAGCCGACCACAAAAAAACATATTGTTAATAAACTGTTACGATGTACGGCACAACATATATAGCAATAAAAATTTATAATACAAACAATCACACAAATGAGTAAAATAAAACTGTTATGCAACACAACTAATGAAAACGTGCGCACTACAAATACTGGGAAACCATTATGTAATACAAATAAAGAAAATTGTTACATGACACCTTGGAATAAAGGGTTGGGGGGGGGGGGATGCCAAGACGTAAATCCTTCGACTGTTATACGACACAGATAGAATAAACCTAAAAAATCCTAACCTGACCTAGTGACCTTGTCTATTTTGTGTCACGTTATGTTTAGCTTAATTTTGGTCAGCAAGTGTGGTCAATATTATCGCCTTACACACCACGACCTCCATCACGTCAGCAACAGTATGGGTTAATTCATACCAGCCTGTGTACTACAACATTTACCAGTAAAGAATCACACAATTCCTCTTAGACATACAGTATACTCTATAAAACACCAACCTTTTCGGGTATTTGCGTTTTATCCACGTCCGTCATTATTTTTTTTTACGGGGTATAGCCCACCCGGGCACAGGTCATTGACCCACAACGGAGCCTAGGGGGTGAACAAATGAGTATTAAAAAAGAAATAAAAAAAGACTATATTAATCTACACCACGATGATGCCGGAAAACCAGCTTTTTGAAGTGAGACATTGCATGAGCATAGAAACATAGAAGGCAGAGCATTCCACAGTTTGGTATCCATTATGTGATAAGGGAAGAGGTGAGGAGAGGGGGGGGGAGGAGGTTTTATCTCGGCCGTTGGTAGTCTGGGTATAAAACAGGTGGGTGACAAATGACAACACAGAGGTACGAGGGTAAAAAGATGAAGCTCACTGTCGTAATGCTGCTGGGTGTGGCGGCCCTCACCTCCGCTATCGAGTACCAAAGGTGAGACTTGAAGACATTTACACTTCTTAATATTGCTAACTAACATTAGTGGAAAAGGGGGAAGACCTGAATAACGCAACGTATTACTATCCCCCTTTGACTTTTGGAAACATTAAGTCTAAAACTACAGGATACGACATAAGCACTTGATGACACAGGTACTACCCCTACAAACTGCTTCTTCATTATCCTCTCTACCCTTATTCTGTTACTAGCTATGGAACTCGGCGGGGATAGATCAAGTTAAGTTGTAGGTTAGCTTAGATTTTTATCATGCATTCACCGCTAGAAGCAAAAAACAGTTTCAGGTAGCAATTTAAAAGCCATTTGTTGACATAAGGGACATGAATTAAGAGGTAAGGACATACAGTACTCAGAATCGTTAACATTTTTCTCACGTCATTCTGGGTAATCAAATATAGGGGTTAAGAGACATCATATTATAAGCTCTCAGCGGTTAACGTATAAACTAAACGAACATGTTGACATACAGGTACAAGGTGGTGAGTGTGCGGCCGAGGACTCACGAGGAGGTAATGATAGTGGAGGGCTTGGTGAACAGGTGGGAGCTGGACCAATGGTCGTCCCTCAAGGCTCTGGGCACACCTATGGACATAATGGTGTCGCCGAGGTTGACACAACGCTTCCTTGGCGTTCTCCGTCGGCGGCACATCCCCTTCACTATCAAGATCAATGATGTCCAGGCGTAAGTCCTCCTCGACCTTTGTTTGGTCTTCCCATAATACTACAGAAGTAATATTCTTGCATAATTAAACAAATTATTTGACTCTTATGATTATGCAAACATGACTTCTCTTCATCCAACATATAATGACATAAATATATGTTTTCACTCTTATCGTCTTCCACTTTTATTTATTTTTAATAAGTCTAAACCACTTAGCCTCTTTCATAAGACTCAGATCCTCACCGCAATGATCCCTCAGGCTCATCAACACGGAGTCTGCCCAGTACAAGACGAGTCAGTCGATGCCACACAAGTTTGATCACGCTGACTACCACAGAACTGATGAAGTTAGTAATGAATCTGACGCCTTCCTGGTGTGACCCAAGATGCAACAGGCCTTACACACTGTCGCTCATAACAATAACAATTACTATTCATGGTCACAATTACTGTACACTGTGTCGCATCAATCATATCATTGTTAAGAACATAAGAACATAAGAATGGAGGAAACTGCAGCGGGCCTATTGACCCGTACTGGGCAGTCCCGTTTATACCCAACCCCTGTTGCTCATATAAGCATCCAACCTATGTTTGAAGCTATCCAGCGTATTCGAGTTAATGATGATAATTGGTAACTTGTTCCATTCATCCACTACTCTGTTTCCAAACCAGTGTTTACCTATTTCACGCCGAAATCTAAATTTGTCTAATTTAAAACCATTGTTACGAGTTCGCTCCTGGTTGGATAGTTTGAGTACCTTTGTAATGTCCCCTTTGTTTAAGCCTGACTTTCATATATACACCTCTATCATGTCGCCCCTCACTCTACGTCTCTCGAGGGAGTGCAAATTAATATGCTTTAACCTGTCTCTGTACTCAAGGTTCTTGATGCCCGGGATTAGTCTTGTCATTCTCCTCTGGATTCTTTCCAAGGATTCTATATCCATTCTGTAATACGGTGACCAGAACTGAACTGCGTAATCCAGGTGAGGTCTCACAAGCTCAAGATATAATTTTAAGATGACCTCGCTAGTCTTGTAACTAACACTCCTTTGTATGAACCCAAGTACTTTATTAGCCTTGTTACGAGCAAAAACACATTGCTGACTTGGCTTAAGATTCCTACTTATCATTACTCCTAAATCTCTCTCGCAGTCGGATTCCACAATGGCATCGTTGTTCATCTGTTAACTGGTTTCTCTGTTTACATCTCCTATACTGAGTACTTTACATTTGTCCACATTGAATTTCATCTGCCGTTTTTCCGACCATTCGAAAAATTTGTTTACATCTTCCTGTAGTTTTGCAGAGTCCTCGTCAGATTTAATTACACGTCCTATTTTAGTGTCATCAGCAAATTTACTTATGTTGCTGTCTATGCCGATATCTATGTCGTTTATGTATATAATAAATAATAATGGTCCAATACTGAACTTTGGGGAACTCCACTAGTGACGTTGCTCCAATGCGATTTAGTGCCGTTTATGCTCACTCGATGTTTGATGTTTCCTGTCCAGTAACCACGCCCTAAACCATTTAAGGATATTACCTTTGATGCCATGCGCTTCTACCTTTCTAATTAGTCTTTCGTGGGGGGACTCTGTCGAAGGCTTTGCTAAAGTCGAGATATACCACATCATAATTGTGCCCCTCGTCCACCGATTCGAAAACTGATGAAAAGAATGTTAATAGATTAGTTAGACACGAACGCCCGCTTGTGAAGCCATGCTGGGAATCATTGATCAACTTGTGCTTGGCCATCAAAGGAATTTATCATCAAATAGTCATGACTAACAAAGCTCTATCTTACTAATATTTCCGACATAAACATCAGCGGCATTTCCCTGTGTTAACAGATCTACTCCATCCTGAAAGGCGCGGAAACAGACTTCCCTGACCTAGTAACAATCTACACGGCTGCCACCACCTACGAGGGCAGAGACATCCGCGTTGCCAAGGTATAACACCACACACCAGGCCCTATAGCCACAAGCTGCATTCACGACATAGTGAACTCTCGTCATCAGTAATATTTCTAATATGAGGTGCAGTATAAAGAGACGGCTTCATAAAGATTATTTACTGACAGGTTTCCACTGGAGGTTCCAAACCTGTAATCTGGATCGACTGTGGGATCCACGCCCGCGAGTGGATCGCTCACGCCACCTGTCAGTACATATTAGACCAACTGACCTCTGGAAGCAACAGCGACAGTGAGGTCTCTGCCCTCCTGGACTCCTACGACTTCCACATCATGCCCGTCGTCAACCCTGACGGCTACGAGTACACCTGGACTTCTGTGAGTTACTGTGTTTCTAGCGAGTGATAATAAAGGTTGGGTTAGGGAGGATTTATGTGCTCTCCTGTTTATGTAATAGTGTAGGTGAAGAGTTAGCAACTTCTTGTTAGACGTGTTTTCTGTATACATAAAAACTCGTCCACTGAACAAGAAAAAATAAGATATTAGAATTCATAATTCACTCATTTGAAATCAATGTTCTTCCTTTAATAACGAGGAAGTTTTGCTAAGTATTTAACGAAACACTCAACATACTGAGAATGTGGTAACATTATTTAATTTATCTCAGGATCGTCTTTGGCGCAAGAACCGCGTCCCCAACACTATCTGTCATGGCGTCGACTGCAACCGTAACTTCGATTCAGACTTCGGAGGTATCGGGACTTCCGACAATCCCTGTTCCGACCTTTACCACGGTAAGTAAAACACATGACAAAATGTGTTAAATTATACCGATAGAATCAATACAAACCATTTATTGGAGAAAAATATTATTTTGTTGATGACTTTTCAGGAAAGTCTGCGTTCTCTGAGAAGGAAAGTCAGGTTGTGAGGGATTCCATTAAAGATCTGGGCGTAAAAATGTTCGTCACGATCCACTCCTACTCCCAGTTATGGATGACCCCCTACGGCTACACGAATGACAAGCCCGCTAACTACGACGAACAAGTAAGAACATTATGTGAATCGTGAGTTGCTTTTGAGGGGGGTGAACTGGGGCTTCATTTTTATCTGCACCTGCTCCAGTGTTGATCGAGTTTGGTCTTGATTGAGCTCACACTCAGTGAAGGTACAATAGAGTTTACTCTGTCAGGTTGTTCCTAGAGTTCTCAACCCCAGAAAAGTTTACCCTGCCTTGATTTTACAGCATGTAACCATTAAGGTTTAGGAGGGAGATAGGAAGGAACTGGTTCACAAATAGGGTGATGGACGAGTGGAACAAGCTTAGCAATTTTGTAGTTAGTGCGGGAACGCTGGAAAGTTTTAAAAGGAGGCTAGATAGATTAATGGATGATAGAGAGTGGTAGTAACTCTCGACAGGAGCTGCCATGCACAGGCCAACCAGCCTATTGCAGACTCCTTATTTTCTTATGTTCTTATGTTCTTATGAAAGTATAAAGTGACTATGAGGTTTATTCTTATCTAAGACTTTGGAAGAGATAATTAAAGTAAAAGGCAAGATTTCTAATTCACAGCTTGTCAATTGGCATCTGTAAAGGATTAACTTGTAACTGCAAAATTGAAAACGTTTTATTAAAAGTTTCCATATTTAACCAGCAAGTTTATTACTGTTATTATAATAATGTGTATGTGACCCTGACAGTACCGCGTGGCTGGGGAGGCAGTGGTAGCGCTGGAGGCAGTTCACGGCACCAGGTACCAGTACGGCAACATCGCTGACGTTATTTGTAAGTTGACAGTCTGACTTGTTACCTCCACCTCCTCCTTGACAAGGATGACAAGTTGCCTTATTAATATACTTTATCTGGTCAGAAGTAGAACAGAATCACTCGCCAGTTTAAATTACAACCTCAAGTCTGACGCAACAGTTTTTGACAACACACACGATATAGCCAGCCACCTACAGTACCTAGTTTCAAACTTTTGTATTTCACTTGCATTTTCTCCTGCCACATGTATGCTCAAAGTACTCATTTCAGTATTACATTGTTCACTATGTAAGGAAGATGAATGATATGAGCTACGGGGAAGATGCTCAGAATGTGAGCGTCAGGTCAGTGTATAAGTAATTCCTGAAAATATTTTTAAAACGTTATATAAGGTTTGTTAAAAATTTACGTCGACTAATACATTGCATGTGTCGGTGTGTGTCAGACATGGCGGCGGGAGGCAGCATCGACTGGGCCTACGACAGCGCTGGTGTGGAGTACGCTTTTGGCCTGGAGTTGCGTGACACAGGCTCCTATGGCTTCCTCTTGCCAAAAGAACAGATCATTCCAACAGGCGAGGAGACCTGGGCCGGTATTAAGGCTGCCGTTCAAGCAATATAAACAGTAGACACCAACCTGCTGCTGCATCAGACAGTTGAGTGTATCCAGCAGTACCCACCACCACTACCAAATATTACTCAGGCGATAACACCATTCATCTATGACGCCATCTCCCGTAAGCATCGTCCACATCTAACAATAAATTATATATATATATATATATATATATATATATATATATATATATATATATATATATATATATATATATATATATCAGCAGGGAACTGCCTCTGAAGATGTCTTGAATAAAGATGAAAGCTAAGATGCTCCATTGTTTCCCTTTTCCGGGTTTTCCCTGTGTGATTTTATCAAGATTTATCTTATCTTCGTTTTCATTGTGGATCTACATGAAATATATACATATGTATATATATATATATATCTTGATAAAATCACACGGGAGAATGGAAACAACGGAGTACCTTAGCTTTCGTCTTTATTCAAGACATCTTCAGATGTCTTGAATAAAGACGAAAGCTAAGGTACTCCGTTGTTTCCATTCTCCCGTGTGATTTTATCAAGATTTATCTTATCCACGTTTTCATTGTGGATTTACATGAAATATATATATATATATATATATATATATATATATATATATATATATATATATATATATATATATATATATATATATATATATATACATACACACACAAGTAAATCACTGTAGGTGCGCGTGATCCAGGTATATGCTGATAACCACAAGGAAACAAGAAAACACGAAGTTCCCAAGTGCTTTCGTGTAATTCACATCTTCAGGGGTGAGTACAGACTAAGGAAATACTTGACAAGGCTAATATATACATTAGAGGAGAGTGAGATCAAGTCCCTAGGGGACAGCAGGAGTCCACAATGTTCCGGTCATGGTATATACAAACTGGATAATTTTGTGATTAAGAAGATTTGTAACCAGGTGAGAAGGTTGGGTCACCTTACCCTATGACCTGACTGAGGACAGCTGCTGTGCTTAGAGATGGCATGGTCAATTTCTCAAGTATTTCTCCTTAGTCTTGACTAGTTATTTCTTTTGTACTGCTAACGAATTCTATGCAGTCTTATATAGCCACAAAACATATTGCTAAAGTAGGGCAAAATTTCCGATCAAAAACTCATTATCATTAAGGGTTGACGAGCAGAAAAGTAGAATAAAAAAAAAGCTAAGAACTAAGGTCTGACGACTCATTTAGTAAACAATAAATACCAATGATGAGAAACAAAAATTTATTTTCCAATCTTAACTAAAGGTATCAACTCAACTTAACTTAACTTAACTTCTGTAAAAATCTTGAAAGGGATGGAAAACGTGAAACACACCACCAACACGAATAAATACAAGGTCACAAAGTTATTCTGCAGAACGAATGATAGTAGGTCTGATAAGAAGGTCGTTCAGATATCTAGTCGGTCCGTCCCTCGCAACGGTCTTCAAGAGTGTGGTGCTTCCCCGTCTGGTCCCATGAATATGCTAGAGACTGTTAGTTGAGCAATAATGTCCAAAGGAGTGCCACCAGACTGGTGACTGCACCTCAGCTACCCAGAGAGATTAGAACGCCTGCATCTGCCTCCAAGGGGAGACCTAATTGAAGTTTATAAACATCTTTTTCTTTTTCTTTTATCCTCTTCACCACTGATCGGCTTGTTACCCGCTTGGGCGATAGGTCACGTCTCTGATTACTTTTCCTTTTCATTTATCCTCTTCACCAAAAGATCGGCTCGCTAGCCGCCCGGGCGATCGGTCACGTCTCTGCCACGCACTGTTGACAAGCACTGGGCATGCACCGGCTCCTGAATGTACCTGAACCCGCTCCAGTGTTGGTCAAGTCTTGGCTTGAAAGAGTTCACACTCGGTGCCGTCACAACACTCTCTGGTAGATTGTTCCAAGAGTTTACAACCCTCACTCCGAAAAAGTTTGCCCTCACAGTTTTCTGGACTTGCGGCTTCTTCAATCTTGAGCTGTGACCTCTTGTGGGGCGAGCGTCCGCCAGCTCCAAGTAAGGACACTCGACTGAGTAGTGCCCCCTGAGATGCTTATACACCTCAACTAGGTCACCCCTTGCCCGTCTGTAGTATAAGCTAGGCAAGTTCAGGCGCTCCAATCTCTCAGGGTAGCTGAAGTGCCGAAGTGCAGGCACCAGTCTGGTGGCCCTCCTTTGAACATTTTCAACCAACTGACAGTCCCCAGCATATCTAGGGGACCAGACGGGGTGACAGTACTCCAGAAAATCGTTACGAGGGACGGACCGCCTAGATATCTGAACGACCTTCTTATAAGACCCAATAATTTATTTGCCTGGTTTACCTTCTTCTCGCAATGGCCCGAGAATTTCAGCTCATTGTCAACATACACACCTAGGTCCTTCTCACATTCAGTCTCAACTAGTGCAGTTTCTTCATCCCGTTGGGACATATGATACGCCTCCTTCCCGTTGGTACGCCCCAGGTGCATCCTCTTACACTTCGTGACATTGAATCTCAGCAGGCATTTCTTCGACCATTCCTGGAACCCACAGAGGTCCTTCTGCAGTTCTTCACAGTCCGCTTGGTTCTTAATTTCCCGAAATAACTTGGCGTCATCGGCAAACATTTGCATGGAGGAGTGTACAACGTCAGGCATGTCATTTATGAAACAAACAAACAACAGCGGGCCCAATACACTGCCCTGTGGTACCCCACTTGTGACAGGTACGGATGACGATTTCGTGCCAATAATCACCACACAGGGCGCTACTCAGTCGATTGTCCATACCTGAAGCTGGCGGACGCTCACCCCACTGGAGGTCACAGCTCAAGGTTGAAGAAGCCACATGTCCAGAAAACTGTGAGGGAAAATTTGTTTGGAGTGAGAATTTTAAACTATTGGAACAATCTGCCAGAGTGTGTTGTGATTGCACCAGATGTGAGCTCTTTCAAGACCAAACTTGACCAACACTGGGGTAGGTAAAGAAACGTTCAGGAGTCAGTGCTTGCCCAGTGTTTGCCAATATTGCGTAACAAAGACGTGATCGACCGCCCAAGCGGCTAACGAGCTTTTAAGTGGCAAAGAGGATAAAAATAAAGTAAAAGAATAAGGAAATACCTTTTCTCGCAGAGGGTAGTAGACCTATGGGACAGTCTACCAGCCCAATCTGCGGAGTCAAGAACAATACTGGGCTTCAAAATAGTCCGCGACAAAATTATCAAGAACAATGGAGGGATCCTACACAGGTCACTGGCCTCCTTCCCTTGGCATGGTGACCTCCAGTGGGTAGCCATTAGGTAAATAAGGTAAAATATTAAAAGAGCAATCATTGCTTAATATTTCTAACGACCTTTAAGTTATGCGGAAAACAAAAACAGAGATGTTTACAACATCACTAGAATAATGAATATAAATAAAAACATTAAAGAAACAACATTTATGATGCATAATACTTTGTTCACAAAAGTCGAAACAACCCGTCAATATTTACAGGGAGCTCCAGAGATTTAAAAATACGCGTAAAGGATGATAGATGACAATAAACTGGCTGCTCTTATCTATACCATCGCATCTTTATCTAGTTATTATTAGGTGTCAACATGTTGGCATACAGGTACAAGGTGGTGCGCGTGCGGCCGAGGACTCAAAGGAGGTTAATGATAGTCGAGGGCTTGGTGAACAGGTGGGAGCTGGACCAGTGGTCGTCCCCCAAGACTGGGCATACCTGTGGACATGGTCTCGCCAATGTTGACACAACGCTTCCTCGGCGTTCTCTGCAGGTGACACATCCCCTTCACTATCAAGATCAACCATGCCCCCCAAAAGGGCGTAAAGTAAGATAAATAAATACTTCATTTATCCATAATATATGTAAGTTTTCTTTGTTTCTCAGCTTGCTCCGTTTTCTGTTGAAAAGTTTCACTGAATTTGAGTGAAATATATTTAGTAAAATAATCGTAATAATAATACTTACCCAGTAAAATTTTTCATCCAGGTTTACAATTGGATAGGCATGTACAGTGCATAAACTATGCAGTTATACAGTGCAGCATAAATATAGACATCGCAGGTATACGGTGCACCCAGGTCGTGGAATATATTATACAGTAGTTTGCCATGTTCCTAAACAATGCGGTATACAACAATGGTAAATAATAAGGTAATTTGACCAAAGACCGCAGAGATTATGCAAATTCTATTAAAAATAACATACAGCAAAATAGTGAACACATTAAGCAACAGGGATACAAGTTACATACTTCGTCAACATAAGTTGCCACATAATAGATTCAACGGATAATATAATTAGTACACACTCTAAGGTACAGTACTGTATACTGTTGGAGAAGGTTCAAATAAAAAAAATACGAATTTTAATTCACATAAACATCGTGTTGTTACCCGCCCACCTTAATCACCAACCAACGACGACGGACCGATCAGTGCATGGCGAAGAGGATAGTGAAGTAAAGTAAAGGCACCGAGTGTTAATTCATTCAAGACCAGACTTGACCAACAGTGGCAGGTTCAAATGCATTCTGGAGCCTGTTTATGCCCTGCAGCCTACTTATCAACAGTGCGTACCAAAGGAGCAACCGACAACCCAAGCGACTCACTGGCCGATCTGTAGCGAAGAGGATAGTGTGAGATTAACAAGAGTATTTACCTGCAAACTATAGCCCTGGGCATGGCTACCAAGAACAATAGGGAGACTATACAAAGCCCACGGGCCTACTTTCCCTGTCATGGACACATATAGTTGTCTCTTGTTTTTGATTACTGTGACGGTTTTTCGCTGATTTAATTTAGCCTTTGGGGCTTAGTAGAGGATAATCCGGCATTAGTTATTGTGTATTAGTCAAATCACAATCCTAGGTGTGTGGAGTAATCTGCACGAATCGATACACAGCAAGACAAGAAATATCCGCATGGAAATCGTGTGTAAGAGGGTTTTGTTTATAATTATTCGTTAGCACATACATTTCGACAAAGTAACACACACACATATATATATATATATATATATACATATATATATATACATATATATATATATATATATATATATATATATATATATATATATATATATATATATATATATATATATATATATATATATATATATATATATATATATGTGTGTGTGTGTGTGTGTGTGCGTGTGTGCGACATGCCTAAAACGTACAGGGAATATTAGCATACAAACATACATATGTGGAACGGAAAATTTCTTCAGTAATTTTTATCCTTCGCCGTATTATTGCTTCATTATGACGTCATAATATTTTTCCGTTCGTCAACAAAATAATAAGGTGGTGCTTATATTAATCATGTGATATGCGTGTGTGTGTGTGTGTGTGTGTGAGTCAGTCTACCAACATAACAAGTTGTAGTAAGTACACGAAAACTTGGTGCGGTGGGGCGAGGAGGGACGGTTAGATTTTTTTCTTTACAGGGATTAGCCCACCAGGGCACAGGTCACTGACCCACATCGGGGCCTGGGGGGCGAAAATGTAATAATAATAATAATAATAATAATAATAATAATAATAATAATAATAATAATAATAATAATAATAATAATAATAATAATAATAATAATAATAATAATATTAATAATAAAAATAATAATAATAATAATAATAATAATAAAACAACAACAATAATAATAATTCATAGTAAATAAAATTTATAATAAAAATACACAATTAAAAATAACATAATAAAATAATAATGATAACAGTAGTAATAATAATAAGAACAATAATGTTTCAAGCTTCACGTGAAGATTAGTACCAGGGATGGGCTGGTTTTAATTAGGGTTAGTTTGGTTAGCGTTAGAGGAGGTTAGTGTAACGTTAGTCACTGTTTGGTTAGGTGAGGGTTAGTGTTAGTGTTCGGCACTTTAAGAAATATCCTGTAGATTTTACAATAATATACTGGCAGCCAAGATACTAGTAATTTAAAAAAAAATCACAGTTATTTCAGGACTTGCTGTAAATTGTCTGGCCGTAAGATACTGTAAAATGTAAACTACCTCGCTGTATTTTTTACGGTAAATAAATTGCATATTGTGATTCAACACCAATTAGAAAAATAGTATTATACAAACTCAGTTTACAGGAAGTGGTGCATTATCTGTACAATAAGCTCTCGTGAAATATCACAGTGAATTGCCGTAAAATATAGCAATTCAGGGCAGGATGCAAATGCATTACACGAGGATCTAAATAAACTGCAGGGGTGGTCTGAAAAATGGCAAATGAAATTCAATACCAGCAAGTGCAGCGTACTTAATATTGGAAGAACAAATACTTATAATGTATACAGCCTTAACAACATCAACCTAGAGAAGTCGACTTGTGAAAAAGACCTAGGGGTACTTGTCAGCCCGGACCTACGGCCTAGAAAACAGTGCGTTAATGTTCGAAATAAGGCAAACAGAGTATTGGGTTTTATATCTAGAAGTGTAAGTAACAAGAGTGCAGAGGTCTTATTGCAACTATATCTTGCGCTAGTCAGGCCGCACCTCGATTATGCGGTTCAGTTCTGGTGCCCCTATTATAGAATGGATATAAATTCACTAGAGTCGGTGCAGCGAAGAATGACAAAAATGATTCCGGGACTTAGAAACCTTCCATATCAGGATAGGTTAAAAAACTTAACTTGCATTCCCTAGAAAGACGAAGAGTGCGGGGAGATATGATAGAAGTATTTAAGTGGGTGAAAGGAATCAATAAAGGGATATAGATAAAGTTCTTATAATATCCGAGCAGGATAGGACTCGGAGCAACGGATTCAAGTTGGATAAGTTTAGGTTTAGGAGGGAGATAGGAAGAAACTGGTTCACAAATAGGGTGGTGGACGAGTGGAACAAGCTTAGCAACTTTGTAGTAAGTGCGGGAACTCTGGAAAGTTTCAAAAGGAGGCTAGATAGATACATGGATGATAGAGAGTGGTAGTAACTCTCGACAGGAGCTGCCATGCACAGGCCAACCGGCCTATTGCAGACTCCTTATTTTCTTATGTTCTTATGTAATTCTTTAGGTTATGAGATTCTGAGACTTCGTTACTAGGTCAGTACAAAAATACAGGATTAATTTGTATCATATTTCTGTGTTACTTAATCTTGGACACGGTGATAACAGTGACGGTGATTATAAGCACATTAATACGATCATCCTTTCTAAAACTCTATAACACTAAATACACAGAACCTGCTATTGAAATATAGACAATGTAATTATGGTATCGCACATTTCTCCAAATATGATATATTACACAAGACAATAATATACAGGCCACCCCTTTCCCATAATACTTAACTGCCACAAGCTTTTAAAGCATCTTCCCTCACTCCTTCCTTCTCACGTCAGAGAACCCAGAAATACAGGTGACGTCAAGAGAGAATGATCTTCAAGGTAAGCAAGTACGGAGTATGAGAGAGAGCCTAGATTACTCAAATTCTCAAAGTTCTGTTTTTATTGGTCAAAATCTGAGAAATTGTAGCTTAGGGTGGGTTTGTTTACCTCATATTGGGATTAAGATTCTATCAAGATCCCAATATGTGAACAATCCCAGAGGTGAAATTTCTATATTCTATATTTAAGTGTGCCCAGATTCACAAGAGATCGTGATATTCCTAGTAACTGAAATGTAAGAATGCCTCTAAACGGATGACTTAAGATAAAGCACAAAAATAACGTTCAAAACATCATCTAAACACAACATTAGAATAATATTAAACTGAGAGTCTTAGTACGTTCCCTTAACACCAGAAGGTTAAGGTCGAGGATATCTTGGAAAAAAGATTCTCGTTATTTTTTCTTTTTACCTTTGGATGGTTGTAAGTGCATGTAAATTGATTATTTTTATGGTACTTTTGGATATTGTGTTTGTGTTTCAGCTTAAGTAAACCAGTCAGTTGTTTCTCTATGTACGAGAAATATTCATTGTGCAGCCCTTTGTAATTCTGAGCCCTGAGCACAGCAATAAGGGGTAATGCTGTGTTCGTTTCTACTGACAGGCATACGTGGTAATGCTAGTTTCGCTATGGGATTGATGATCACGTTTTGCAGACAAGGTGTGGCCCCCGAAATAAACCATTTAAGAAAATCCAAATAATAGAATCTCCTCGAGGAATTTGGTGATAAAGCTAAGCTACCATACAAAATTTAGAGTAATGTACTGAAGCCACAAGATAGCCAGGTAGAGACAGTTTTTCAAGTGGCCAGTTACTTCACACGAGGAGTCAGTATTAGTATCATCGTGTGTTAACCAACGAGAGAGTATTTTTTTTATTTGTGGGCTTGCTCATCCCTTCCTATTATCTGCGGCCACAGCCTCCGCCCTCTGACCAACCCACAGACCCGAATTCCCTCACACTAACCATCTCCCCTTACCTAACCCACACTATCCTCAACCCTCATCTTGACCTTCAAATTCCCCTTTTAACTTCCATTGAATAACTTTTATATAATTCCGCCTAAAATACATAAATACAATAAACACACACTTAGTTTCATCGCCAAACAACATACAAAAGAGGGGATCAAGGCCGAATTGAGGGCAAGAACGGCCTTCGCGACCTTATAAAAACAGAGGGAGGAGCTAAAATATGTTAGTGTCTTCCCACTGACTGGACGACTCGCAGACGAAGGTGCAACGTCTCAGCTACTCTGGAACTAGTCTGCTAAATCCACTTATCTTCAACATGAGAGATAACACTTTTAAGATTTAAACCTTTTCATAGAATTGTTTCAAAAATTGTTAATTTCACACACAAAAAGCAAAGAGAATCAGCTCAGTTAATCGCTAAACCAAAACAATTTTATTATCCGCAAGATCCTGTTTACGAACTTCTTATCTGTTTACGAAGTGTGATTTTTTTTATCAGTCTCCACCAGTGTTACTGCAGTTCATCAAGGTCCATGTAAGGTAAGTTAACTAATATTTTTCAAGTCCAAGTTATCAGCAGTACACTCTAGCTTTCAAACTAGTCCCACCACCCATACATATAAAAATGACAAGTTAAAGTGGTGAGTGTTGGATCAATCACCCGAATTAAAAATGTTTATTATTCTATTTTCGTCAGGTTGGAAGCATTAAAGGTAACCTCTGCCATGACGATTATTTTTATTACTCCTTTAAGTAGTAACTGGTATGTGAGGCAAGCATACAAATTCCAGTGTTTGTAGCTAGTAATTGTTAGTTACTAAACTGTTTTCTTACCGTGAGAGAGAGAGATAATCGCACGAGTGAACAAGAAATAATATCGTTTTTATTTACAGTATTGTGTAAATAAAGACTGAGGTTATTTCGTTCATTATTACGGATATATTTTGGATGCTATTACTTTAATCTGTTAGCATATTTCCCTACAATATTACACTCATTTCCTTCTGAATATCTCATTATCTGATCCATTTTACAAGTTATGTAAAAAATATTAAAGACATATCGAAGTATGCTACGACAAGATAAAACTTATGAATTATACCTGTACGTCAAGTGATGTATATCAGATAATTTATTGACACCTTGGGTTATGGTACTACACCCGCTACATACAGATTGATTTGAGACTCAATGCCGGCCGGTCTTGACATTACATAAGTTGTTTTTCCCGCGCGAGGAAGTTTATTTATTTTTATTTTGTTTTTGTAAGTGCGGCTGGAGGATGGGTTCATGTGAGTAAGAACCACGTGGTAGACTCGTGAATGTGCTCTCTGAGTGGCCCAGCAATTGTCCGGTTGTAAACAAGCCTTAATAAAGGATTTTTCATTACACACATGACTCATACCTTCAAGGTTAAATCGCAATCATTCCCACTGAGAGCTTCTCACACCACTCGCCTGTAGACACACACGCATTCAGTCACCCGACGATCACACACCCGGCCCTCACAATAATTGTTCGCTTGAGATGACCTGTTCGTGCTTGCATCTTCCGTCTCTAGACACAACAATTACGTATACCATATGCAAAGCAAGTCCGTCATGTGCTGCGAGTAATGCAAACATTTTGAGACACGAACAAATACACACACACACACACACACACACACAATAAACATATACTCACACCATACCCATACATGTAAACACCACATAACCTGTCGCTACTGCACACAAAGATGCACCAGACTAAAAAAAAAAAGGAGTCTGCAACGAACCCTAAAGGAAGAGGCGTTCCCACTTAACGTCGTGGGAAGGTTCGGTGTTCGTCACGGCCTTGGGGGCTGAATGCAATACTTATAAGATATCCACGTTTTCGTTTTTCTTTATTTTTTAACCTTTTTTCTTTTTGAATGATGTCGTGTTTAAATAGCCTTTAAAATATTTTCTGATAAGATAAAATAATGATTCCTTTTCACTGTATTATTTACAAGTGAGAAATAGACAAATACACGTAAGAAAATATGAATCTCGTTTTGCGTGTTTTTACACGTGTTTTCGTTTTCCCGTTTTCTTTCGTTTCTACATTATAAAATTCAACCTACTGTTAGTCCGTATTATCTTCATCTTCATTCCTTGAACCACACTTACAGTATAAAGTTCTATAAATCATACGAGATTGTAATTGAACGAACATATATGAATTAATCGTAATTAAAAGACCAAATCATTAAACCATCTGAGTGCAAAACGAAGAAAGTGTAAGATTATATAATAAAAAACCTAACATGCCTTCATACGCCTGACAACACACACATACACACGACATTTCCTGTTCAGTAATTGATCCTGTTATGTTAAAAATGAGCAGATTCTATTGTAATAAATGATTCTGAGGCATTTTTAGAACACGTTTACATAAACTCTTATTTAT
This sequence comes from Homarus americanus, assembly GCF_018991925.1. Taxonomy (NCBI): domain Eukaryota; kingdom Metazoa; phylum Arthropoda; class Malacostraca; order Decapoda; family Nephropidae; genus Homarus; species Homarus americanus. The sequence continues at coordinate 8,135,819 of NW_024733126.1, read as the reverse complement.
TGTGCTGAGTATGTGGATAAAACTCACCTTCCACCCCCACACACTCTCAAAGTTCCCTCCTTCTCTCCCTAACCATACTCCTAAACCTTCCCTTTGGGAGAGTAAAAATGACTTCTGTAACAGTAACTACAACAACTGCATCCAACACAATGTTTCCTAGTGAGCTTGGAGGCGGGTTGACGCTATCCACCCTCGACTCCTTTCTTTGTTCTCACGGCACTAAAAATGTTTCCTGTCGCTATCACTTTCTGCTATCATCTCATTACTAAACCATAAGATAAGTCACCCCGTATCCTGTCAGCATATTAGATAATGATTATTTTTTCAACAAAACACCTGATAAATTGCTAGATGTAATTATTACCATCTCCACACAAAGCACACCATTTTTATAGCCATGGCTGATAACGCTTGCACCCTGCGTTTAATTAGTCAGTGAAGGCATAAAATACTAAATCATGCATTAAAAAAAACCGCTTCTGATCACGTGCAAAATGTGTTAATCTTGGTGGGCAGCAAGCGATAATTGCTATCAGGTGCTGATTTCATGTTAATTATAGTATCGAGCACAAGATACTACAAAATAGATAATATACTAAATAGTGTGTGTGTGTGTGTGTGTGTGTGTGTGTGAGTGAGAGGGGGGACAGTAACTCGTGGCTCGTGAAGTACTGTTGACTGTGCGCGGATTGATGCGCCAATGCAGTTTTGTAATATTAGTTTTTGTATCATTTTAGTGGTGTATTAGTATACTGTGGTAGTGTTGTAAGTGTACTGTGGTAGTGTTGTAAGTGTACTGTGGCAGTGTTGTAAGTGTACTGGGGTAGTGTTCTTATATGACATTCTTTTTAAGAAATCTAACATAACTATCAACGATTACAGTGACCAGGATGGGCTGCACCACCCTGTTTCTCTTTACTACCCTCGTCGTCGCCATCGTCGCCGTCAACAACACACAACAGGTCCACCAGGATATTGAACGCCCAGTCTTGGCGTTCCAGGTGCAGGAACTGCAATCCCCACGTTTCCGCCTCGACTACCACCTCCTTCACTTGATCCAGTCCTTGCTGGCTGAACGGGATTCTCAATTCTCACAAGAGGACCAGGGTCGTCCGTTCTCACAAGAGGACCAGGGTCGTCCGTTCTCACAAGAGGACCAGCGACCTTTGCCCTCTCAAGAAGACCAGCGCCATCTGTTTTCAAGCGATGAGCAACATTTTCAGCCCTCATATGATGACCAGCAGTTTATTCAAATTTCGCAAGACGACCACCATGATCACATGCACTCATTTGGACAGCACAGCCTCAATAAAGAGCTCTCACCTCCATCATCACCAACACGAGCAAACAACTACTTCACCCAGGTGTCTACCATAAGACGCTATAACCTCAGCCAGGTACGTCCTCGTGTGATGTCAGAGGATTTATTTATTGTTGTATTTGATATGGATGCTTCACCTGTCAGGGTCGCTTCACGGGGTCAGAGCAGGCACGATATTATGTTTGAGTGTGCGTGTGTGTACAGGATACGATAATACCGTGTCAATGGGGACAAAACTCAGTTGTGTTATGTCAATTATGAAACTTGAAATTGACTCCCTAAGCAAAATACAAACAATTACCTGGGCTTTGGAGGTATATACTGCATTTCCTTAGACACGTTAGAAAATTAGATATTTAGATTTCGCAATTGACTAATTTTACAGATTAATGTCATGATATCGTTTTGTTATTCTCTACCATGCGTACCAGTATATTAATTAACCTCACCATAACATTTCGATATCGTAGCATTATCCACAACCTGTTATTGAATGTCACCGTACCTCTCTCCCTCTTAATTCTATCAGCACGGTTGGTTTCTTAACTATTATAATGAAACAAGTCTTTAGTCGATATTCCACGCCCTTCTACAGCTGTCCTTCGACGCCAAGGAACGTCTCAAGAGTGTGGCAACCGTGAAGGAACTGATGGAGTTGCCGGGATTTCCTCAGCTACAGGAGGAGGAGGAGGAGGGAGGACAGTTGGCCTCCTATATCGACGGGTCCTTCCGCAAATCACGTAGGATGCATGAACAACGCAGAGGTATGTTGATGGACCTCTTTAGTATGATAACTGATCCCCCCCCCCAAAGTATGTTCACCAACCTCTTGAGAATGATAACCGACTCTCCTCGGAGTGTGTTAATCCGGTTGAGTATAATGACTAAATCCTTTCAGTACCATGATGGAAATATATCACCTGGAGATTAGACACCCTACATTATTTTTCTTGATTAAACAACCCGATACTACCTGAGGGTTAGGTTAGGTTAACTTAGATTGGATTAAGTTATGTTAGGTTAAATTAGATTAAATTAGGTTAGGTTTAGTTAGCGTTAGGGTGGTTAATTTTCAGGTGAAATAAGTTACAGGAGTCTAATTTTCTTGTGATTTACGTGTTGTGTATGTGTGTGTGTACAGTGACCAGGAAGAAAGAGCCGCACGTGGTGGGTACTGGCTGTAGGGTGGAGCACATTAGTGTAGAACTGAAGACCCAGCCAGGCTACCGGTTCGTCCCCGCTTGTGTGAAGTTGGGGAGATGCGGAGGCTGTTGCACTCCAACCAAGATCTGTACAGCTAACACCACCAGGCCGGTCGAACTCAAGGTGCGTTTATCTCCCTGTACTCAATTTGACTTCACCCTCCTGTACTCAATTTGACTTCACCCTCCTGTACTCAATTTGAATTCACCCTCCTGTACTCAATTTGAATTCACCCTCCTGTACTCAATTTGAATTCACCCTCCTGTACTCAATTTGAATTCACCCTCCTGAACTCAATTTGAATTCACCCTCCTGTACTCAATTTGACTTCATCCTCCTGTACTCTATTTGGCTTCACCCTCCAGTACTCAATTTGACTTCATCCTCCTGTACTCAATTTGACTTCATCCTCCTGTATTAAAATGTACTGGGTTATATATTTACAAATAGAACTTAATAATCACCCATTAAGGCTATCAATCACACGGCAGGTGATTCGCGTGTGGGAGAACCAAACCAGTGTAGATGACGTGAAGGTGGAGGAGGAGGACGTGGAGAGCTGTGAGTGTAAGTGTGTGGTGGTTGCCTCCGATTGTGATCACAGCGTCATGGAATACGATGAAAATCTCTGTCAGTGTGTGTGCAAGAGGTGAGACAACCCCCTTTTTGTATGCAAATTATAATACTGTTTACTGTTACATTTATGCTCTTTTTTGGATCACGTGAAGATTACATATCCCAGTTTATTTTACTTAATGATGAAATACCCTAATGCTGTACCTAAAGGGGTGGGGGGTTAGGTTATATTGGGTTAGGTTAGGTTAGGTTAGGGGGTTTAATCATTATAGTTGAAATAAGCTGAGATCTCTAATCTTAAGGTGGCCCAATCTTTTCTTGCTGTATGGAATAGAGTGAAGGGATAGCTACTGGTTCACCGAGTCACGTGTTTTAGCAGTTATTTGTAATGGATTACCTCACCTAACTTCGTCCCATTATCGGCAAGCTCAACTTACAGTGTGCATCAGTGGTTTTTCGAAAGTGTGGGGTGACGACAGGCGCGAAATTGATTTACCTTGACCTTAACAAAATCTTTGATAGGATACCTCACGAAAGATTATTAAGAAAAGTAGAGACATGTGGCATTCGAGGGAAAATTTTAAATTGGATTAGGATATGGTTAACTGACAGGAAACGGAGGGACGTCAGCATTAATGGTACAAAATCCGAGTGTCGTAGCGTCACAAGTGGCGTAACTCACGGCTCAGTACTTGAAACTATTACTATTAATTAATTTGTACCCGACGATGCAGATATCGCTCCCGTTATTTGCACCCTAAACCTAACGTAAACCCAACTCAACCCAAGTCAAGCTAATCGAACCCGACTCAACCCAAGTCAAGCTAATCGAACCCGACTCAACCCAAGTCAAGCTAATCGAACCCTACTCAACCCAAGTCAAGCTAATCGAACCCGACTCAACCCAAGTCAAGCTAATCAAACCCGACTCAACCCAAGTCAAGCTAATCGAACCCGTCAAGCTAATCGAACCCGACTCAACCCAAGTCAAGCTAATCGAACCCGACTCAACCCAAGTCAAGCTAATCGAACCCGACTCAACCCAAGTCAAGCTAATCGAACCCGACTCAACCCAAGTCAAGCTAATCGAACCCGACTCAACCCATCCATACGCGTTATTTACACACAAACCCCAACATGACTTAACCAAACCAATCGCGCGTTATTTACACCCGAAATCTAACCTAACCTACTGTTGAGAGTAGACTAAACAGGAAGCTGAGTATTTACCCAAGAATGTCATAAAGTTCGACTACCAAATACTCACAAACATTAAATACTCACAGTGATTGTTGGTAAATAACGCCCGCGTATCTACATTAAAGTGGTGTGAAAATATCCCCTTTATATCTACATTAGCGACACAGATATAAGCGTAGAGATCAACATAATTAAATTTAATGATAACTCGTAAAAATTACAGGACAATCTGAACGAACCTTTACCTTGGACCGAAAAATGACAGATGCAATTTAATGAGGAAGAATGTAAAGTTCTAAGGCCAGGAAATGGAAACAGGTTACCAGCTATCTTGCTTTATTAAAATATTCCTGGGTTATGCGGTTCAGTTTTCATCACGTAATAAAGAATGGAACTAATTATCTAGAAAGCATTTTGATAAAGGATGGCAAGTTAATCCCGGGCATTAGGAACCTTGAATAAGAGTCATATTAAGAAAATTTAATTTACATTCTCTTGAGAGACGTAGGAGTGAGGGGTGACATGATCGAAGTGTATAAATGGAAGTGGGGTCAAGTGAGTGTGATATAACCAAATTAAGAGCGAACACATGGTGGAAATTTTGAATTAGAGAAATACCTATTTAAGAAGGAATTAAATAGACGTTGGTTAAGATACTAGGTCGTGGATGAGTGGAATAAATCGCTCGTCAGTACCATCAGTTTGAACTTGTTAGTTAGTTTTAAACACAAGTTAGGCAGACATACGAGTGCTGGGTGTAAGAAGGCCTACGGCAGTTTCCTTAATTCTTCCGTTAAATGACTACTTAAAGGGGGACAGGAACGTTACTGGACTCAAATAAGTATAACGTTTAGAAAAGCCATAACCTGTGTTTGTCTCGCATCATCATGTTGTTTATCTCGTTACCGCAGAAGCCTCGAGGATGAACGGAAGCGCTGCGAGGCATCACACCATCACCTCTGGCATCCTGTTCTATGCCGCTGCCTCTGTGTAGGTCGGCACCCGGACTTTAATGAGTGTTCCACCGGGTATGAATTCTCTCATGCCAACTGCAGGTTAGTTGATACCACACTGACCAGAACACACAGGTGGGACAGTTAATTAATACCACACTGTCCGGCTACAAGATCATGATGCATTTACACTACAGAGAACAAATTACTTTGTCTGACCTTTTCTCTGTAATTTTGTTTTGTAATATTGTAATTCTTCTTGTTTCTCTTGGTTAATTTGGCAATACAGTATATTAGACTCTGGGGTCACCAAAGTAGAATAAATCTCTTCTCCACATAATGATCCAGTCGACTACAATTCCCCCTAAAACATATAGAGATATCCAACTCCTAAGCTTTCGTGTTTATCATATCATTATCATTTCAAATGTTCGTCACAGAGACTATGATGATGAAGAGCTTCTTAATGGGATAATGACACACACAAAAAGCTTGGGACTTAAGTGTTGCAAAACCTTACTTTTCACTTTTATTCACCTGACCTCATATGACGTTTCTCCTCACCTCCATTACAGTTGTGTGGAAAGCCCCTAGGATTGGCATTACACAACCTACGACGCGCCAGCTGTGATGGGTATAAACCTGACCTTCTCTCCAACTTTTCATCCACGTGAACTTTACCAACCAACTCAAACATAAGAGCATAAGAATGGAGGAAACTGCAACGGGCCTATTGGCCCATACTGGGCAGTCCCGTTTACACCCAACCCCTATTGCTCATATAAGCATCCAACCTATGTTTGAAGCTATTCAGCGTATTCGAGTTAATGATGATATTTGGTAACTTGTTCCATTCATCCACTTCTCTGTTTCCAAACCAGTGTCCTCGTATTATTCTGTATTATTGAGATGTATCACTTAAGAATTGATGGGTGACAACAACCTTTTTTTTTAATAGAGGTTAATGTAAAGGTGACGTTGGTAGTGTGTCTGTGGGATCCAAAATTACAAAGTGCCATGTCAAATGTGAAGTATGAAGATGACCCCTACAGTATATGAATAAATTCCTCCTTGGGTTGGAAGTTTTGGGGAGATACAGTATATACACTCCCAACCCAGGTGAATATAAGTAGCTTATTTATTTAGGGAACACTTGTTTGTTAAAAGTTAGCGAAACAGCGATGTTGTGAACCTAAAAACTTCCTACTCCCCCTCCCCTCCCCCCCTGTACAAAAAAATAATTATTAGGAGAGCATTGCCGTGTTCTAAACTCACAACACAAAAACTTAATTGAAATCACGTTCTTAACCCCTTGTAAACTGGGTCATCTCTGTGCTGAGAGCTGAATAGAATCATGCAACAACATATACGCATACTGTACTTGACTCCCCCGGTTGTATTTGTCACTTTAATTTTGTATCTACAGTAAATAATACTTGTGAGACAACACAATATATCTACACATACTTTACAATGTATCTCAGTTGTATCATTTACTTTGAATTTTTTATCTAACAATGTATATTGTCCAGCTTACGATTATACTTCAATAGTTATCACAGTACTTTACATACAGCTATTTTCATTCTATACCTAACAGCTGACTGTCTCAAGGTGTTAATAATGTGTACGTGTGTGTATGCCTATGTGTCTGCCTGTCTGTGTGTATGTGTTTATATTAGTGCGTTCGCTGGGAAGACAAGAGAACCAATGCCAGAATTTTCGCTGACACCAACTGTAGGAGCATCGAGGCTACCATTATCCATGAACAACTACGCTGGACTGGCCATGTTACCCGTATGGACGACAGTAGAATGCCAAAGCAGCTATTTACAGTCACCTAACGAATAGTAAACGTAACGCTGGCGGGCAACTGAAAAGGTATAAGGGAGACGATTACTCCACACCGTAACGCTTGGAGGATCACCACACAAGAAAGTGTCAATACTTTCGAGTTAACCCGACTGCATACCGAGGCAGTCAAGCGCCAACGCCGGAAAGACGCTGCCTTTGCCCCTCCCGCACTAGATGTAGCCCTCCACATGTGCAACACCTGTGAACGACCCTGTCGGTCCCGTATAGGCCTCTTTAGTCACCTCAGAACTGACCAACGTAGGTGACATCCTTAATAACTCAAATCATTGTGTCATAGCTGGATGATCGTCACGCTCGATTCCGAGTGACAGCAAAGTAGAACTGTAGTAGTAATATGTATGTGTGTGCGTGTGTGTGTGTGTGTGTGTGTGCGTGTGTGTGTGTGTGTGTGTGTGTGCGCGCGTCACTATACACACCAGCATCGGATACCTACTAGTATGTTATCGATCGACAATTTCTTAGAGCGATTTTTGTTGACAATATTCGGGTAAGGTTTCTCTATCTCCTGGACTTGAGCCATAATGAGAGAGAAAGATAGAGAAGGGGGGATAGAAAAGGAGAAAGAGATAAAGAGAAAATAAAAAGATTGAAAGAGAGACACAAAAAGAGCAACAAGAGAAGCAACTATTAAAAAAACCCGTAATATCTCAATTAAATGTCACCTTTATATCAACAGAATAATGAGGTGACAGATAATGAGAGTTGGGAACACCTATCAAAAGTTATCTGTACCCTGATAAATATTTAATGATGTGCGCAAATTTGATAGATTGTGAGGTAGAGATTGTGATTAATAACACCTTTTTTAATAATTAGATTTTATTCGTGGATTAGGTGTACATTACTTTTTTTTTAATAGTTGCTTCTCTTGTACTCCGCTACTTGTACTCTGTACTCAGTACAGTAAAAACTAACTTGGATCATTCATGGTGGGTAGGAGGTAAATTAGTGATATCCCAAAGTTTCATTTTGCATTACATTAACATCACAGTACCTTGGGTTATGTGTAATTTGGTCTTATTTTGCCAATTGATCGCAGCAATATAATTTTCCATCGATTAATCCTATTTGTAGTACCACACGTGTCTAATAACAGTTAAAGTAAGAGAAGAGTTGACTCCGGTTCTTTTGGGGGGATGAGATACCTGAAATATTATTATACATCGAGTACAAGTTAAGAATTCTTAACTTTTCAAAGCTAAAAAAAATTAATACAACTCATATTTTAGTGAACACTTACCAGAGCACCCGGAACAGGATCGACCAGAAGCGGACCAGCTCAACTCTTCAACTTGACTCTCGACACAACCTAGAATTAAGAGTTGATTTTAAGGATCTCCTGAAGACTACCCCCACCCCCAGCCACAGATTTTTCTCCATAAGATCACCGTAACCTTACCTACCTAATATAATGTAATCTAACACAGCATAACCAAACCCAATATGACCTAACATAATCTATTCTAATCAAACTTAAACTAACCCTACAAGTAACATGGGTTAGGGTGGTAGGGATGGGTAATCTTCAGGTGATGCGATTTTAATTGGTAAACCGAGGGTCCAGATACAGAACAGTTCGTATGATGATTATTCCTTACAGGTAAAGGTCTAAGCATGTTTCTAACTGCTTGACTGAAGCTAAAACACAACAACAGCACTGAAAACATTATCCAAATCACCTCCAGTTAAGAGATCAAGTTAAAATTAAGTAGAGACTCATGTATATCTTGTTCGTTGTTTTTGTACCTTTACTTAGATCAATAACTACATGAGTTATGAGCATCAATGCCAATCTCTGTTAATCTGTGAGTCTGGCTATAAACCTCACAATTTACATAGGGGGAGAAGTCCTGACTGGGTTGAATAGCTGACAAGTGGCGAAGAGGATAAATAGTGTCAAAGAAATTAAATCCTTTTGTTTTGTCAACTGATCCAGTTATAAACACATCAACATGGATCCAAACCCTTAAACAAAACTGTAATGTGTGAAATAAAACAAACTTAATTAATAAATACTTCAATGTAACTTTTAGTTTATATTTCTTTTTATAACTTTGTTTTGATCGAGCTTCGAGGAATCATTGTAGTTTTCATGAGTCACCCTCCTCGCCTACACCACGATAACAGTAACTTAGCTTACATATCTTTTGTTTATATTAACGTTCTCTCTATAGTGATCGCACGGGAATGACTCGGAAGAGTGAAACCTAAAACTGAAAAGAATTACCTGCTGAGGATTTAGAATTGCTTTTAAAACCCTTTTATACAGGCTGTCAGGAGCCTTTTAACGTTAACATAAACACGTACCGTTAAGTAAACAGATATATTTATTACGATTTAGTGAACTTCATGTTAGGTTAAAAAAAATTAGAAAAGCTGAATGTCATTTGACGATTATTTTTCCTCAAACACCCACATGACTCGAGGGTTTTCCTATCTTTTTCAAAGAAGAGACACACTCGCCTGGATGAGTCAACATTCTGTTTTCTATGCCTTTCCGGATGTCAATTGATTACTGTAAGTGAAAGGATTTGGTTAATTCCACATCCCTGAAGGATATGCTTGAATGCATGGTATTACGTAGTGCCTGGCTTACATACAATAGTGCCGTCTTGTTTACTAACTCCTCCAAGATATCGTCCCCCAGAAAGGCACACAAAGCCAAAGACTCAAATTAAACATCAGTCTAGTTCTTTACTAATATAATCTGAGGGTTAGACACCCTAGTTTAAGTCACCTGGGGGTTAGACATCCTAGTTTATTTCACACAAACTTAAACAAAAACGATTCGAATCAATTCACATCATCAACATATCTAACATAAACTACTGAATGGTACATAAACAGCCAAATGCTTTTCACTCATAAAGCATAATCGTTCACCAGTGAGAGTGTAGGTGTTTGATGAGGGAGAGGAGAGTGTAGGTGTTTGGTGAGGGAGAGGGGAGTGTAGGTGTTTGGTGAGGGAGAGGAGAGTGTAGGTGTTTGGTGAGGGAGAGGAGAGTGTAGGTGTTTGGTGAGGGAGAGGAGAGTGTAGGTGTTTGATGAGGGAGAGGAGAGTGTAGGTGTTTGGTGAGGGAGAGGGAGAGTGTAGGTGTTTGGTGAGGGAGAGGAGAGTGTAGGTGTTTGGTGAGGGAGAGGAGAGTGTAGGTGTTTGGTGAGGGAGAGGAGAGTGTAGGTGTTTGATGAGGGAGAGGAGAGTGTAGGTGTTTGATGAGGGAGAGGAGAGTGTAGGTGTTTGGTGAGGGAGAGGAGAGTGTAGGTGTTTGATGAGGGAGAGGAGAGTGTAGGTGTTTGGTGAGGGAGAGGAGAGTGTAGGTGTTTGGTGAGGGAGAGGAGGGTGTAGGTGTTTGGTGAGGGAGAGGAGAGTGTAGGTGTTTGGTGAGGGGAGTGTAGGTGTTTGTTGAGGGAGAGGAGAGTGTAGGTGCCTGATGAGGGAGAGGAGAGTGTAGGTGCCTGATGAGGGAGGTTGGTGGTGGTGCAACAAGCGCTACGGGCAGTTTCGTGACCTCGTGAGATGGAAACGAGGAGAGTGTGTGACCCTCACCCAGTGCACGCAATTATACTTCTCCGCTCACACGCAAACATCCATACGCACACACACACCTGTCCGCTCACACACAAACACAGTTCTCTGCGGACACACACACACACACACACACACACACACACGGTCACCGTATATTAATAGAGTAAACGGAATGCGGAGGTGACCTTCCTGTGACGTCACGGCTTACGTCAGTGTCTTGTGTCTCGCGGAAATTACAAGATATGTTCTCGGGGGCCAAGTTAAAATTAGATAATGGTTTCTGGTTATGGTTAAATTACACCTTTCCTTTTCGTATCTTATTCTTCCTCTTTTTTATATATCAAACCTCAAAGAAAAAAAGCTTAAATTATTGTCAATGTCATTATAGATTTTGTTTTTACTTTATTTTTCTAAACAATGAATTATCAAGCGTCCAGGGAATCTATATTTAGAAGGTATATAAGAATAATATATAGGCCTACATACATTCATTAACACAATAGTAATTTAGATTGTACTTTTAGTGAGTCCTTACAATTACGAAAAGGCATTATTGAAATTTATGCTTGTACCCTTCCTCTGACATCTAGGCATATATTGACCTTGCCCTGACATGAAGTAATACCAGGTGCCACCCTCAAACAGTAACATGTCTCACCCTTCACCCTTCTACAGAGCCACTCCTTATAACTCCGGAATTAAATACAATGTTCCTCCCCTTCTACAAAATTACAAACACGTAACCACTGGCTACATCCGCTACAGAACGAAAAACCTCCACCAAGTTCTAAAAAATGCAACCACTCCCACGTCAACACATCATTCCCCGCCGCTATTTTTTTGTTTTTTTACACAGACCTCAAGACTTACTTTCCATACATTTCCCAAAGCTAAAAGATATTAAATTTCCTTATAAAGCTACCAGAGGACATACCGTACGCCTCAAAGCTAACTTGAATTTTCACAAAGCTAAGATAAGGATTTTTCGAGCTAACTGCAGTAGCACATGGTCTTTTATTTTCTTCTTTTTAGGGGGGGGGGGCACTGAAGTTCTTTCCGATCCATATTCCTTCCCCCTTTTCTCACCCCCTTCCTTCCCCCTTTTCTCACCCCCTTCCTTCCCCCTTTTCTCACCCCCTCCTTCTCCACTTCTAAGACACCCCCATCTCCATAATTATATATCTGGCAGGTGGTGGTAGAAAGAAAGAAATAAAGAACAAATCAAAGAAAAAAAAAGGAAAGAAGAAACAAGAAAGAAGGAAAATAAAGAAAGAATAAGACCGTAGTGGTAAATAACAGGAAAAGGAGATAATTTATGCGCCTTTTCCCTTCCCCCACACCCCAAACTCTCACTCAGGTAACCTCACTCCCCCAAAACTGGTTCCACGACCTTCACGCTTCTGTTAACACCTGTTATTTCTTTCTGTTGTGTTCTCTTTGTTTTATTTTATCTTTCAAGTATTTCTCCCTCTGTTCAATAAGTTATCATTCTTATCACACTTCGGAACAACCTTTAACATCACTCAAAATAAAATTGTATCGACTAATGATGGCGAAATAACCCCAAAATAAGGTGTTTTTTATTGTGTATTTTATTCCATTTAGTGTGTGTGTGTGTGTGTGTGTGTGTGTGTGTGTGAGAGAGAGAGAGAGAGAGAGAGAGAGAGACAGAGAGAGAGACAGAGACAGAGAGTGTATAGTTTTCTTTTATCTGTAGTTACACCATCAGTTTATACTTATATAAACACTTCCTCACTCGTCTTCAGCCTCCAGTGCTCTCTCTTCACAGGGGAGGCTCAGGGCCGTGGTGTAGCGGTGGGAGTACTCAGAGAACTGTGACTCTTCCCAGAACCCTATTCTACATTGACGTCACATAATTAGTGTATAGGTCTTGCCCTCCCGTACACACACACACTGATACCCTCCATCTGACCCAAGGTTCCTGTGACTCAGACCACCTGATGACTCAACCACATCTGCAGGCGATGAACTTAGTGTTTTTTGTTTTTTTCGTAAAGAGCTGGTGCATAAGTGAAATAGGTGATCACGTGAAGATTAGACACCCCAGTTTATTACGCCTGATGTTTAAACACCTTTAGGTTAGGTTAAGATTGGTTTGGTTAGGTTAGGTAATGTTAGGTTAGGTTAGGGAACGAGAGATTGTTTGGTTTACTTTGTATTGTGGGCTTACCAGGTCACACACACATACACACACACACACACACACACACACAGAAACAGGCAGACCACTTTCTCACACAAACACACACACACACACACACATCCTTGACCAGTGACCACCGAGGGGTCAAGACGGGTCAGACGCACCTGGCGCTGCTCAGCAGCAGCCACGTCAACTATTATGTTGGCCCATGCCAACTCCCTCCCCTGAACCCTCCTCCCCACCGGAATATCAACAAGTTCTCGCCAGAAGTTACTATTTCACTTGGGAAAGGAATGGAACCAGTGTTGAATAGTGGTGAACAGTGCTTAAGTCAGTGAAAAACAACTCGGCAGTTACAGTTGAGTCTTATCCAAGCTAACTTTCACACAGTGAGGTCCCAGGTAGCCAGTGATAATTCCCCTGAGACTCCACGATAGAGAGGCCTGGGACCACACCTCACCTGGTCCCGATGAGATATTTGCCAGAGTATTAAAGGAATGTAAGGAAGAGCTTAGTATGCCCTTAGCAAAGTTGTTTAACATGTCCTTAAAAACAGGTGTAGTACCAGAATCCTGGAGGATAGCGAATGTAATACCGATTTTCAAGAAGGGGGATAGATCACTATCCTCTAACTACCGCCCAATCAGTCTAACATCAATAGTAGGCAAATTACTGGAAGCAATCATTTCAAACTCTATTCGAAATCACCTGGAGAAGCACAGATTGATCAATGATTCCCAGCATGGCTTCACAAGCGGACGTTCTTGTCTAACTAATCTATTAACATTCTTTTCATCAGTTTTCGAATCGGTGGACGAGGGGCACAATTATGATGTGGTATATCTCGACTTTAGCAAAGCCTTCGACAGAGTCCCCCACGAAAGACTAATTAGAAAGGTAGAAGCACATGGCATCAAAGGTAACATCCTTAAATGGATTAGGGCGTGGTTACAGGACAGGAAACAGCGAGTGAGCATTAACGGCACTAAGTCCCATTGGAGCAACGTCACAAGTGGAGTTCCCCAAGGCTCAGTACTTGGACCATTATTATTTATTATATACATAAACGACATAGATATCGGCATAGACAGCAACATAAGTAAATTTGCTGATGACACTAAAATAGGACGTGTTATTAAATCTGACGAGGACTCAGCAAAACTACAGGAAGATCTAAACAAATTTTTCGAATGGTCTGAAAAATGGCAGATGAAATTCAATGTGGACAAATGTAAAGTACTCAGTATAGGAGATGTAAACAGGGAAACCAGATACCAGATGAACAACGATGCCATAGAGAAATCCGACTGTGTGAGAGATTTAGGAGTAATGATAAGTAGGAACCTTAAGCCAAGTAAACAATGTGTTTTTGCTGGTAACAAGGCTAATAAAGTACTTGGGTTCATACAAAGGAGTGTTAGGTCATCTTAAAACTGTATCTTGCGCTTGTGAGACCACACCTGGATTACGCAGTTCAGTTCTGGTCACCGTATTACAGGATGGATATAGAATCATTGGAAAGAATTCAGAGGAGAATGACAAGACTAATCCCGGGCATTAGGAACCTTGAGTATAGAGACGGGTTAAAGCATCTTAATTTGCACTCCCTCGAGAGACGTAGAGCGAGGGGCGACCTGATAGAGGTGTATAAGTGGAAGTCAGGGCTAAACAAAGGGGACATTACAAATGTACTCAAACTATCCAACCAGGAGCGAACTCGCAACAATGGTTTTAAATTAGACAAATTTAGATTTAGGCGTGAAATAGGTAAACACTGGTTTGGAAACAGAGTAGTGGATGAATGGAACAAGTTACCAAATATCATCATTAACTCGAATACGCTAAATAGCTTCAAACATAGGTTGGATGCTTATATGAGCAATAGGGGCTGGGTGTAAACGGGACTGCCCAGTATGGGCCAATAGGCCCGCTGCAGTTTCCACGTGGTGTCCCCATGATGCTACGACACCACATAAAGAATGAGTTGCTACAGCATCATGTGAAGCTCCTCATAACGCCATCTATGAGGGAATTACTACACCACGTGATGCCCCTCATAACACCAACTATGAGGGAATTACTACGCCATGTGATGCCCCTCATAACACCATCTGTGAGGGAATTATTACACCACATCAGGCCCCTCATACACCATCTGTGAGGGAATTACTACACCACATCAGGCCCCTCATAACACCATCGGTGAGGGAATTACTACATCATCAGGCCCCTCGTAACACCATCTGTGAGGGAACTACTACATCATCAGGCCCCTCGTAACACCATCTGTGAGGGAATTACTACACCACGTCAAGCCCCTCATAACACCACCTGTGAGGGAACTAGTACTCCACGTGATGCCCCTCATAACGCCATCTGTGAGGGAGTTACTACACTACGTGTCTGCTGTTCAACACCTCAGCTTGCATGATCTACGTGTGTAAAACATAATCTGTATGTTCACTGTATGTTCCTTCACCTTTCTCTAATGAAGACTTTTGTTAAACCACCAATGTATGTAATAAGTCATTTATGTTCGATGTATATTTTCATCCTTCGGGCTGCAAACTTTTTCAATAAACCGTTTATTATTATTATTATTATTATTTAAACAAGCAGACCACTTTCTCACACAAACGCAAACAGAGAAGCAAGCAGACCACTTTCTCACACACACACAAATTGTCCTATTTCCACACAAACAATCTCACAGTGACCAGTCATCATCATTATTGTTCATGTTGGTAGCGGCTGAGACTTGGTGTGTCTCCTGTGTACATCAGAATGCATCCCTCCCCTTCTCATGTGTGTGTGTGTGTGTGTGTGTGTGTGTGTGTTTGTTTATGTGTGCATTTCAGCAATATACATTATACAGTACGATGTTGGCAATGTGTCAACAACAATCATGGCCGGCCATTACAACACCATAAACTCTCCCATCATGCACTTATCTTCTGCTGTGCCTTTAAGGGTGATGACTATGTGAATGTGACGACACATCCTCTCTCATAGTGACAATATGCCAGACACCATTTTCACCACGTTATCATTACTTAAGATTTCCCTACATGACGCCACCCCACTCCTCTTCCATAACCCAAAACCCGGAGTTAATGAGCCCAGCAGCGTTTGAGTGAGGGTAGCAGTGTCGAGATATAACCCTCCAAAAAAGTTTAATCCCTTGAGTATGATGGCCTAATCTCATGAGTACAGTGTTATTGTACTCAGAGGGACTAGCCATCGTATTCAAAGGGATAAGACATCGAACAAATGGGATTGAATATTGTACTGCCAGGCTCAAAGTACTCAGGAGAAAGGCATTGCACTGAAGGGGTTAAAAATTAGCGCTATATGACCAGAAAGTGCTAGATTAAATTAAGTACAGATATATGAACATGACTTAGCAACAGCGACAACTGCTAAACAAACACTTTATCTTGAGGCCCACATTCACACACTCGTAAACTAATTAGTCATCCTATTACCCCATTAACAGAATTAACCCTGAACACGAAATACTGTATAATCCGCATTTTGCACTTGGTGTCTGGCATTTCTGGGTTACTCCCTACAACCCATACAAGCTAGCACTCGTGGGAGTGTTTTACAAGTGGCAATATAAATAATCAAATACAACACATAGGGATATTACTTCAGTCGTAATTATAGCCTTTTATAGTAGAGAAAAATAAACCACATAACCCTGTAGAGTTAACAGGTTAATTAACTAACTCTCTCAGTGTCAACAGTCAACACTACACAGTGCAATGGCTGATATCATATTCGCTGTCGTGTGTGTTAGAGGACCACATCCGTGTTTGTGTGATTGGAAATACACACACTGACGTTATGTTATTTCTTAACGTGATGTAAGGTTGATCAGAAAATGTTAACTGTTTAGGTCACGCTAAAAAAGCGAGCGCCTGAGGGGCCCTTTGTTGTGTTAGCAAGTTACTTGAAATTAAGAAAGAACAATGTTATAAAGGGAAGCGTCCTTGTACAGGTTCATCTGCTTATGACAGTGTGGAAGGTCATTAAAAATGTGCCAGAACTGTCTCTAGTAGGAGGGATATTTAGTCAGGAAGGGGCGACGTGGTGATGACGGCTGAGGACTTGTAGAAGGAGGTCTCAGGATATGCGAGGGTGTAGTGAGGAAGGGGTATGTACTGTAAGTTTACATATAGTGCGGCAAGGATCGGGGCTGTTTATGTATTCCTCGGGGTACCTGTAATCCAGGTGCAGTTCCGTGTTCACAATCTGTTGAGACCGCTCGGGGTCTGAGGTTGATACTCTTTGTTGTGGTGGTTGTGATCACCGGTTACTGCGCCATAGTGGCGTAGTGTGTGTCACTTCCCTGATGTTTCAGATTCACTCAGTGTTCGTCGAAGGTCTCCCGTTGTGCAATGTAAACACGAGATTTGAGATGGTTAAGTGAGAGGGCGAAGGTGGTTTCTATGTCATCTTCGTAAGTTGCTTCTTTGGCAAGACGATTAACAGTTTCACAGGCAGCGATTTCTGTACTCGTGATTCAACGTGTGTACTACTTACTGTCACTCGGAATCGAGTATGACGACAACGTGTGTAGGGAAGGAGTCGAACTCTGTGACCCCTGGACCGTCGTCAGTTACTAGTTGTTCTTAATCATGAACTTAGCATGCTTCCCTGTTGGGCGCTGTAAACGCTTCTGCGCTTTACCTTACACAGGATGTTCTTTGTTCCCGTCTTTTCTTCGCTACGTTTTCATCCATCTTCAGTTTCTTACGTTATTCTTGTTTACTTTTAACATTATATCATTCTAAATACGTTACGATAGTGAGTTACTCCCAGAACACTAAAACGGTACCACTTGACTAAAACTCCCTCAGTACAACATGAACAAAAATGATCCTGGGTACGTTACATCACATACAGATCTAACTATAGCCAAAAACTTTTCCTATAATACACCTGGTAGGAAGACAACAAACTTCCCCAGGTTCAGTTGTCACCTTTGTCCAGTATCTGACGCAAACAAGGGAAATTTCCCTTCCTCCCTCCCCTACGTTCAGACGACGTCACTCATACTAATAGGATTGTCAGAGTAGGACAAATAGCACTATGTATCAACTCATGTACCCTATCTATTATTTTATTTTATCTATTTATTCTACCAATCACCGAGGAGGAGGAGGGAATATTAATAGGAAGAGGCAGGAAGAGGAAGTATTAGGAGGAAGAGGGAAAATTGCTAGGAAGAGGCAGGAGGAGGAGGAGGAAGAGGAAGTATTAGGAGGAAGAAGGAGAAGGAAGAGGGAATATTTCTAGGAAGAGGCAGGAGGAGGAGGAAGAGGGAGAAGGAGGAGGAGGAGGAGGAGGATGCTGTAATAACCTGTTGGTGAACTTGCTAGAACCAGGAGCAATGGGCCTGTGTTGACATGCTCGCCGTGGCCTGAGTAACTCGAGGTTCCCAACTCAGTATTTTGAGGGGAAGTTTGACAATGAAATGCTTTTACGTCTAACACCTTGACGCTCCTTCTACGAAACACTTCACTGGGAGGATACTTACAGTTAGTCACCATTTTATATTTAGCCACAGGAGGACTTGGGTAATTCAGAAATTTATTTTAGTTTATGGGTTAGGTTTTTATACGTTTTCTTTTGTATGACTCGTTTTTTGTTTATTTGTTCCGTTTTTTTTATATATACTATTATTCGTTTATTCTCCGTGTTTCTCTGTATCGTTATCATTTGATTATTTTCTACTTGTTTCGTATTACTATTAGTTTTTTCCCGTCGTTCAGTTATCAATATTTTCTCAGAGCTTGAAGCCTGTTTTCTCCTCCGTGAACTGTATCGTAACCATGACATTAAGCTTTATTTTTGTCGAGTGTATTTACGCAGGCACTCTGTAACATCTGGCTACGATACTTGACAAAGAACCAGTCATCACTATTCAGTTTTAAGATTTCATGAACTATTTAACCATCAGATATATACTTCATAAAGTTTCTCGGCTTGATACTAAACTCAGCATGGTGTTCGGAACTTAGAACTACGCCATGCTTACTGGAACGATCAGCAAAGAAGGGGGGAGGGGAAATCCTGTTTGACGATCGTGATAAAATACGTAAAGGATTAGTGAGGCGGAGGCAGTAAGCACCTTCACAGTGAGTCAACACTTGCTGGCGGTGACCACTACCACAAGGGTTTTCCCAATGCTTAAAACTCGTCACTAACACGTGAGGCCTGCTAAATCCTCCTCCACCACTTTCACCCCCTTCTTAGTCACCCCATCACGAACCCCCTTCTAAGTTACCCCACCACTGACCCCCTTCTTAGTCACCCCATCACGAACCCCCTTCTAAGTTACCCCACCACTGACCCCCTTTTACCCCCTCAGATAATGATTATGGGGTGGGGGAGTAGGGGCGGGGATAGGGGGTGGTGGGGTGGCGAGCCGCTCAGTCCCGCCCCCTCCCTTGGGCACTAGTGGTGGGACTGGTCATAAGGACGCGACGCGGGCACAGTTGCTCATTGAGACGCCAGTCACCATTGAGAAAGGACTTTCGTCGCTTCTGTCTCTGTGTTTGTCTAGTGGTGCTAACAGGATTACGACACAGTCTACAGGTGCGTGTTTTACAGTCACGATTTAAGGTTTTATAACTTTAGATGAAAGGTTTGCTGACAGTTACCAAAGGTATTACTAATTTATACCGCCGAGTGAGTGTAGCGGCTTTACGGTTGAGTTTTGCAATGTTCAGAGAACTTAATATGTGTCTTTTAACTCGGTAACTAGTGAGTGCAAAGTGTTGCCTTCGGTAAAAAGACAAATAGTGATCTAATATTTAAAGGCTACATGCGACATTATTGACTTCATTTTTTTTTATTTAATCAACTCAATATTTCAAGTACGGCTTAATGCAGACTTTGCATAATTCATCCATAACCCGAGATAAAAACTTGACAGAAACAAGGAAGCATCAGTGTTGACCAGACTAACACATACAAGATAAATACGTTAGAATATAAACCAAGACAAACTATTACGACGGTGCCAGTGTCAACAATGGTAACGACGCCAGTTGTCCAAATAACCCAAAAAATCTCTTAGACACACTGATAATATCAGCTTGAGGCTAAGTATAGTCACCAGATATTTTCCCTAAAAGATATAATTGTGGCTAATGTATTGTCCACTTGACTGTAAGATCCTCTTCCAGTGTTTAACAAACTCTACCACGCCAGGGAACTTCATTTTACCGAAAAGCTTTACATTGAAAATCGTTGGACGAGACGAGGAAGATTGACTCTCCGCGGGATATTTTGTTATATGTGATTTGTAAGTTGTGATGATCTAAGAGGTATATATATATAAGACGTTAAACTGTAAGAACACAAATCTTCTAAATCCGTAAAGCATAATGAAAAACACTCGTTACCGACCTTGTAATTTCTCTTAATAACAAACAAGTAAAAATATGTTTATTAATCAGTAAGACGGAATACGACGGTTGAGTGGGTACAGTAAAGCGCTTCCTTCCTGTCCTAAGGGTAATTAGTTCCCACCGAGGCACCCACCCACCTAATTCACCCATCTGTGAATGGGTACCAAACTTTACGGTTGGAAGTGAGAGTCAACACTGTCACTTTGCATACAGTGTGTTGTATGCACATTACACCTATTGTATTTACAAATTAAATTGGAAAACAGAATATGAATACAATAGTACATTGTATATGATATCAAAATACAAATATAAAGTGCTCTTGAGTGTGGTAAACGAGTGGTGGTGCAGGTAAGCAAACTTGTGGTGTCTGGTTGACTAACCTTGACGGCTTCCGGTGATCTTGTTTCACCCAAGGTCTATATACACCTTGGTGTCACTTACAACATCTGTTTGTCTCCCTAAACTTCCTCTCCTTCCGTATTTGCGTCGGTCTCTGAGCGGATCCGAGGGAGGGAAGGAGGGAGGGAGGGCAGTTCACTAGGTGCGCGTTAACTCTCCCCCCCGCAAATAATTAATAAAAATCACGTTCCATTACAAAAAATCTCACCTTGATGTAATAAAATGATTGACATAATAATAACTGCTGACTGGTGTCATCTAGACAATTTCTGTAGCGGCTGATAACCCCCTCCCCCCCCCCTGGGGAGCCCTCTCCTGTCATATTACAGGATCCGCCGTCACTCCTGTGTGACCCGCGACCGATTTAGTTGGTAATTATTGTATTGTTATTATAATCAATATTATGATTAGTCATATCATCATTACATTATTATTATTACAATAACATCATCATCATAATTATTAATATGAACATCACAGTAATTTTATCAGACTCCCCTTGATTAAAACCAGGTTTACTAACTATGGTTGCCAGAAAGCACACGTATTTACGTATTCTAGGTCACCGAGGCGAGTTAAACCATCGCTCATCGTCCACAAAAATTTTATTTCACGCAACACGGTTCATAAATTCGCTGCTATATCCTGAACGGGTTGTATCTCTACACTTCTTGCACTGCCGAGTGAATAGAACAAACCAGTGTAGTTATTGTAAAAAGGAATGTACGTGAATGAATGTGTCACCTGTGAATGTCTTGGGTGTGATATTTGAGCACTCGAGGCTGCAGTGAGTGATAATGACTTGCATCTCCATTCACTCCTCCCCTTCCTTCCTTACGCCATATCTGGTTGCAGAATGAAGGTGTTGTGTCTGCTGGGATGCTGGCTCGCCCTAGTGGCGGTGGCACAAGCCGGCAACGCTGTTAACATTATGCCTGGAGTGGCGCCCATCTTCTTCCCTGGTCAACCCATTCCTGACCCTGGTCAACCCATACCTGACCCTGGGCTTGAGCTGCCGGAGGACCTCAACTCGGTAAGTGGTCGCTTGGTTTTGATAAGATTCTGGTCAGGTGATGGACTCCAAAGCTTTTGAATACTATGCACATATCGCTTTACTTATCTTTATACAGTACAAAACATATTGAGTCACAAAATGTAGAGATGATCATAACTATAGACACGACATCAACCTTCTATATTATGAACAAATTCACTTTGAGTGTTGTAAATTAATATAATATGGACCATATTGAAACCAGAGTACTTCAGGTGACCACCTGAGTACAGTATTTATGAAGAGAACAACTGTCTCAATACTGAGACAGAGACAGTGATGTGTTGTTACGTCTGTTGACCACTACAGTACGTCTCAAAGCAAACCTGACTGGATGTCCTTGACTACGAGTTTAAAATACCAGCATAATAGTTTATGTTAAGAGAACTAGCTAGAAACATTAGTGTCGGCCAGGTAGTGTTTTGGCAGTCTCTTAGGATGTGGTGGTGGTTGCTATAATGTTATTACTAAGCTTCAACGACGGATTTAAAGCGCGTAAGAAAATTAGTAATCCACTATTCTAACAACATTAAAACGGTACGAGAGATGGAACTCCGTCCTAGGGTGGGGATTTCCCTGGCTTCCTGTAATATTACTCAGGGGTACAGGATGGCTCGGGTGTGGAGCGTGGCTGTTTTCGTCGAACCTGCATCACTATCTCCGGAAACTGTATTTTACCAGTCCAAATATGTCGCCTCGTGCTATACTCGCCAAGATAGCCTAAAATACTCTCCAGTGACAGAGCAGCAGCCGGGGGTGTCTTATACTGTCGTCGAGGGAAGGTTATTTGGTTACAAGGCATTTATTGTGTTTAATGTTATCCACGCGTCGCTTAGTTAACTACACGTCAGTTTAAACGTCACTCGCTGTATTAAATGTTCAGGACGCACTTGTCACTTAGTTACATCTACGTTCCATAGTAATTTATATAGTGTCGAAAAATCACTTACTGTATTTACTGTCGAAAATTCAGTTGTTCATGGTGCGGGCTCTGCAGAGTAGCAATTTATAGATCATCAATACAGATCAGATGTGAACGTTTTAGCTGCTTAGAATAGCGTCGTTCAGCTGGCAGACAGTTCAAGAGGAAGTTAAAGAAATTGAGGCTGAGGACACCACCTTGAGCCGTGCCTAGATCAACGGTTTAAACAGTCAAGTAGTGGCCTGGGAAGTACACGAGCCTGTTGTTGAGGGAGGTAGTCTGCCATCCACGTGGGTTCGGCCCTCAAAGGATCACATCACCATTGGCACTGTCAAACACACCCTAAAGGTCAACGAAAGAGGTAGTTTGAGCTGCAGTGTTCGTCAATATAGTGAGCATGAGCAGTACTGTTTCAAGAGTGAAGGTCATAAAGGTCACGTGAGGATGCGTGTCATCTGCCACACTTTGCCATAAACAGATAAATTGTATTGGGAATTTTCCCCCACACACACACTCATCATTCTGTCACTTTATGTAACTTGCTGACAAAACCCATGACCCTTCAGGCTTTTACGCCCTTAATACACGAGTCATAAAGGCAAGCATGAACTCCGCATGCTTCCCAGGTGGGCGCTGTAAACGCTTCTGCGCTTCACCTTACACAGGATGCAAGGGATGCCCAATAAGCTAGCCCCCTCGGGGGCAATCTAAAAAAAAATTCTAATCTTAATTAAGGTGGTGGCGACTCATGCGTTCCATCAACTCGAAGGAGCAGGAGATGAGAGATATTGTCAGCATTCGTCGTGTCTGATTAGCTGTCCAATTGCACATGATTGGTTGGATAGTTAAAAGAGCGGGTCACCAGGCCCAAGGAGTTGGCACTTAAATATGCGCTGTTGGTGTTGTGATTGTAGTGCAAGGATACTGCAGGTGACAGTACAGTGAAGGAGGTAGCCTGCTGACACACACACACACACACACACACACACACAGTCGGCCACGGGAATAAGTATGCAGACTGTAGCTGTAAGGTTCGAAAATGGTGGTAACGTTGAAACTGCGCATCCAAACGCATGGTGAAACTCACCTCCCCCCACCTGTTATCTCTAACTATTTTCTGCTTCCCTTTCTTTATTCTCCTATTTACTCCTCTTCCTTCCTTTAAAATCCAAACCTCAGTAAAAAAAAAAGTAGGGTAAGAGAAAACGTGGGGGAGGAGGAGGGAGCTGTACGATAACAGCAATCCCATTTGGCAATAAGTTTACTACCATTGGATACAATATATTACTTGTTATATAAACACGAAACACTAGTAAAACATTCACAACAAATGTATTTATAACATATATGTAGGAATAAAACATAAATTATAGGTAATTTTGTCTGTTCTATTCAGGACAGTGTTACCAGATATTTGTCTCAAACTCGAACCGTAGGTGTATACTTATTCTTGTGGCCGACTGTACATATAAAAACAAACGTTAGTAAAACAAGTCACAGGGTGTGGCAAGAAGCGCAACGTCCTGTTCCCTTAGCTTCAGTGTCCGCCAGCTGTGTAAAAAATGTTGATGCGCATAAGTGGGTGCAGTGTGTGTGTGTGTATTATGATTATTATTATGTAGGCGTTATTTTATGCATAATGTATATGTGTGAGTGAGGAGAGGAACACAGTGTATAAGGTAGAGGCCGTGGGAATACTAACACGGACTACCAGCTGATCTGTCATTCCCCCCTTACTCAAACAAGTACGGGATGGTCGGCTGCTGGACTGCACACACACACACACACACACACACACTCAGGTGGTAAAAATAGACAAATATGAGGTCCACTGCGAACAAGAAATCACCCAAACGTGCAAGGAGTTTCAAGTCATCTGATCCTATGACAACACAACATTGACAATAATTATATACGGACACAAAAATGACAATAAAAACAAGTTTAGATTATTCTGAAGAGTCTACCTATAAGTATTATTTAGTTCGGGGTCTTTATTTACACGGTTTCACTGGGGTGTTGGTGAGACAAGCGATTGCAGTAGGCCAGCCATGACACACTGGCCACCCAACACACACTGCTCGTGTCAATTACAAACATGCTTAAGTTAGTCTCACAGGAGTCGCTTGCAAGGGCAGGCTGATTCAACAGCTGGTGATAGAGCGCCAGCTGGCCGAGGTTGGGGTAACTTTTGTTGATTTTTTCGTTACTCTCCCTATGACATCTTTTATTACCTTTCTTCTAACCACATCCATCACTACCGGAGATATTTTTGTTCTTAACTTTTACAAATATCGTGAATGCAAAAGAGGCCATAAATCACGAATGCCAAAAAATATCAGTAAACATTTCTCATTAACCTGCTTTTAGAATGAGCATGTGTAAATGTTATGACAACCTCGTCGCTACCGGCCAAGGCCAGTAGTGAAACTTGGTGCGTGTAGAGTATCATAATTCATGGGGGGACAAATCCGAATCCAACATTAATCTGAGTTAAACAGCATTTTCTACAACAAACTTATCAAGCCAGGAAAAACCGGGGAGTGGGATGACTAACACAGCCACATCCGTCCTATGAACCTCGCCACTGGGTAGGACGTGGTAAACAAGTGTCGCAGAAATGATTGAGGTTTCCCATAAAGACACCCACTGACAGTCTTACATCCATTTACCATCACTCCCTTCCCTTTCACCACTTACTAACCGCCTCCTACCTTCCCACCCTTAACCAACAGTTCCTTCCCGTTCACAAGTTACGCCCCTCCCTTCATATTAACCATCTGCTCCCTCGGTGGACGGAAATAAAGTCCACACGTAGGTTAACATAAGAAAATAAGGAGTCTGCAATAGGCCGGTTGGCCTGTGCATGGCAGCTCCTGTCGAGAGTTACTACAACTCTCTATCATCCATGAATCTATCTAGCCTCCTTTTGAAACTTTCCAGAGTTCCCGCACTTACTGCAAAGTTGCTAAGCTTGTTCCACTCGTCCACCACCCTATTTGTGAACCAGTTTTTTCCTATCTCCTTCCTAAACCTAAACTTATCCAACTTGAATCCGTTGCTCCGAGTCCTATCCTGCTCGGATATTATAAGAACTTTATCTATATCTCCTTTATTGATTCCTTTCACCCACTTAAATACTTCTATCATATCTCCCCGTACTTTTCGTCTTTTTAGGGAATGCAAGTTAAGTTTCTTTTGCCTATCCTGATATGGAAGGTTTCTAAGTCCCGGAATCATTTTTGTCATTCTTCGCTGCACCGACTCTAGTGAATTTATATCCATTCTATAATAGGGGCACCAGAACTGAACCGCATAATCGAGGTGTGGCCTGACTAGCGCAAGATATAGTTGCAATAAGACCTCTGCACTCTTGTTACTTACACTTCTAGATATAAAACCCAATACTCTGTTTGCCTTATTTCGAACATTAACTCACTGTTTTCTAGGCCGTAGGTCCGGGCTTACAAGTACCCCTAGGTCTCTTTCACAAGTCGACTTCTCTAGGTTGATGTTGTTAAGGCTGTATACATTATAAGTATAAGGTTAGGTTAGGTTTTTTCCGTGCCTTTTTAGCTGTGGCTTTTTTCCTGGATTCGCTCCCTCTCCCCGGTTATTACCTCTACGAGTCTACCCACTTCCTACCACCACTCCTCCCGACCCCTTCTCCCCCTAGTGGTGACCTTGGCTTAGCCGCAGTCCGCTGCTCGTCCCCAGATTGGACGGCGCACTTCCCCTTTCACGTCAACGCCTCTTTTCACCCCGCTTCTTTTTCGTCTTCTTTGTTTTACGTTATTTTGTCCTCTTCGTTACTTGTCCACTTGCCTGCTTCTCCTCTCGTTTCCTTCCCTCTCGTTCACACTCACTCACTCTCCCTCACATGTCTATTTTCTCTCATTTCACTCTCATTTTTCTTCTAAGTTCTTATTCCCTCTCTCACCTCCATACCCAAGCATCAACCTCAGCCAACATCACCCTCCCGTGTGTGAGGGTGGCGACGCTGCACGTAGCTAACTCAGTTCACCCAAGACACACCAGCTGTCCACCTGATATGTCACAATCCCAGTTTTCCCTTGGTTAAACAAGTTCCAGCGCTTAATACGTATGTGCCATGTATACATATAGGCCATGTATACGTATAGACCATGTTTACGTATTGGCCATGTATACGTATAGGCCATGTATACCTACAGACCACTTTAAGGCCGGGCTGGGTTTTTTCTTAGCAAGTTGAACTGTTACTTTTCATTCGTGGTTTTGAATCGATTCTCATCATTTACGAGAAAGGAGTAGTGATTATTTCCCTCAATTGATAAACTGTCTTCTTTTACTGCTATTTATAATTTTATTACTACTACTGTTACTAGAATGATTGAGATAATAATAATAACAAAAAATAATAGTAATAATGGCAAAACATAAACTTTTTATGCTTCTATGATATATAATGACATTCAAATGCACGAAAGTAAAAGAAAAATCTCAAATGATAAAATCAAGACTCCGGAGTGTGTGTGTGTGTGTGGGGTGGGGTGAGGCAAGATATCAGACCCTCCCTCCGCCAAACACAGCAACTGGGAACATGATCCACATCAATATTCAGGACACGTTTAGCTTTCCTCATTATTTCCTGCACGATAAGGATGGTAGGAAACCCCAGCTGCTTTATGTACACGGGACCCTCGATTGTTACATCACATGAAGATTACCTCCCCAGCTTACTATACACACCCTGACGCATAACCTGGTATGGGGGGGGAGTATACTTTATGTGAGGTGCGTTATGGTGCTTAATCATTAGGTCAAATAAACTGCTCGGCTAATCTTCATATGATGTTGGTACTGGGGAATGAAAGCCACAACAGAGAACAGAACTACCGACCAGTAAAGCTAACAAGTGGTGAGAATCATAAATTAATTAATAAGATGAATTTGGCGAGTAATACAAACTTAGTTCCGGTGATGAATCATGTAGTCAAATTTTCAGCTGATGAATACCCCGTCAAACTTTTTCTTATGATCTGTGGTCATCTCATGCAAAAAAAAAAAAATACTATATATACATAACCACATAATTTCCATACCATTATCATCATCATCAACTACACTACCACCGTCAGTATCATCTGTAACCTCACACCATCTCATCATCACCACCATCACCATTATCTGCAAACATTTATCATTAACTCCAACTCTGTCCCACTAGCTCGACATGGTCAGCCTCTCCCGTCTCAACTCCATCAGAAACATCTCAGAATTTGCCAAGCTCTTCAAACTGGATCTGCCCAGTGACGGCCCCAGCAACAGAACCACCATCACACTTAGAGTTGGGGATCTAGGTGAGTCGAGAAGTCAAGATGGATCGCCTGAAAACTCACCCCCCCCCCCTTCCGGCTTATTACAACTGAAAATTAACCACCCTGGTGCTAACTTAATCTAACCTAACCAAACCAAACTTAATCTCATCTAATCAAACCAGGTTAATCTTCAGGTAAAATAATCTGGGGGGGGGGGGGTCATTCTTCAGGTAATCTGCCAATTTAAGTGCCTGTGACTACTCAGTGAACAGAGTGAAACACTGTATTACGGTAAAGGGTGTTGATTTAAAGGTTAAGGAGCCTTTCGGGATATATCAACACACCTTTCTAAAACTTACAACACCTTAACACACTCCTACACCAATCACAACACCTTGACACACTCCTACAACAATCACAACACCTTGACACACTCCTACAACAATCACAACACCTTGACACACTCCTACACCAATCACAACACCTTGACACACTCCTACAACAATCAACACCTTGACACACTTACAACAACCACAACACCTTGACACACTCCTACAACAATCACAACACCTTGACACACCCTACAACAATCACAACACCTTGACACACTCCTACAACAATCACAACACCTTGACACACTCCTACAACAATCACAACACCTTGACACACTCCTACAACAATCACAACACCTTGACACATTCCTACAACAATCACAACACCTTGACACACTCCTACAACAATCACAACACCTTGACACACTCCTACAACAATCACAACACCTTGACACACTCCTACAACAATCACAACACCTTGACACACTCCTACAACAATCACAACACCTTGACACACTCCTACAACAATCACAACACCCTGACACACACTCCCACACCACTCGCAACAACTTAACACAATCCCTGAAAACTTGTGCGCCTCCATAACATCAACAACGCACCTTTTACAGCTGGAAGTACCTCCAAGAAGGCCACTATGGCAAACTGTGTCCCGGAGATGACGACGGTGAGTCTGAACCTGCCCACCGAGTCCAACGTCATGTACTACCCAACCTGTGTTAGGCTGGAACAGTGTGGAGGATGCTGCTTCGGTCCTCATCTTACCTGTCGCCCCAAGACCACCGAGGTTGTTAAGTTCAAGGTGAGTTCTTTGCTTACTGTTGTACCTTGAATGCACCTTGACTTCTGTCCTTGTTATGATACGAGTGTCATTTCCTTGCTGTGATACGACCCACTACTGCACTTGCATTGATTCTATATTATCTATATAGCAACTAGTCTTTATTTTAATGTTTAAAACAACGCATTTCCCCTGGCTGACTGTGTTTGATCCCTCAGGTGTTGAGGACAGTCATGACCAACTCTGTCAGGCGTCGTAGTAACCGTCGTCGCCGTCAGAACGAAGCGAGTTACCACGAGGTAGAGGTGATCAAACACACTGACTGTGAGTGTGGCTGCAAGATCCAGGAGCAAGACTGTATAGCCTCCATCCAAACTTACAACGAGGCCGAGTGTTCCTGCGTCTGTAAGAACAGGTATGGTAACTATTCGTCCCCGTCAGTGTAATGTAAGCATTAGGAGGTACAGTACCAACTTGATTTCCTTGCCCGCGTCTACAAGAACAGGAATGATAATAATTGTTCTTCTATTATTGCAGCAATATTAGTCAGTATGTTCCTTGATTATGTGTTTACGTCTGCAACAATAAATACATGTGAAAAAAGTGCATCTCGTGTACTGTATAGTATCTTCCTTGCATAGCTCCAGGAGAGTGGTAACATGTATTCGGGTTTCCGACTCAAGTGTAGTAGCATGGTCTCGTCAGGTCACGAAGTGTTCTCACAACCAGAGCTCATAGTAATGGCTCTACATAGTACTGAAATTCTTATCTGAAGGGGT
This sequence comes from Homarus americanus, assembly GCF_018991925.1. Lineage (NCBI taxonomy): Eukaryota > Metazoa > Arthropoda > Malacostraca > Decapoda > Nephropidae > Homarus > Homarus americanus. Next base: position 8,105,986 of record NW_024733126.1, on the reverse strand, counting down.
CTTTCTACAGTTCTATATTTCTTCTTTGTAGTGATCTTGATACAGTGATTGATGAACACATATATTGTATGTCATTAAATCATCTAATGTAAATAAAGTAATTTTCAATCATGTTGTCGACAGTAATCATTCAATAGACTGGAAGAGAAATAAAAATTGTATACTTCTGATAATTTTAAGAACTGTAGGATTCTAGAAGTTTCTATTTTTAGTAGATTTGAGTTAATAAGTTGACATTCATATCATTGTGAATCTTACTAAATGCGAATTTCATTTACAAAACTCAAGTTTACCCTTCGTTTTTTCTTCATCTTGCCAGGGACGAAAAGGCAAAATGTGAGAAACAGAACTCGACCAAGTACTGGGACAACGACAGCTGCAGCTGCTACTGCCGCAAGACCCAACCCTGCGGCAGCGGCGAGATCTTCTCCCAGGTCTCCTGCAAGTGCGTACACTAACCACTATTATTATTATTATTATTATTATTCAAATTCTTTTCTTATTCTCCAAAAGTATTATCTATTGCTCAAACTAAAATTTGTGACCTGTACTTTAAAGGCCTTAGATGTTAACACACCTAAATGATGTTGAAATATCATTACCGTAAATAATATCATATTCTACCAATGCCAGTCGGTAGTGTGAGAAATAATCAAGTACAGTATCCAGTCATCACAATAAACACAAAAAGGCCTAAAACACACTCCCCCATCAACCAGACGTCACAAACAAACCCCTTGACCTCTATGTCTCGCCAACAGATGCGAGCAACTGGCATCAAGAAGTGGATTCGGGTTTCCAGAGAACAACGAAGAAGGTAGCACCGCTTAAGACACAAGTCTCCGCTAACAAATGCATGGGCCTGTTAACCTCACCTTGGTATACTCACTGCCTTCACCTGTCAATACAGTACCTGCCTCGTACCTGCTTTGATGTGTTTGCCACAATTGTTATACATTAACCTGTCTCGTATTAGCACGTACCTTTAGTTATGTACACCTTCACTGTACTCACTACTAATTCAGAAATGCTACGCTATAATGTTATCACACGAGAAGCTAGACAGTTCCTCAAGGCTTCACACCTCCATGAACTACTGTTAGTCAGTATGAGTCATCCAGTATGTACAATAGTCAATATCTTGCACGCACCATATATAACTAACTATAATATGTTCAGCAGCTAGGGTTATGTAGCCTTAATTGCTAAACCCCTCCCCAAAATTCAAGACAGATATATGTGCTCAATAACTTTTCTACATTTTAAGTTTGGTAACTTAAAATGGTTCTATAACCCGTACGCAGTTATCAGCTGTATCAAGCAGATGTTGTTCATGGGTACTAGTGTACTTCATCTTAAAGCTCAGTAAAATAAAGTAGTGATAGAGTGAACATAAAAAAATAAACTTTCATCATTCCAAGTTCTAGTCAAACTCTTAATACTTTACCAAAAACTTTTATGGTTCATCTCTCAATGATAACTTAACTAAACAAATATAGACAATATCTCAGACTTACTGGCTAGGAACAGATAAGCTAGGACTTGATGCTGACATATCTTCAATCTACAACATTTATAGTTTGTCTCATATCTAAAGAACCTTTCTCGTTGCAACACAGGTAAACTGTCTCCAGGTTCTCTGAGGTTAGTACGATAAATAGTGAAGGTGTTAGATTCATTAATTGATCTTAACTCAGGTACGAAAAATATCATAAAATGTACAATGTGATTCTACTTTCATTAAAGCCATTCATTTAGCGAGAGATTAATAGATGATACAGTCTTTCTAAACCTCAGCAAAATTCTGCCTTGTTTTGGATATTTTTATGCGACAACTTAACCAATTTGATACACTCTTATAAAATTACAAGTAATTTTTATCGTACAAACCTTTGGAAATTTATAGAGAGTTTACATAACCTAATAGCTCTACCTATTCTCTTTAGTTATGATACAATTTAAAAAAAACCATTGGGGGTACACATGACATGCACCCACAGTGATACATTCCGTGTTTGTCTCCAGTTGTTGAACACTGTTACTGAATGATACTGTATGGTTATAATATTGTTACTGCATGCATCATTAAAGTGTATCAAAACTTAACGCTTGTTTTAACAACCTAATTTGCATTTACTATAATACTTACTAATGCATGTTTTAGCTAACATCTTGGGGGGGAGAGGCAAAAATTCGCCGTAAATAAAACAGTAAGTAAACTAACAAAAGATAAAGGGAAGATTTGGTCGGTATCATTAACCCCTTGAGTACAGTACTTGTGCCCACTGAGTCCGATAACTTAACACCTTGAGTACAATGGCACTGTACTTGGGGAGGTTATCGTATAAAATAATTTTAATACTCTATAACTGTCATAATTAATACATTATTTTATTTTCAGAGAGTACAGGAGCATTGCATTTTAATACATACTATTTTAATTATAATTGCCCTGCTATTTCATAACTAAGAAGGAAAATTTCAATAAACTTCGTAGATATTGTTGATGCATAAACACCTACAGTAAGTTACAGTCAAGAGAACAAACGGGTCGAATGTTTTACCGGCGTTAAGAATATATACTTTTGTGGCATCACCGATTTTTTTTCAGTTGTGTGAAGTCTAACATTGAACATATAATACTTCGAGTGAACTCTTGAATTAGAATATAAAGCACAGTTAATATGGTAGTTGTGAGGTTCGCATCTGGCCATCAATTACTAAACTGTTCACACGTCACTAATTAAAGGCAGGTTATGTTAAAGAGACTCATAAACTAAAGGCAGGTTATGTTATCAAACCACTCACGCAATACGTTATTTATAAAAATATTGTAACATCAGGCCATACATAAGATCTCTCAACACGTATTTATTAATTTTAGTACTCGTTCTTCATTACCTATTATTTACCACCTACTCGAAATGTTCCAAGAGCATTAACTGTTGGCCAAGTTGAGAGAGAGCCAGCCATGGCGGCAGCGTCTTTCAGGCGTTGCCGCTTGTCTGCCTCGGTGTGCAGTCGGGCTAACTCGAAAGTATTGACACCTCGTGTGGTGCTCTTCCAAGGTTTACGGTGGAGTAATCGTCTCCCAGGTGAGGGGGTCAATTTGGCACTTTTTAGGCTTATCTTAAGACTATCCTTATACCTTTCCAATTGCCCGCCAGCGTATACACACACACACACACACACACACACACACACACACACACACACACACACACACACACATTGAGGAAAGCAAAGAAAGGTTCATAGATAAAAAATAAATAAATACTGATTATTGGATTTGTCTGGGCCTTTGTTGACACACCTAACCTCACTTAAAAATACTTTACAATTAGTTTGAAGTTTCGTGAGCTCACCCCGTATCTCCCTCTTTGGACAGCGAGGAGGTTAATAAAAACACAAATAGATAATACCTAAAAAATCAAATTAAAAACCTGTGTATCAACCAACACACCAGAATGACCACACACACGCACAGACACACACACACAAATACACACGCACATACTTACACAACACAAACACATAGACACACACACACACAACACACAACGCACGCAAACACACACACACACACACACATAAATACATATATATAAATACACACATACACATAAATACACACAATACACCCCGTTCCGTGTGTGTGAAGATGTTTATCGCGTGTCATCAAACCTAATATCAGTACCATGCCAACTTTGACCCTCTGGACTTAAACACGTGCCGGTACAAAAATTATATATATTTTGGGGTGGAGGGGAGATACACACACACATTCCTCCAACACACCTGAACCTTTGGCCCAATAAACACGCTAAAAAAGTTTCTTTACACGCACACGCACACACAATGATATTATGGTACCACTACCACGTATGAATCTCAGCAATGAACCCTTAAAGGATACTCTTATATGAACCTTTTTTCCATGGAAGGTAATGGAAGCAACAACATGCGAGCCGAAATTACACTTTTATTTATGCAGAGCAAAATTTACCACAGCCATGATGATGTATCCCGCAATTACCACGCGATGTAAACACGAGTCCCTTGTACCGTTGACGTCACTGCACCTGTTCACGTTATGCAGAGAAGCACTTCACTGTCAAACTTGCCCGCCCCCCTCCGCAGAAACCTTGAATCCTTGTCTTAAGACATTACTCAAATGTTTAAGACGATGAAACATAGAAGTTACGAAGCTACTCGACTCATTATAAATTCAATAGTCGTATCCTCGCACCCTCTTGTATATTAATTATCAGTGAGAGAGAGCGAGAGAAAAAAAACACAAGCTGTATTTCACCCTTCAAGGTTCCCCGTTAATGGTGGACATACAGTAGTCAGTTGAGATCTTTTCAAGACTGCTGGTGTTGTGAAGTTCATCCCTCCACCCCAAATGCGGCACCGCGACGTCTCACCCATTTACCATTGAATTCGACCTAACATGGCTACATGACATTTGTTACCCTACGTGGTTAGGTGAGCACATTTTTGTTATGTGTGATGCGTGTGAGTTTTCCTTCCAGCATATTAAAGAAGAACTTAACTGTTACAGAGATATGATCCGTGGTAATGGATGGTGGTGGCTGTTATTTGTTGTTACTATTAATATTATTATTATAATTATCATTAATTTTACTATAAATATTCAAAACATACGTGACAGTAAAACACTAATTATTTTCTCCTCGACAGGTGACCCACCGCGGAGGATGAGAGACCGTCCACGCAAACCCATTAGGGTGCCTCTTGAAACACATTTTGTATTATAGTGTGTCCCTCACGCGACCAACATTCTTAGGGCTTTATTGGGGCTCCCCTTAACACACACACACACACACACACACACACACACACACACACACACACACGGTGTTTGATATGGAAATGTCTCTTAGGAAATGTCTCTTTACTTCATTCCGGTACGATGATAAATAATCAACTGACACGTTAACACATAAAACGCTGCGACACTCACAGTTCATAATATTATTTCCTGCATTTATGTACGATACGTCACTACACAACACCTGACATATTATACTGTGTAGAGGCGGATCATGGGGTCGACTGGGTACCCGGGATCCTCACTCCAATCCTCAGTGCTGTCTCTTAACGGCTCGTCTAAGGTATATCAAGTCAACATATTATATAAAGTAAACCTAGTGATCCTCAACTACCCACTATGGATGGTGCAAACCTTACGTATATCCAGACCAAGAAATCGTAGTGGAAAGAGATAGCAGCTTATATCTCACGAACTTAGGTTGATAAAATTCAGCTATAGGTATGGACAATCATGAAATATATGTGTAAGACTCAGCATTTAGTAGTTATATAGAGTGATTAAATAAAAAACAGCGTTGCAGTTATGAAATTCTTGGTTCACATCTCAACTTAGAAGACAAGAGTGGACGAACAAGTAAAACATACAATGAATCAAAAGACACCAGGCAGAATTATTAACGGCAGTATAGCTTGTTACCTTTTACTACACAGAGGCGAGCTGGCGTGGGGGAATAAGAACAAAACAAACATATCAGTATTATAGAAAAATATAAACGGTGAGACGAGTGACACAAGGAAGAGAATAATGGGGAGGATGCTGGGGATAAACAGTAGTAGCTTATAAGGCGAGTATAAAGGCCAACATTATAATGCAACTATATATAGCTATAGTAAATTATTATAATAGTGAAATTATATAATGGAGACAATTCACAACACTGAATGGCGTTGTTTGAGATACGACAACTCACACAAAATAACATGAGGTGCTACTTGGCAAAGGCTTAACTTTTCATGAAATTAATGCATGTGAAAGTCAAGAGACGAGGCTATATTTATTTCAAACATAATCTATTTTTAAATGTATATAATTATACTGTATATCATTTATTCTTTATTTCTATTGTATTTATACATAACATTTACGCCCCAGCAGTGTGTCCTTGGTGGTTATGTTGAGGTTTCCACTGGAGGCAAATTTTTACATGACACACGAGGTGGATCTGTGACTGTGGAAACTGTATTAACGTGCGTATCTTAGAATGTGGATCCATATCTGACCAACGGTATACTGTAAACTGTGTGTCGACTGCCTCTGTCTGTGTGACAACCTTGTGTTATAAGTTACTGGCTAAATTATGAAAACCTACGGCACCCTGAGTCATATCACAAAGTAATGATCATTTTATGACTTTGCAAAGTGTCAGCTACAGTAATATAGTTAGATGTAACAGTAATGCAGAATGGAGTGGCCATTTATGTTCTGGTTGTCATCTTGGTGGGAGTAGGACGCTCTGTTGTCAGGGCAGTAATAGGGAGCTCCTCAACCCTCCCTCTGGCAACACTCAACCATATCATTGTTCCAAATAGTTAACTGTGTATTATTCTTAAGTCATATTAAATCATGTTAAAATCCAAATTTGTTGTTTAAAGTCCTTATTTTAAATATAATTCTAAATAAAAGTACTGTATGTATAAACAAAGAAACAGCCGTTCATAAATAGACAAAAGGTATCAGCGGCTGGCCAAATGATTCCTCTAATTATAAAGAAACTAGTTGCTGTTCATATTATTGCACATGAGCGAAAAGTTTCAATTTTAGTTGTAAAAATAACGCCTTTTCCAAATTACCTGTTATCTTTGTATTTGGCGAGAGGGAATCAAATTTTCCCTAGAGTCTCGCCTGTCCCTTTAGTTTAGGGATAGTTACCGAATGTTACGGAAGACATTTAATCTTAACACTTTTCCTCAGAATTCTATCCTATCCTAACCTAACCTAACCTAACCTAACCTCCACCCAAGCAGCTTTAGGGCGTTTTATCATCAGAAAAAAATATGTAGGGTAGCTAATATTCAGGTGATACCACTAAGCTTCTGCTACCCCAGCTTGAACAATATGATGGATTAGAGGCCTCAGGGGCAGTCTAAGTTGATTAAATGGTGTATACATTTTCTAGCAGATAATTGTTAAGTGTTCATTTGTTACACTCAAGTATCAGACCAATTATGTAATTATACTAAATGGAAACACCTAACTCTTATCTTTTAGTATAGGCTTTCCTGATTACTTGAAGATTAGCCTTATTTCACCTGGCGATTAAAAACGTTAGCCTGACCTAACCTGGTGATTAAAAACGCTAACCTAACCTAACCAAATCTATACTCACTTCACCTAATAAACCTCAGCTAATCTAACCATCCACACCTATTCTAAATTCACCTACTCTAATATAACCTCACTTAACCTAATATAACCAAACCTAACCTAAGCTGACCTAACCTAAGTCAGAACAAACTTAGTGAAGGTTACTTGGGCAGGCAGTGGCTATACTGGTTAGAAGGAATATATCTGAGGAACTATTAATTTGGAACACACTCAGCGACCAGGTGTTAAGGAAAACAATACGGGGATAGCGTGTAGAGCCAGTTCTTACCAATAGACCTTGGTTTCCAGTACACAGTGTCATGCATACACTCTTACATACACATACACATAAAATAAGCACAATTATCACATTTGCAAAGACACATACATACATACATACATGCCATCTTTACACAGAAATAGATACATATACAGATGCCATCTTTGCACATAAATAGACAAGTATATACTGTACAGTGTACACACACACACACACACATCACCTTACTTAGGCAATAAGGTTCAAATACCAATAACTGAAAATGTTGGTGTGTCTAGCTTAAGTGTAAGGTTTTACAGTATATCTGAGAGGTGTTCCCATTTGACCTTCACCTTTATAACTACCCGCCTGCCTAAGAGCCATAAGCGGCATGAAGGACTGATGCAGTGTTTAGTTTAACTATATGTATATACTGAATCTAAATCTAAACTTCAAGGAAATAATCTCCATTTGAACATTTCAGCTATCATGATATGCCTACAGTGTTTCTATTAAAAATTTCCATTGGGTGTACAAAGTTATCTTACAGTTATTGGCAAGCTGTTTACCGTAGTCTGTTACCTACTTACAAGAAGTGAAAGATACAAACAACGCAAAACAATATTCTTGGGAGGACATAATTCATTGCAGTAGAGTCATTTGATAGCCAGGTGGCCACAGTTGTTTTTTTTGTGGCTGGTAGAATGTGCTTGACGTGTGTGTGCGCTTGAGTGTGTGTGTGATAGCCAGTACAGTACATAGGATGTGTAGTCTGTGTGCGTGTTTAGCAAAACGTGTGGATGTGCTCGCCTCCTAAGGGTCGTGGTGTTATAGAATTCATCTATCGTTATACTTGTCAGGTAGATACATAATTTTATGAAGGTGTAAGTGATAGTCTTGTTTACGTACGTGGTAGGTGTTTGAATATACACGAATGTATTTTACGTAATGTGAAATCCTATTTCTATTGGCATTGGCGGAGCTCTATTAACTATGTAGCAGGTTGAGGTGTGCGCAGTTTGTGATGGGTGGCAAGGAGAGTAGCTGAGTGGTCAGTGGTCAGTACTGTACTATTACCAGCGAGCAGCGGGATTGTGACAGGTGAGTCCCAAAACACACCATTACCCTTCCCGCCTCCCAGGTGGTGTCATGCTGTCATCATTTACATTTATTATGTAGAGGTATGAATTAAGATTATTCTATATATATACATCTAGAAAAAAGATGCTGTATAGAAAATTAAAAGATATAACTAAATTATTGTAAATACTGAAGACAGAACTCAAAATTTTGCCAAAAATTGAAGTAATTTATATAAGAACATAAGAACATAAGAATGGAGGAAACTGCAGCGGGCCTATTGGCCCATACTGGGCAGTCCCGTTTACACCCAACCCCTATTGCTCATATGAGCATCTAACCTATGTTTGAAGCAATTCAGCGTATTCGAGTTAATGATGATATTTGGTAACTTGTTCCATTCATCCACTACTCTGTTTCCAAACCAGTGTTTACCTATTTCACGCCTAAATCTGCAATTTAAAACCTTTTGTTACGAGTATAATTTGAGTACTTTGTAAAAGCTAATCACCTACGGCACGTCTGAGCAAATCTTTAACCTGTCTCTATACTCAACCTAATGTTAGTCTTGTCATCTCCTCTGAATTCTGATTCTATATCCATCCTGTAATTGCCAGTGAACTAATCTTGTAGAATTCCACGTATAGTATTTCAAAGGTAATGGCATCGTTGTTCATCTGGTATCTGGTTTCCCTGTTTACATCTCCTATACTGAGTACTTTACATTTGTCGACGTTGAATTTGTACACACAACATTATTACGGTAAAGAGTGAGGTTTTAATGCACTATGGCAAAATATACTTAAAAGCTAATCATACGGCATTGGCTCAGCATCAACGTTTATCGCTGACTGATTGCCGTATACTTGTAGAATTCCACGTATAGTATTTCAAAGATAACAAATATACCCATCTATCTGGCGAAGTTAATGACAGGGAGAAAAATATGGACAATGAATGATGATGTATTGATGTTATAATGTATTATGTGCTTCAACAACAAAGGTCTTTATGCTAGTAGTCTAGATTAGTAAATGCACGAGTCATCAACAATTATAAATCAAGAGAGATTCATGAATGGAAGAGAACACGAAGCTATGGTGTAGCAGAAAAATATTGAAGGTGTTGCAGACGAGGTCCTGATTATTACCCGAGTCCAGCTCGTGCACCTTCCCTTGTGTCTCACAGTCGGAGTGTTCGTGTTTTATAATTCTATATTAAGAAGAGTACCCCTAAATTACATCATAAATATAGCGTGATTGCGCGTCCACTTTTCCCAATTAGAAATAAAAAAATAAATATAAGACTCACTGAATGCGTGCTCAAGTCTGCTGGCCACAATGTAGGTCTTAACGGTGTGTGAAGATACATGAATACAAAGATACCATCGTACCTAAAGCATGGAGTACATTTTACGATTATACATTTTATCCAATGTCTTGTAGCCGGGAATCCAGAAAGGCCTGCGACCGAACACCGACCCGCCCCCACCCCTCTTTGGAGTGGTAATTTAGACGACGTGAGCAACAATGATACCGGGCAGCACGCGTAATAACATAACTACTGTGACAGGAGTCTGACTAAAAGTGCAGCATGCAAGAGTTAAAGTAAATGAGCTATATATAAAGGTAAATTTAAACCATAAAGCTAATACAGTACATATCAGTCCACTTATGGGAGGCGAGTTTAATATTTTCCCCAAATCTCTTAAGGTTTACTGATATCACAACTACATCATAACAGAACTTAAATTATTCAACTCATGATAATTATCGTTATCACTGCCACCCAGCATAGCTATCCATAACTACATCTACTACCCCCACCTATGCATACTATCGATCAGCACTACCACTGTTTTACTTATCACAAACATCAACAACCACCACCACCCATGACTACCACCACGAACCCTCCCTTACCACCACTACATATCGACACCATCCATCACTATCACCACCCTTCACTACACACATTCGTATATTCCCTGACCCATCTGTCTTATATTGTTTAGATCTATCATATCAATTAAGTAATAATCTCGTGACTGATTTGGCTAATACCACGACCACTACATATACATTAATTGTCCAGTGTAATGTAATTTTCTATGAATATTATAGAGGATAAACAGAAAATACCTAATCCTTCGAGACACCAGCTGCACAGTGCTCACAGTCACACCAACTAACCACGTCTCTCTCCCAATAATATCATCATTATTAAACTCAAACTTAAATTACAAATATCCATCATTAAGCTCGCATCTTCTGGCAATACGTATGCTAAACTGCATCGCCATTTTACATGCCAAACCAATTTTAAGTCTGTATGGTGATCTTACTAAATATATATTACATTATTATTATTATTATTATTATTATTATTAAAAAAAATGTGTACTTTAAATCAACAGTTACGTAAGTTATTTTAGCAATGCGAGCATGTGTGTTAATAGACTAATGGAAGGCGCGTGTGGGGTGTGAGAGCTTGCCAAATAGAAACATATTTCGTGGTAAGAGGTTATGTTGTCGAAGCATTAGTTATAAAAAATTCATGTGAATTTATACCACTAGGGAGCAACAACATAATACTGGCTGTAGCTTCGTTCACAAATGATCTAACGACGTTACCGAAGCATTAAACTCTTTAAGAAATGTTAACATGAATCAGACAACGCTAACGTAACAAAAGTGTAGCATCGAGTTTTTTATCTGACCAAAACATGTCCAACCCTCACTTACTCTGCTGATGGTATTTGTACACACACACACACACACACGTATTATTCTCTTGTCAACACGATGATAATGTATTGTGTCTGATTAAGCACACACACATACACACCACGTCTTGAGAAAGTTATCTAAACATCAAGATCAGTAATTTTATGAACTAGCAATTAGTATCCAGTCTTCAAAGTTCAAACGTAAATACATTTGTTGACATTATGGACGTCATGATATCAATTATATGACATTTAAAAAGGAATGTCCAGAGGGAATACTGTAATGTGGATTAATATGGCTTAGAGATACCCCTCATACGAAACTTGTCATTTCATAATATAAAGGTTCTCAATTTTGTTTAAATCTTGAATTTGTCTCCAATATCAATCGCCTTACACCACATACTTGAAATTATTGAACTCACTCCAATCGTTCTATAAAATCGTTGGACTTGGAATATATGAAGATTAACACCCCCAGCTTATTTCACCTGAAGATTAAACACCCTAACTCTACATTGAGGATTAAATTTGGTTAGATTATGTCATCGTTAGGGTGCTTAATCATCAGGCGAAATCATGATTCAAATTTCTATATCCGCAATACCTTTTAAATTAAGGATATGCGAATATGACACATCCCCTGGCTTTGCCCCACTAAAAAACAAGGAGCCATAACTCTGAGATATCATCGGAGTGCAACCACTTTGATAACTGTATACCAACTCTCCACATAAGCCAAGTAGCGAAAAATTATGTGGGAAAACAAGTGATTTTAACATAACCACAAACACGAACTCACACACCAAGGAAATACAGTACAGATAATGATCAAAACAAGGTAATTTCACTAAAAATTCACCGAATAGCTTTAGAATCCATATGTACAGCATCTCAAAAAGTATACTATCTGCCAGGATATGTCTCAGGGTCCGACGACTTCCGAAATGCTACAAGCAACTCGTGATGTCCCGGGAGGGTTGGTATGCATGGCTATGTAATATACTGATCCTACTACATTTGGTAATCGAACATCATATTAATTACGCCGAAATAAATACACATTGCATAACTTATGTTAAACTAGATACCAAAGTAAATGTGTCCCAATATCTAACATCCGTGGTCTCATGTTTCACATAGTGTGGACATTTTTTGAAGATACTATATAGCCTACACCTTCACTATGTCTCTTAACTTTAAAATTATTAACCCATGGAAGTCGATGATACATAACGGCATCATACATGGGACACCAGAACGGACGGACGGACCCATTGGAGCAGAATTGTATTGCCACACGTACAGTAAATTACTCATCCATATCCTGAAAACTGACAAGCGAGTTGGCTTTACTAACCCCTATATGGGGAACTGGTGGTCGAAACAGAACCATTTCTGCAAATTAACCTCGCTAGCTCATATACTGTACATAATAGGTATTTAATGATATGAAATCACGTTGAAATTTTTTGGGTGAGTTGACTACATTTAACTTCTATGGGCAGCCAGACAACTCATAATTACAGATAAACAGGCAGCCATACACAGATCGGTTTCTCCCCCTGGCCTAGCCGGAGCCAGGGATAACAAAGGATAGCATATTGTCTATTAGCAGCTACTGATAAATAGCAATTAGGCAATTACATTGAATAACACTGTCTAATGGCGGTGGATCCACCCAGATGTGAATGTGGAGAAGTAAAGGCAGTCAAGTTCAGTGCCGGACACGCTGCCGCCTTGTGTGCTGGTAAAGGATTAGTATTCAGTGCATTGTGTTCAAGGAATATCTAATAAAAAAGCTCAACTAATACATATTCCCATTATTTGCAGAAAGGTCGCAAAATTTTACTACAGCACCACCTGTCATCCAGTGAGCGGATTACTCGAGAACGTACTGTATAGAGGTCAGATTGGGTAAGCTAAAAAATATATTGATAGAAAACGGGTTTAAAAGTAATGCTAGAAAACGTAACCAAAAGCAATCATAGAAAATGGGACTAAAGTCAATCATAGAAAACGATTATTTTCACACTAACTATTTTTGTCGTAGCTAGAGCAAGTCACAGCAGCCACACCATCACAATAAAGATATAAATAACGAAAGGTAGGTGAGTGGTAGAGCTTTTGGAGATTGGCTAAGGTAAAGTTTTTGTACTTTTTTTTTTTAGCCGACTTCGCCCTCTTCGTTGCGCTGACTATGGTGACCCCGCGACCTTGACACAGCGCCTACAATTTTAAACGACTATGTAGCATTTTGTTCTTTTTGCAAACAGAGCAAGGCGTAAACACACGTTGAGTCAATATGCATTCTAATGTCGCGGTCAGATATATAACAAAAAGTAAACAATGCACCTACGTTACCCGTCCCATTATTGAGGAAACCAACTAAAATAGATACCGAATGTCGCCAAGGCTAAACACTTTGAGTAAAACTTTTTTATTACATATTCGTTGTGTCCATACTTTCCCTTACTTGCCGTCAGGCCTACAGAATCAACTCACCATGGTAAAGTGCCACACATTATAGTACGTCACTTCACATACAATAGTGTATACCTCTTAACTGCTTGTGATATGGTTCTACATATACCTGTATGTAACTATACAGTTTAGTGATATAATAGCGATAAAGTATCAATGTTCTCGCTTAGTAGTGTAATGAGCTGCATATGTTTTTGTACTGTTGGTCGACATTCCGCTTCCACCGTAAACGAGGTTTTTTTCCTTCGTATACATCAGCAGTCACATCGCTCGTGAGTGAATACCTGTTGCTATGATATATTTTGGCTACTGGTCTGAAGAATAGTGTATCATTTATATCAGCGCCTTGTGTCCAGAGAAAATGGATGGCTACTTGACTAGAAACACGTGGTATGGAGTGTGACCGTAAATAAAAGATGGTATCAGCTGTCGCCTCTCTGTACAAGAAGATACACTCCGGTGAGATATTAATAGATAGCTAACAATTTAGTCTAGTTGAATAGCACAAGGAATCGCATACCTCTGTGAATTGGCAGTTTGTTACGCGAGTTCTGTACTCACCCCTTATGTGAATTACACGAAAGCGCTTGGGGGAACTTCGTGATTTCTTGTTTCTTATGTGGTTATCGGCACACACACACACACACACACACATATATATATATATATATATATATATATATATATATATATATATATATATATATATATATATATATATATATATATATATATATATATATATATATATATATATATCTTGATAAAATCACACGGGAAAATGGAAACAACGTGTGATTTTATCAAGATTTATCTTATCCACGTTTTCATTGTGGATTTACATGAAATATATATATATATATATATATATATATATATATATATATATATATATATATATATATATATATATATATATATATATGCGGGGTACTGTACACAATACAGTATATATATTTTTTCAATGTTCCACGGGCATACAGTACCTTCAGTAATGTAATAATCGTTCATGATATTTTCCGCCGTTAATTGAAACTTCTCGCAGCCTGTATTTCGTGCTGGTAATGATGAATTAATAACTTTATTGTTAAAACTTCTACAAATTATAACTCTTTATATCGGGGTTCGAAGTTTCCACAATCCGGTCTTTGTAACCTGTGTGTTTGTGCGTGTTAGAGACATTTATTGTGTTAAGGGTCTCAGGCAGTCAAGGTAATTGACCATATTCAGGTATGAGGGTTGACGTCCAAGGCCAACCATTCCTCACGCTTTCTGTCTTTACTACTCTTTCTAAATTTCGTATCTCTCCAAGAACACCAATCTATGCCTTCGGGCCAGGTTAGGTTAGGTTAGGTTAATGTTAGGATGGATAAACTGGGATGCATAATTTTCAGGCGATCCCAATAGTATTCAGTTAAGTGGGGTTGGGTAGGTTAAGTTCATAGATTAGTGTTAGGGTGGTTAATCTTAACGTTAGGGTAGATTAGGATACAGTTAGTTGACTCGTTTTCTCAACCTTCATTAAAGATTTTGTCAGATCTGGCCAAGTAACTAGTACATCCTTGCCAAATTATCCCATGATAATGACCCACATGATGAATCGAACACTATATGGTGTACAATTTTATCATCTTATCTGTGGCAATTAACACTAATGAGTCTATTAATCATATCTATAATTAGAAGGATTGGTACATATAATCACTCTGACGTAAGTACCTATTTTTATTACTGAAACTTTCTACCTAGAAGTCCTGTACACAAAGAGGTGGATAATAACAGTTAAAACAATTTATGAACTAACTATACTGGTTTCTCACTTTCTTCCGCATCACTAAATCACATATAATTTATATACATTTATGTGTGTGTGTGTGTTGCACTTTTTTGTCATTTAGAGTATAATGAGCAGTTTGGGAACTTAAAGAACTGAAGTACGTGATCCATAACTGCTACTCTTGCTATTGGTCTCGTTCGTGGTCTCTACCCCGACTAAATCACTGGATCCCTTTACACACACATTACTTCCATCACACGGGATATGCCGCCCTGTAATTTTGTTTTTTATAAAAAAACAAGACATGGATGAAGTTTGTGTCTATATCTATATATATTAATCATTAAAAACGAGACATAATGACTCTACCTAAAGTAACCTAATAATCTTACATTTCTTAGTTTAGTTTTGTTAGTTTGGTTTGGTTGGTTGGCAAACTAATCGAAGCATATGAAACAAATTTAAGCCCAATTTATCGAATTGGTTAACCAATTATCTACAGGCCCTACAGGGTATATATTACGAAATCCTCACCTGACCCTGGCTTCCCTGCATGTACACGTACTGAATACTGTACCTGGTTTCGCTAATTTAATTTAATCCATTTACACTAAGCAATTCTTTTAGTGTACACTTCATTATAATAAAATATGAAATTCGTCACTATGTCATGTGTCCAAATTAAGATAGAAGCAAATAAAAAGTTTGCTGTAAAGAAGCAGCTAAGTATTCATCGCTTATGGGAGGGAATTTTTTTTTATGTATTTATTTTTTTAAGAATAACACCTTGCGTTGCACGTTATTACTTGATGACAAAATAATTACCGATCTCAAGTTAAAACAAAACACGATCGCATGTCTGGCTTAACATTCATCAAAATACCATTAGCCGTCAAACCTAGCAAAGCATAAGAAACAAAGTAACAATTGACATTTTTAGATGGAGGAAGTTGTAGGTGAGTGAGTCTGTTAAGTGAGTGGAAGGTAGTAGTAACAAGCCACTGAGCATATTGAACTAATGGAACGCATATTTACTGGTTGTTGGCGAGTTAACTAACACCACAAATGACACCTCCAGCTTCACTGTAAACTCTCCGACGCTTAACACCATTCATATAAAATTTACGGAAGTTGAAGTTCCGCCTCCTCACAACATTCCGTCACTAGCCTACATTAAAAAGTAAATTATCAACATCAAATAAATAGGATCTCGTAATTAACTACTCCAATCACACGACGCAATCAGTACATGTTTTGTTGTCTCAGCGTCTAACACAAATTAATTTTCAGGTGATTACAATTTTCCTAAAACGAACGCGATTAAGCTATTCTCCCCTTGTGTATCGGTCCAAATTATTGCTACGTAAAACATTTATTTGCTTCATAAAACGTTGGTTATATGTTAAAGGTATAATACATATTTACACTTTTGGGCCTAACATGAGGAAATCTTACCGTACTTTATCTCCAGTAGTATATAACTCCCGTCTGGTATTGGTAAACATCCATGCAGCTAATCAACCTCTCAGCGTGTCTTAAAGTACAGTACTGACGCCTGTCCTAGGCTACCCCTAAGGCTGCCGCTTCTTGACTCCAGCCTTAACTGAACAACCTAACTACCGCAGTTCAATAGTACATCTATTAGTCGTCAATAAGTTTTATTTGTTCGCCTCGTGGTTTATAAACAAGAGAATTTCTTTTCGGACAAACCATTTGGCAGCTATCTCTGTCTAAACTGTACAAAATAAGTTATTTTCACAATTTATCACAGAAAATCCATAAAATTATCGTTCAGTTCAATCAGGGATTCTGGGAATGGGCGACCGCGCTCACGGTTCACCTCCGAATGTGGCGCCACCAAGCGGCCGCGACATATAAAATACATTAGCCTTACGTGATATTGTGCGATAACACCCGATTATTCAAAAAAATTATATATCGTCAGTAGGTTATTGATATCTAACTTTAAATATCTAGGAATATGGCGTTCCATCTCCACATGTCCAGCTGGCTCACCCCTATCTCGCCATACAACCTAACCTTATATTATGTTCTCAGCTCGTTGACTCACGTAAAAATAATAATAATTATTTGTACAAATTGTGTTTGTAGTTGCACTGAAATTATTAGTACAAAGCGTATAAAGGACATCTGAAAAATTCTTAAACATAGTAAAGATAACAACATTACCTTACGCTAGCACACAAAGCCTTTCACTTCAGTAAAGCATAATATCTCATCCAGTTACTCAAGGTGAATGCGACACACGGACATGAATAACTACACTAACGTGCTACCTCAGGGAAGGTAATGCTACTGTGGGGTACGGGTTTTTTGGGTTCTCACTCAGGATGGGATGGAGAAAGGAAACTCACAATGTGCTCTCTGTATACATGTTGTATTGGATGTACAATGCAGCTTGGTGCTGGGAAGGCAGCATGGTTACAAGCGTGATGTAGAGAGAGCTGGTTGGTGAGGGTGCTCAGAGGAGGACAGCTTGTGGGTCGCCATGCTCGCCGGCGGGAGCGAGGGCCGCCAGGCAGCGGCGGAGGTGGTGGTGTTGCTGGCTGCGGCTATAGCTAGAAGAAGAGCTAGGTCACCACGAGGTCAGGTCTTAAATAGCGGAGGTAGGCGTGGCTTAGTAGTTAACCTCCGTGATGTATGGCGGCGCTGGTTGACCCAGACCACGAGGCATACACTGGGGAATTCACTGGGTCGGCTACTCAGCGACAAACAGCGTTTGTAGGGGAGAAATCCACTACACTACCATGCCATGGTTCATTGTCATAAAATATAACCCGAAACGTTAGTGCAAAAGACAAATACAATCATTTCCAAGCAGCAAGAGTATCACAAAAAAAAATACACTCTTGACAAGTGTGAGACATGAAAAAAAAGAAGCTTGAGAATATTATTGTAAACTCAGAACACTGCCAGCGTTGTGACGGCACCTAGTGTTGTCACATAGCGAGACACCATCCAGGGAGCAGAGGTACCTCGACTACGGGTGAGAACTTGGTAAGGTGAGAACTTGGTGGTTATACAAAGTAATTAAGTTATATGAGATCCTGCATCTTTTATTTACTAAATATGGCAACCAGTTCGAAATACTGTACTTTATATTAATCCCAGAAATGTTGACAAAATTGAATTTCTTTATTCTACCTTTTCTTTGTTTCAATGAATATAAAACACAGGGAGAGATCTGACATGTGTAGTTATCAAATGTCTTCCCCGAGACGTACCCTTGCCAAAGATTGAAAATATTTAGAGATAGGATGATTTGAGGGTGTACCTGGGGCATACAAACGGGAAGGAGGTGTATTATATGTCCCAACGGGATGAAGAAACTGCACTATTTGAGACTGAATGTGAGAAGGTCCTAGGTGTGTATGTTGACAATGAGCTGAAGTTCTCGGGCCATTGCGAGAAGAAGGTAAATCAGGCAAATAAATTATTGGGTCTTATAAGAAGGTCGTTTAAATATCTAGACGGCCAGTCCCTCATAACGATCTTCAAGAGTGAAGTGCTTTCCCATCTGGAGTACTGTCACCCAGTCTGGTCCCCGAGATATGCTAAGGACTGTCAGTTGATTGAAAATGTTCAAAGAAGGGCCACCAGACTGGTGCCTGCACTTTGGCACCTCAACTACCCTGAGAGATTGGAGCGCCTGAACTTGCCTAGCTTATACTACAGACAGGCAAGGGGCGATCTAATTGAGGTGTATAAGCATCTCAAGGGGCACTACTCAGTCGAGTGTCCTTACTTGGAGCTGGCGGACGCTCGCCCCACAAGGGGTCACAGCTCAAGATTGAAGAAGCCGCAAGTCCAGAAAACTGTGAGGACAAACCTTTTCGGAGTGAGGGTTGTGAACTCTTGGAACAATCTGCCAGAAAATGTTGTGACGGCACCAAGTGTGAGTTCTTTCAAGACCAGACTTGAACAACACTGGAGCAGGTTCAGGTACATTCAGGAGCCGGTGCATGCCCAGTACCAGCCAACAGTGCATAACAGAGAGCCAGTACATGACTAGTACTTGCCAACAGTGCGTGACAGAGACATGACCGATCGCCCAAGCGGCTAACGAGCCGATCAGTGGTGAAGAGGATAAAAGTAAAGTAAAGTAAAAGCAGCTTAACATTGTGGGTGTAGCAGACACAAATTGGGTGGTAGATAGAGTGATCAAAGTAGATGACATAAAAATTTAATGAGGGGAAGGATGAAGACAGTCACAGATCAAGAGTGGAATTCTCGCTGAGCAATAAAACCTCCCAAGTATTGATCGGTTATCAGCTGATTAGATGACCCCACTCAGCTAGAAACATGAAACAATGACAACTACAACAAATTCTAAGTATTCTCCTCTTTATGTGATGTCATACATTACCCTTTGAAATACTGTACAGTATATCTATCTATCATGTAGAACACCACTGTCTAATCTAAAGCATTTTCATCCTAAGTGCAATTAGTGAGATAATTCTGTTCGAACTCTTCTCTCAGCCTACAGGTGACAACTCTTTCATCCTCTTTTGTCAAATGATGCTGTCCTATCCCATACGACAGTTGCCTCTCCTCTGCTGCTGCTCCTTGACGATACTGGCCTGCTGGAAATATGTTGTTAGTGGTGAGTCCAGCTTCCATGATGCAGTGTACTGGCACATATTAAAATATCAAAGTTTACTGTGTCAAATGGTATCAGTTCTAACATGTCTCATCCTAAGCATTGGAATTGGTATCTTAGCATTAACGGGCCTTAATTCAATGGGTTATCATCCTAAAGGATTCCAATTTTAATGTGTCCCAATCCTAAAGGTTAGAGTTGGCTACGGTAAAGCCTCATGTTCCCTGAAATACATTAGCTTCACCTTTTGTCCCAGCAGGAGCATCATCGGTAGTTCATCTTCAGGAGGATGGAGTGGCGCGTCACGACTCTGGGCTTACCTGGCACGACACCTTACCCACTCTCACCACCTTCACCCTCTGCGTTAGGCTCTACTCCTTACGCAGTCGCTACTCTGACTACTTCTTCTCCTATGCTGTCGAAGACAATGACAATGAACTAGCTTTCCGTAAGTTCCTCCACACTGGCTTCTTGAGGCCACTTATGCCCAAGCAATACTTGTCGTTGATTTAATATAGATTCAACGCGTTGTATGTTTTCATGTATCTTATCTCTCGTTGGTTATATTCAACTTTATATGACAATCTTTTTATGATTATATTATCACCAGGTGTAGAGCTTTTAGTTAAAGTGTGATCTTTACATCAGAACATTTTGACGTTTCTAAGTTAAAATTTCCAGAAGTCTCACTGAATTCCCAAAAGTGACCCAGAAATCTAGTTTACACATTTCCATGGCTGTTATGTTTTCTATTTTAAAAGGTGACATTTTTGTCATAGACTATAATAGTGCAAACAATTCAACAAAACATACATGTATACAAATTTCAAACCTGTACCGTAATTGTAAATCCTTTCAATGACAAACAAAAAATGACAATGATCTTGATCTAACCAAATTGACTAAGATACATTAATTCAAGACAAGCAAATGTATAGATATTTCCCAAAACAGTTGTCAATGCAGAAACAATGATTTAAGGTACAGAACCTTCATCACCGAACCCTACCTTGATCCTCCCTGTGTAAAGCTCACATGACCTATCTTACCTATGAGCCAGCTAGAGGCTCTTCTGAAACTAAATTACCCGGTAAGTGGGTTGGCTGTGACTTACACTTTTTTTTTTAATTATAAGGTGTAAATCGTAGATTAACAGAAGTTCTCTATCTAGCAGGATGTACTTCCAGCTTCAGGGTGTTCCTCAATAAACTTTTCATGGGGGTTTACCTCGTGTACCTCACCTCATAATCATGCATCGGGAACTTGGGACCCTGGGTACCAGGTTTTCATGTTGCATTACAGTATATTTTTACTGCTTTGATGGGGAAAAAGAAACAGGTGGTTAGTTTAATTCCACAAATGGATGAACACCAACACAGATTACAAGTGATTTATATGAATATTACATACAGTACATAAACAGAAACATACACAAGTACTGTACACACACATATACAGTATGTCTATATACACCTCATAAAATCGTTTGTAACCTTTGCTGGGACATTATACAATATTGTATTGTAGTTTAACAGCTGTTGAAATAAAACATGAGAAAAGACTTTCACTCTGATGATTCTCGTGGACTTGTCTCCAACCAGACCTCAAGTACAAGGAGAAGGAACTGCGCTTGGCTTGCTGCTCCAAACGGATTTTCCAGAAAGTACCGGTGAACTTGGAGCTCCTCAGTTGGTTCTCTTTCTGTGCTGCAGTCAACCTCTCAGACTACACGGCCACTTTCGTCCACAAGGGATCCGTCGACCGCTTCACTCTTTTTGACTCGGTAAGATTCACACAAGGTTGACTCCCATGAGAACTTTCCCTCTCTCACTTTCGTCATATCCTCCACAGGTACCATGTTTACTCTAGCCTGCCTCCCAAACTTATTTTATAGCTCAAATTTAATGTATAACATTAAACAATAATTCTTTATTTTAGGTTAAACCAGTTTCATTATGCTGACTGTATATTTCTAACATGCATATAAATTTGATATGGAAGCAAATACTTATTTTTATGATTTGATGTTATTTCAAATAATTGCTTAAGATATTGGTGACCACAGCTACAGGAGTCGAATAACCCCATCCTGGTAGTGTCGGGCGGCAGTGTTATATTGGGCCAAGACCAGGACGAACCACTAGGGGGCACAGACAAGGGTCAGAGCTTTAACGGCTTCATTGCTGACCTCTTCTTCACCCAGAGCTTGTTAACGGTACAACAGATGAAAGATTATCTTGAATGTAAAATAGATGCACTTCTGGCTCGCCAGCACCTGATGGACTTTGAAAATATTGAAGAAAAATTTATGTTAGGGGTGGAGACCAATGTAACAACCTCATTGGATATTTGCAGCTCTGGCAACAACAAGCTCTTTTCTGTGTTTGCAGAGGGACGCACTAATAAACAAGCCAACCATTTTTGCTCTACTGTTAATGGTGATGTTGCTACACCAGAGAATACTGCAGAGAATCTTGCTTTATTCAATATAGGAGCTAAGTTTGCAGACAAATGCACAGAGTATGATAAAGGCAACAGCATGTGGGTTGGTGTATACTGGGAGCCAGAAGAAAGTTTATGGAAAGATCAGAAGACTCATAAAGAAGCCGTCTACAGAAATTTTGAGGTAGAGATCCAACCTTCTTCAAGGGAGGTTCTGTGTGTTATTGCCAGCACTCTCGCTAGGTCGCACGAAGTCACACCCAACGGCAACTGGGATATTGAAGCTTGTGGAAAAGTTGTGTGCACTGCCTGCCAGTTTAAAAGACCAGTGCCCATGAAGCTCAGAGGACTGTGTAAAGAGTCCTTTTTTGATCGTGAGTATTATATTTATGACACCATCAACTACCGCCCTATTTTTAATGGCAACAGCTGGTCCAGAATAATTTGGAACGTTAACCAATCTGCTCCTCATGATTACAGCTGGTTACTCTACCAAATGGGCGACCCGTACATCCAGGCTCGCATGGTGACCAGCTCAATCCTTACGTACCCGGTGGGTCTGCACGAGTTTGAAATAATTGGAGACAAATGTCCAGGAAGGTTAAAGAAACTGAAGCTCACTTCCTGCGGCCAGAACATGTTCACCTGTGGCGATGGCATGTGTATTAACCTTAACTTACGGTGCAACCTAGAATTGGACTGTGAAGACCACAGTGATGAACTCAATTGTGAATCATTAATTATACCTCCAGGCTACAAGAAGCGATTACCGCCCCCTAAAGTCAACAGTTACACTCCTGCATCAGTGTTCATCGACTGTGATATCGTTTTGGTCCGCAAGCTTGACCTCCTCAATTCTCAAATTACTATGGATGTGGTGATTAAAAGAACCTGGTACGACTCACGACTTTATTACAAGAACCTCCACCCTGATAACAATCTCAACCAGATTGACACAATGGATAGTGTATGGTACCCAGATGTAACTATGCTGGGTTCTGACTACAGCCAAGCCACTTATGTCCTCCATAGGACGGCAGTTTGGGGTCAACTTACTGCTAGTCCCTTGCCCGATGATGACCAACTCATTGATGAAGGTAAATTAGCAAACTCACTCTAAAGTTAGTCTTTCAAAAATAGGGTTACATTTTTACTAAATAACAATAATCTTGTAATAAAAATATCCCATCCCAAAAGACATGGTTACACAGGTAAAAAAAAAAATGTATCTACAGTACAGTAATTACTAAATTGAGTTTGGAAATTAAATTCACATAAATAAAAAAATTACGTATTCTAATAATACACTGAAATGTATACAATCAAAGACAAAATTTGTGTCGCAGTTTTGTCCGAAGATTAAATATAACTCGTGAAACATTATGAGAGCCCCCTACCACAAGGCAGAGCGCACCAAAAGTTAAGCCCTTCGGCATATGTTTTCACCAAATTTCATGACACGACTTTTGTCTTTCATTGTACAACATAAAAATATATCATATTTATTATAATAATAATAATAATAACAATAATAATAATAATAATAATAATAATAATAATAATAATAATAATAAAAATAATAATATTAATAATAATAATAATAATAATAATAATAATAATAATAATAATAATAAAAATAATAATATTAATAATAATAATAATAATAATAATAATAATAAAAATAATAATAATAATAATAATGATATTAATAATAATAATAATAATACTGTACTGTATGTACAGGTACTTAGTGTAGCACGTTGTACTTTGGTTAAGTTAGGTTAAAATTTGGGATGGCTTTATTTAGTGTCTTGTTTTCTAGTCTCCTGGAGCAGATGACTGAGGCTTCTTACTTACAGATGTATTCTACTCAGGGAAGGTCAACCCCTTGGTGCTAGAGCGAGAGTTCACTATCACACTCATGTGCACTTTTGACCTCACCCTCTACCCCTTTGACAGTCAACACTGCCAGATGGTCTTCTATGTCGGCGCTTACACCCAGCAGTATGTGGTCACTTCCCTCAAAAATGTCACCTTCTCTGGGAATCGCCAACTCCTTGAGTACCGCGTGAGTTCCAGGTTTATACTGTAATTGTTCAGTCACCTGTTTTCCCTTTAAAAACACAAATCTACTCTCATTTCAACAAATCTTTAGTTAAATTTCCATTTGGTGAAGCTACATTATTGAGATTTGGAGTTTGATATCGTTTTATTCTGATTGTAATAATAACAAAAGATTGTCATTAATATTTGAATAGGAACATGACTCGGAAAAAGTTGTGTATTTTGTTTCATTTGAAAGGGTCTTATAAAGTTCCAGACACTAGTCATTGGATGCCAAGTTATTAATGCCAGTTAGACCTCACACGAGAGTTAAGACAATCGCTTAATAAAAATTACCCAAAGAAAATTACATTTTATTTTTCAGTCATTTAGGCGATGTTTCATGAAAGTGATTCCTCTCAGAAGTCATCCATGATATCCGTCCATTTCTTGACCTTAAAACTGAAAACCTAAAGAAAATTCCCACATGGCACCTCAACCTAAAAAATTACTGTAAACAAATATTAAACATTCATTAAAATGAACAAATTATCAAGTTCTGCACACAAGTAATTTTCCTCTCACTAATTCCTGCCATTCCAATTTTCTTGAAAGTGATAACTACATCCAGAGTCTCTTATATGTTATTTACAGAAGTTTAGAATATTTCAGATTAGGACATATGAAGACTAAATGTTTAACCAACTTGTAGTCTACCTCAAAAATGTAATATTGTAACCCTTTAACTGTTTGCTTGACCTTCATAAATATATGAATTGACTAAATTTTTTGGCACACGTTTTTCACCTAATTGTGTTGTTTCATAGTCAATAAATTTATCACCCAGTCTTATTTTGCCTTCTATGATGATGTGGGAGTGTTTCTGTTTTGCCCTAGAGTGTATTCACCGTTATATTTTGTGAGACGAGATTTTCTTTAAAATTCGTGCTACCTTCCATAGTGAAAGAGATAATATAATGCCTCATATGTTACAGGTGACTAGTCTCAAGCATCAACCATTGCTGTACCAAAACAAGAGTGGTCAGCACATAGAGATCGAGTTGGCTAACCTTTACGGGTACTACATCAGCGGCGCCTACGTGCCCACCATGCTCTTGGTCATCATCTCTTACCTCACCTTCTACTTTTCCCTAGACGACTTCACCAACAGAGTTATGGTCTCCCTCACCTCCCTCCTAGTGCTGGCAGCCCTCTTCTCCCAGGTCAGAACGCCTCTTTTTCTTCTACTAGGTTACAGTACAGGTTCTTTTAAAGCTAGGAATCCATTAATGTGTTAACGCCAAAAATGTACACAGTTGTTTTCATTGGCATGGTTGCATTATCATTATGCGTTTGCAGTACATGCCAAAACGCAAACACACTGCAAATGCGTGAATGGAATCCAAGCTTAAGACATAACAACTCTTACCCATGTGTTTGTCTATTTCTCTCTTTCATTTCAAGATCATAACACCTGTTCTTTTACCCTAGATCATGACATGTTATTTTGAGTTCATAACTTTTGTTCTTCTAAGGTCATTACCCTTGTTCTCGAATAATTACATCTCCTCATTCACAAATTACACCAGTTTCTCTTGGATCAATACCTACTACAGTATCAGGTCACTAACCCTCATATTCCAGGATCATCACACATGTTCTTTACATATCGCTACACGTGTTATTAAATCTTTACACCAGTTTGTTCTTCTTTTCAGGTTATTAAACTTGTCCTAAATCATAACCGGATAAACTTGTAGTTGCATTTTCTTAAGCCTAAGAGTGAAGAAAGAAATTATATACTTTTACTTCTATCCTCTTCACCACTGATCGGTTCGTTAGCCGCTTCGGCGATCGGTCACGTCTCTGTTACGCACTGTTGGCAAGTACTGGGCATGCACTGGCTCCTGAATGTACATGAACCTGCCCCAGTGTTGTTCAAGTCTGGTCTTGAAAGAGCTCACACCCGGTGCCATCACAACACTTTCTGATACTCGGTAGATTGTTCCAAGAATTCACAACTCTCACTCCGAAAAAGTTTGCCCTCACAGTTTTCTGGACTTGAGGTTCCTTCAATCTTGAGCTGTGATGGATTATGTACAAAAAACTCAGTTACTGAAACTTAAGCTGCAACCCTTTGAAGATGATTTAACCCTTAGCTAAAAGCCTTTAGCTTCCTTTTACCATTTTTTTTCCAATCCCTAATCTGGACTTTAAAGAGCTGGAAAAAAAAAATTTTCATTGCAATATACACCAAGGAGACTGTGACAGGCTTTATTTCACCACCCTTAATGTCTTGATTGTGAAACAAACTAGTGTTGGTGGTACAGCAGTTATGTACTTAAAATATCTTGCTATTGTATTATGTCCAGGGTTCGAGTCTTGGCCCAGGACAGATGTGAGAAGTGTTATCCAGTGTGACACTACCAAACATCACAGGTTTCCTCTGGGTACTCCACTTTCCTCTTGCACTAAAACTGGACAATAAATTTAATCACAAAGTAACAAAGAACAGACCAACTGCCTGAATGGCTAGTAAGCTGATAAGTGGTGAAATGATAATTAAAAAAAAATTACATTACCGGTAATTCTAGCAGACAAAAATTGAATAACTTGAATACTTTCAATGTTTATGATAACACTATGCAGCTCAGTAATATTTTGATGGTGATACTGCAGATAGCCTCTGGCTTACCCAAGACAGCCTACCTGAAGCTGATTGACGTTTGGTTCATCTTCTGCATCATGTCAGACTTTGTCATGGTATCGGTGCTGGTTATCATCAACTCCTACATGCAGGTCCAGATGCCCATCAAGGTGACACCCCTGATATCAGGCGTTCACGGCGCCAAGAGAGGGTCACAGGTATACAAAACTGATAAAACTGGTTGTACAATTTTTGAACACCTTCCCTGATACACAAGTGCAGTAGGTCATTTAATCAATTCCCTGGTCTTGGAACTCCATGGTCCAGGTAGCCAATAAACTTGTATCGGTAATTCATTTTATTAATACCCTGATACACAAGTCCAGAATTTGTCACTATCCATTCCAATTTTACTCTCAGGCAAGATTATCAGGTGTTGTCAGATTAGCTGTGTTCTGCTCAGAATTTGGATCTCATGAAAATTAAGAACCTTGCTTAATTCAAGGTGTTTAATTTTTAGGTGAAATAAGTGGGGGGTTTCCTAATCTTCATGGGGGAATATTGTTTAATTTATTAACCTTCATACATAACATTATTTAACTATAACTGTAAATACTGTACTTAGATGTTATAAACATATGTGCAGGATGCATTAAAAAGGACTGAACCCGGGCTGTATGCCAGTCAACCATTTACCTTTGCAAATATGTGAAAGCAACGTGGCCTCACAAGCAATGTACTGTACAGCACTGTCCTACCATTCTTTCTCACAAGCAGTGAGCCCCCAACTTAATCCGGCACTGCACGAAGGTAAATCTGGTTTTTTGTCATACATAATATTTGTCTTCTACAGTTTTTGTTAATTTTCAGAAAAGTAGACAGATCTTCCCACTGTCCAATATCTATTGCTGAGCACTTTCCAGTCATGGAAATCTTTTTCAAGTCTTAAATTAATGTTTATTTGTCTTTCCGTGTCAAATAAAACTATGGTCACACTAGAGTTATCCATGCAATAAATCCACACTAGTATTTCATCCACAGGCAATAAGTCAACGGTACGATCCTCACACTGGCGAAAGAAACCATTGGCCGGGCGCCCAGCTCGCACGGCTAATTGAGCTCAGTTGAAGAGCAGGCTGGCATCACTATGTTTCTACGGAAGTATTAACCACTGTAGTGAGATGTATGGTCCTGTTAAAGAAGTCCATTATGAAAAAGAAACGATTGTAGCGTCCAAGCGATGTATTTTTTTTACAGAAGTGACAAGTACTCTCGAGTCAAATAAAATTCCAGTTGTGTTTTGTTATTTATACTTTTTAAATTTTTGTACATTTTAACATTAATAAGAAATAGTTAAGAATGGTGCAAATTTCAACCCGACATACCATGGGTTTTCAAACGCTCCGTATTGTCCCACTTTCGACAACAAATAAGTTGTCGCTGTAGAAACAACTTGAGGAGTTCTTTGAAAAATCAACACAACAGTGGATTTATTTTGGGTATAAACTCTCATGTGACTGCAGCTTAACTCACTTTTCCCCTCCCTCCTTACAATTCTGTTCTGTGCCTTCGCCAATTACTTTGGCTTCTCTCTTTATTATTCCCTCTTTTATTTACATTTCTTCCATT
Organism: Homarus americanus; assembly: GCF_018991925.1. Taxonomy (NCBI): domain Eukaryota; kingdom Metazoa; phylum Arthropoda; class Malacostraca; order Decapoda; family Nephropidae; genus Homarus; species Homarus americanus. The sequence goes on along the minus strand of NW_024733126.1, from coordinate 8,077,111 downwards.
AGAATTAGAGACAAGTAAGAACACTTTATTGTATTTGTTCACAGGTGGGACAGAGGCCGCGTTTGACTTTGGATCCCCGGAAGTGGAACACCATTGCCCAGGTGGTCCTGCCTCTTTTGATGATCCTCTTCATCATAGTTTACTTTGGCTTCGTGGCCTTCCATATGGGCAGAGTCCAGGATGAGTTTGAGAAATAACGGGCTCTCTTTATTTCCTCGAGTACAATTTATTACCTGTATCTAGAATTACAGCATTTCTGTAAGACATAGGCATATCTATAATGTATGTGTTTGTTGGAAATGGTGTACCAAGTGCATAGAAAAAAATTCATGTATTGAAAAAAAAAACTATATGTAGTACAGGTCCCCCCCCCCAGTTCGCTGATTTTTATTTTGAGGTTCTCTATTATTCGCGGATGACACCCAGGATGTACCCAAGAATGTCGGTGGGTAGTTTTAAAGTTGCCGGCATTTTTGAGGCTGAAACAGGGAGTCATTCATTCTAGAGACGGTAATGTCCTTTACCTGTATTGTAAATATGTGTGTAGACACATACACACAAAACAATAATAATTGGAAAATCCTCTCAAATAATCAGAAACAAATTTATTAAAAATGTGACAGTCTACCCTCAAGTCCGTGCTTTATTACTTTATTAATAAAGCACGGACTTGAGGGTAGACCCACATTTTTAATATATATTTTTTCTGATTATTTGTGAGAGGATTTTCCCATTATTATTTATTTGTATGTGTTTTGTGTTTGTGTGTCTACACACACACACATATATATACAGTGACCCCTTGTTTAACGAACGCCTCGGTTAACGAACTGCCTTCCATAAGGATCTTCAATTCGGTTAACGAATTTCTTACGAACCGACCTCAACATGTTTTCGCTTGCACTGACCGGGCAACCAGCTTTAGTATCAGTCCGCCAATAGGTTAATCGGTTCTAGGGCTTAAATTCCTTACTATTTTAGTAAATATCAAGAAGTTTATACTATTCAATACAGTAATTTTAAAAGTTTAATATTCAATTTTTTAGTAATTTTAACAATTATTGAACATAATTGAAGGTAAAGTGACTAGTTTAATGCGCGGCATCCAGCCTCTTAACACAGCAAACAGCGTTAGTCTCTCTCTGTTTTCAGTGGAGGTAACATCTTGCTTGAGACTCTCTTCAACTAAATGCATTTTTTCTGTGTTTCCAAGCAAATTATTGGTCATTTTGAAATATATTTTACATATTGACAATATATAATGCAGTGCAGTGTTGATTTAAAGAAAATAATCTTGAATTACACCAAGAGAGCTAAAATTTTATGGGTGAAATGGCGCCATGGGGTGACTTCTCTTCCACCCCAATGCCTTCTCTTCTTACTTCTCCTCCACCCCCATTCTAAATCCCACAATCATCATCATCATCCAGGAGCCTTCTACATACACACCTCAAAGTAAGTGAACTTTTCTACCATTTTTTTTGAATTTAGGAAATTTTCGGTGAGCTGGAACCAATTACCCAAAAACCCATTGAAACAATGGTTTCGGTTAACGAACTTTTCGGTTAACGAACGACCTTCTGGAACGGATTGAGTTCGTTAACCGAGGGGTCACTGTATACAATACAGGTAAAAGAAATAATTGTCCTAAGGGCAAACACAAAGGGAATACTGTATACATTTCTTTGTACACAAGTAAAAATGTAACACCCTGGGTCAGCAAATGTTACTCACGGATTTGGCGATTCGGGGCCACTTTGAGAAAGTAACCCCCGTGAATTTGAAGGGCATGCTGTATATGTGTTAGCCACCTCCATCCCCCTACCCTTTGATTCACCACTACTCACTATAACTATCAACATGTGCCAGTGAAGAGCTAGAGAATGTATTGCTGCAGGTACACACACATTCCATACTCACCAGCACGAAAGATTTTGTAAATACAGTGCTTCATATATGGTCATTTCTATTTATAATAAAAATAAAAAATATCGTATTTTATGAATATAAGTTGGGACTCATTGTCCTCATAAATATACAGGGTGATTCAGCAGAGTACATTAAAATGGAGGATGAAATCCTTGGATAATTCTAAACCACAATGCCTCTGGTAAAATGTCAGATTCTGCATATGGTAGTTTCCATGTTACAATACATTTAAGATGTAGTGATGAGAGTGAATTTGAAGTGAAACCCCTTGTAGGTTTTTGCAATCATTTATTCACAGATCTCTACAGTGTGACCCCTCTTTGTTACAACCTTAAGGAAATGTTCAAAGTTGCCCTCTTCTGCCTCAGTGCAAGCCAGTACATGTCGTACCATTGATTGTCTGACGCGTTCCAGAATGCCTGGACTATGTTTAATTTGCTCGCACCTGTCACGAACATGTGGGTATACGCAGAATCTGACATCTTACCATAGAGGCATTGTGATTTAGAATTATCCAAGGATTTCATCCTCCAATTTAATGTACTTTTTGCTGAATCACACTGTATATATATACAGTACTCTATACAGTCAACCCTCACTTTACGTGGTTAATTCAACCCACAGGGTACCGTGGAAAGTGAGAAACGTGTAAAGTGAACAACAACATATGGGATTAATTGAAATAGAGATCGGGCCGACCCCCAAACTCCACTTTTTCAGACACAATACCTACGTTGTAGTAAAAATAACTTCTTAATTTTATGATGGTATGCACACACAATTAATAATTAAGAGAAATATCAATAATATTAGGTTTTTTAACACTTACATTAGTAGAAAATATGGCTGGGCACACGGGGATGGGGGGTTGGTTCCGAGGCAGATTATTGGCCCTCACCTGTATCACTTGTATCAATTGTATCACTATTCACCACAGAGACTTGCAGGGCCTCTTTGTCAAACCCCTCGAAGTCCATATGAGTCCATATCCTCACTATAATTATCACTACGTATCACTGACTTGGGCCGGCTGTGGTGGGTGGTGGGTGAAGAACTCGGTAATGTTTTGATGACTGGGCGACCTTGTGCGCACACTGCTCGCGCCGCTTACACAACATGGCGGATGGCGGGAGGTTTGGATCCAAAAATGGCGCGGCTCGCCAGCCGCTCTCCGCATAAAGGGGTACACGCACCGCGGAATGTGAGCATTCCGGTTTCGGCAGGGTAACGTGGAAACGCGGAATGTGGGACCGCGTAAAGCGAGGGTTGACTGTAGTATATATATATATATATATATAAATAAAGACAATTTTGATAAATTAGGGATGTAATTACTACAGTATTACCTAATTTAATAAACAAAGTACGTGTACAATTTACTCACGTAAATTTGTTTACCCAAACAATCTACAAAACATTATAGTTCTTTTAGAAAACTGCATTGATGGAGGAACACACAACAGGCTTATACTTAGTTTTTCATAAACAGACTTATAAATGTATGCCCATATGGCAGGACAATTCCCTTAAAATCTTTTAAATACCTGTTCATATAGCTTAATCAAAGTACAGTACATATGTAAGATATTTTTAGCATAATAAAACTATCAAATCAGTGTCACTTTTAAGTCCTATGGAACATATAGTATACTGTACACATAACCCCTTTCTTTTTTCCATTAAAACATGTATCCATTTTAAGCAATTTAACTGTAGCCGTGTTTTCTAGGAATGCTGCGAATGATAAGAATGAGGCAGCAGGGGTGGATCCAGGAATATCAAAAGGGGGGTGCAAAAAGATGTGGATGAGAGAACATGGCAAGCACAGCCCATCCAGTTGGGGGGGGCCCTGTAAGCCCCCCAGAATGTTTTTTTTTTTTTTTAATTTGACTAATATCGTGGGCAGTTTGAGGCCATGTGCACTTGATATTAGGAGATATTCTGAGGTAATTAGTAATAACATTTTACTATACTGTATAATGCTATAGGACAATACTGCATTCAAGAAAAAGTACTGGAATTTTCTGAAGGGGGAGGGGGGGGCTGGATCCATCCCTGGGCAGAACTTTTATTCTTTAGGGGAAAACAAAAAAGAATTAAGTAAGTTTAGGAAATGTAAAGCTAACATTCAAGGTCCACATGGACTTAACTACTCTAAAAGTGAGAAAACTCTGAAATCCAGCATCTGTTTGGTCTCAATTATGACAAATAATTGAGATTCCACTGTAACTTGTATTACATAAAGTACTGCATAACAGTATTATTAATTTCACATTTCAGCCCCCCCCCCCAAAAAAAAAAAATTAAATAAAAATAAATAAATAGATCCAGGTACAATATTGAGATTGAGCTTTGGTCCACGTAAATCCTGTTACTAAATATTCTTTGTGCTAAAAAATTTTTGGGTGTCCAGGTATTCAAATTTCTAATTCCATATACTGTACACAGTGCACAGTATTGCATGTAAAAATAATAAATACACTGTACAGTAAACATACTTTTGGGCAGACTATCATGAGACCAATTTCTAAGGACTAAAAATGTTTTACTTGCCCTATTATCCATTAGAACATTAGGTCCACTATTCAGTACTGCCCAAGACAGTTTTGCCAGAATGAACACCAAATTGGACACTTGGTAGTTCTAGTAGTGCATAATGTACGAGTATTGTACTAGAGTGTAGTATAGAAAATCAACATGGAAAAATCCCTTTTGAAAAAAAATTAAGAACAGTACAGTACCATACCAAAAAGTAATCAATTGACAAAATAGAAAGCAAAATTAACTTTCTTCTTAAATACACACACAATATTAATACTGTACATTCTAAATGTGAAAACAAAAACAAAAACATGTTCAGGTAGATAACCTTTATTCCTTAAATGCTGGAGTCAACTGGACATTAAACAATTTACATCTCTTGGTGCCTAGTTAAGACGAGTCATTCTTTTATCTAAACTGGCATCATCTTTCAATTGATATTAGTTTGGAATAAATGACTGAAACTGATTAGCCTATGACATATGTAAATTGATTCTTTAAATTCACTGGCTCAAATATTTTTTGTAAGTTATAAGACAGTACAGTTCATTTCATTACAGAATATCTAAGTATAGGTCTGTATGTAGTGGACTCTCTTACAAACTTGACCTAATTTATAATTTTCTTAGAAGTTAATGATGTTGCTAAAATAACCTCATTTAAGATATGAAGCTTAAATAATGCAAAATTACAGTAGCCTAACAGATATAATATATGAGTTAATTATCCTAGTTTTATACTTTACATTCATTTTTCCCACATAAATAATAATATGTACAGTGTATACAGGTATTATAGTATTCTGTAATCTCCAATTTCTATAAATACCAATATGTACTATAATGGACCTGATCATAGTTCAGTTATTGCCCAAAAGGTAATGCAAAAGCTTCATATACATTTGCTCCCAATGAATCAAGTTTGTCAACAGTAAGAATCTTTTGCAGAAGCTGTCCAGGTGTAGGAGAGAGTGCACCATGCACCACCCCAGACAAGAGAGGAACCAATTTAGCCACAGGAAGGGAACTGTTATTTGAGAAACTTGTGCTGTGAGTAGGGGTAATTTGTGTCAGTGGAAAACTGTCAACCTCACTTGTTGAAACATTAGGAAGAATATCTCTACTAACATTATCCACCCAATTCTCATTTGAACCACAAAACCCCTGCTGACTTTTTGGGAGTGGGTAGAAATCTGCCATTCTATCTAACAAATGATTGAAACCATGTTGGATTAATGTATCCACCACAGTACTAAAATCTTCACTGTCAATGATATCATCTGTTTCAATTAACATATTGTAAAGTATCCTATCCTCCCCTGAATCTCCTTCAGGTGGTACTGGGGCTTCAAACACATATCTACTCCAAGGTTCTAACTTTGTTATTTTTCTCTCATAAAGATCATCTTGCGATGAATTTTCCCCAGCTAGAATGAGCTTAATTTCCTGAAAAATTGCTTCTAACTGAGACAATGTAAGGGGTCGTCCAAGAGGTAATCCAGTGACAATATGGGTCACAGCTTGAGTCACCTGAGATGTCAGTTTTGGAATACCTTTCTCAACTAGGTAATGAAGAACTGAAAGATATTTCTGTTGTAGTGTTTGGGAAATTGGTGCACCGGCATGACAAGATTGAATAACATCACCAAATGTATATCCTGCAAGCAGCATAAGTTGTACACGTACAGCTGAGGCCACCAAACTAGCAATATAAACAGTAGATATGGCACGGCTGAATCCCACAATCTTGAGTTGCTCCCAAATGCTGTGTTTATGTTGTGGTTGCTCTCTAACTGCTTGAAGAAGTATATCTGCATCAAGCTCTTTTGAAATTACCTCTTTCATATTAAGAGACAGACTTAAAACAGTAGCATTTGCAGTTCTGTGAGTGTTTTCATAATGTTGCCGTTTTTTCTGTTTTTCCATCAAAATACGTGTCTGTTGATCATGCCACTCAAGAAGCTTGAATTCTGCATACCTACTGAGAACAGCAACACCACCTATAATTGCACCTCCAATTACAAACTTCCTTCGGTGTCTATACAAGAAATCTTTTACTCTGGCAAACATTGTACTTCAGCAGTCTTTGGCCGTTTGTCAAAATGAAAAAAAGAAAATTATACTGTACATTTAAAAATACTAAAATACTGTACTGAATTCAGCAGTGTTTCCTCTGAATAAAATCTATATTTTCAATAAGCAAGCTTTAAAGTCCTGAAGTAGTGGCCACTTTCTGAAGGCGGTTAGCTACGAAGTTATTGGCATCAATAAAACGTTCCACACAGTTAGTGATGCAACCCTCTGTGCGGGACTCGAGACGTGTTGAAGGACGATCCATACACTTGTCCCAGCACTTCTCTGTTAATTCATGGACAAGGACCTGCAAATTAAATTTAATATTACTCAGTGATCTTGTAATTTGAGAAGCTACTGTACAACATTTAACCCTTCAATATGTCTTCAAAGAGACCACGAAGCAGTAAAAGTGGTGCTAACGTAAGAGCAAGTCACTATCTGTCCAGGAAAATGGTGAATTTCCATGGTCTGGCACCGGTCAGGTCCCAAGGTTGCCGGACTAGAGAGGTAAAACCTGTAATAATCTTTTCATTACTGCTGTACACATTATTATTATTATTATATTATTATTAAAATTGTTCATGTTGATATGACTGTGACTTTATGGTAATACTTACAAGCACCTCACCAGGCATCACACACGACTCCGCTGCCAGATGAATACGCAGCAAATTTAGAATGGCTTGAGTGCGTTATTTAAGAAATAGGTGCATGTAATTTAGGTTTTGGTATTAACTGAACAATCGCGTCATACCAAAAACGCTTAAATCAAACGCGCATAAAACACGAGGTACCTGTATTTCAATAAACCATTACTATAATTATCATCATGTTTTTTACAGTTTACCGGTATAAATATTTTTAGTGTGATTATTATTAACATACGCACGCACGTGTGCACACACACACATAAAGTGTAGTACATTACAGTGCAGTATTTCTTGACATACAATCCTTTTTCTGTTTTAATTGTGGCTGAATTGGTGCTGATCCTAATTTGTGACATCAAATTTAGCAGTTAGAGGGTTACCTCATTCCATTGGCAGGATGCTAGTCCACAAAAGGGTTATTTTACTTCACAATTATACCTGATTGTATTCAATTTACTGCTGAGTGCACAAGAAACATAATCCTCCATATATTACTACATATCAAAATAAACTTTCTTTACACAATAAATTATAGTACATATACTGTACAGGTATACTACTGTATATATATATATACTGTATATATATATATATATATATATATATATATATATATATATATATATATATATATATATATATATATATATATATATATATATATATATATATATATATATATATTATTTTCTCAAAAGGTTTTGATAAAAAATATACTTTTTTTAAAGCCACAAATTTTATTAAAAAATTACCTAAGCTGTTTCATATACAGGTACAGTACACTGAATGAGCTTAATGTTACAAAGATCCAAGGAGATGTCGAGTCAAACGTTAGAACAGCATAGTATTTGGCATTCATAAATCTGGAATAATATAAATACGGTACCGGCAAGTAAATCAGTTTTCATTATTTTATACTCAGAAATGTGGACAGTTCACAATCAGAAAGGGGTGATTTTCACTTGAAACATGATCATTAACTTTAATGAAATGAAACAAATTGAAACATTTATGAAGTACAGTACTACTGTACATACTACAACAAGGAACTGAAGACTTGGGTTTACTAAACTTAAAAAGTGCCATTACAAAATTTCCACCAGACCTCCTTGAGCATTACTCTGGCTCACTGAAATACATACAGTACAGTATTGTAAACTACTTGCACTTACAATATCTTTTTTTTTCATAATCTGCCATCTTTAGAGCAGGGAAGTATACAGTTTGCTCACTTTTTCTGAAGGTACAGTATAATTTTTGTCCTGACCTTGAGAAGACACCATCCTCTAGCAGACAACTTGTCACTCATAATTTGGTGACTTCAGTTACTTTAAATTACTAAGTAATTAATATAATATACAGTAATCTTAAAAAACTGAGATTAGTTTCAGAAAATATAGCTGAAATTTTCAAAGTATCAAATGTATAAAAACTTTTTTTTTGGTACATGGAATCATTTTAACTCAAACACACAAAGCTCAGGATAAAATTAAAAGAATTTAGGCAGTTAGTCTTTGATTACCTCAAGGAGTTGTGACTGCCAACCTGTGGGTTTGGCATTAGGGAGGGAACCCAGCTGTAAAACTTTGCTTCAGCATGCCTGACAGCAACCAGGTCACCACAGGTGATGAACAGCCCCCCCCCCCAAAATTCGCAGGGGGCCGCGAATAACATTTGCAGACGGGTGTTACATTTTTATTTGTGTACAATTATTGAGGGTAGACTCACATTTTTAATAAATTTGTTTCTGATTAATTATGTAATAGGCCCCTGTCTCATCAACAGAACGTATTATATAAATGGGTCAATACATCTGATATTATATTCAGATTCACCCCCTGTAACTTTCCACTGTCTATGAGTGAGACATGATATGGACACGTGAGCGGGCAACTTACCCAAGAGGGCGAGACCCATAGCTCAGCATTTCTGTAAGCGCGCACTGCGATGCCCTTAAGCTTCAGTAGCTCACCTCAACTCATATCGTAAGGACGTGACCTAACGTTTATCATACATAAACGCCGTCCCTTTCTCATTCACTCCTAGACAGTGAGACTTACGGTTGATATACACTCAGGAATTATATCTACAACCTTTTATAATAAAACAAAGGAACAACCGTTTGGGTTTCGTTACTTAAAACCCAAATATAAATATGTGTGAACAGACTGGTTAATTGGACAAGCAGCCGATTCAATTATTTGTGAGAGGATTTTCCATTTATTATTATTTGTGTGTTTTGTGTACACACACACACATTTACAATACAGGTAAAGGAAATAACTGTCTCAAGAACGATTGGCTCCCTATCCCAGCGGCGAAAATGCCGGCAAATTTAAAACTACCCACAGACATTCTTGGGTACATCAAGGGTGTCATCCGCGAATAATAGAGGACCATGAAATAAAAATCCACGAATTTGGGGGGCCCCTGTATTTCCTAAAATAATCCATCCATTTAGTTTAAGCAGCATCAACATTCAACTCCTCCCACTTCTACTTCCACAACACAGTATCTCAGACAATGAGGCCTGAGAAACTTTAATGAGCAATTTGTATTGTAGTCAGAATGATCAGTTGGGAACCTTACAGAAAATTTAATGAGTATCTCAAGTCCATTATGACAAATTTCAACAAAAGTCAGCTTATTACATATTTTTTCAACTACTGTATAAAGTTAAAATACTATATCAAATACTTAATTAGTACAGTATTCTTTAATCAGTCAGTGAGACTTCTTTGTTGCACTTCTGGCCAACATACAGGGTATTTACAAATACTCAATTCCTTTAGCTTAATTAATAAATATAGGTAAATAAAAAAAGATACAAATAAATCTGGGTAACCTGCACTTAACACTGAAACCAAGGATTGATCTTGGAAATACAATGTTTTAGCAGTCAGGAGAATGAGACATCAGCACTTACAGATCACGTCTACAAGTTGCAACCCAAGCTATGCATTGACAGTGACAGCACATCCTCTGTAAGCCTAAATGTCACTACGGAGCAACTTCCATTAGGCAAAATTTCGACAATTAACTGGATTCTCAACACAAGTAAGTCTTTCAATCTCAATTTAATAATGGCCGGAATTTACCTTACTACAGTAAAGAAAATAATTCAAGAGCTTTGCAGCAGTCATATATATCCCTCAGTACTAAATACACAGTGTAAACACAACTTAGTTCTGATATGAAGTAAAATTATCCATTGTATAACCTTCTTTCCAATGGATGAGGCTGGACTAAACCTGATGCTCAAAATCCAGAATGACCAACAAGGAAAGGTCTACTACATGCACAAGCTGCTGGAACACCAAGACTTGCCTAGCTCTCAGCCTTATTGGTAAACCTCTACATCACAGACCCCTCTTTTACAGCTAGGGTTATCACAGGAGAATTGTACTACAATATTTAATCATACTTGTGCCTCCCATCCATGTTAAAACATTAGCCTGGATTGTTACCCCTAGACTTTATATATACATTCCTTAGTCTACAAAAGGCTATAAATGATCTGTTATTGACAGTGGTGTCAGGGAACATATACATTAATGTGGAGTGTGATTACAATACTATACAACAATTGAGTTTGGCATGTGTGATGAAAAGGTTAATCTAAAAAACATTCTTGAATAGGAAGAAAATATGCTGAATCTTCCACCACTACCATAAGTGTGAAATCTGCTAAACACTGAAGATATCATTCAGGACCAAAAATAGCCTCTGCTGTTTTTATGACAATAACAATAATATTCACTAAGGATATACAGTAGGAAGAAAATCTTTAAAATGTCTACAGACACTGCATGAGGAACACCAAATGAGTTAAAAGGTTCAGTTCTGCACACTCACATGATGCCATTTCAATGATTAGTTTTACAACCACATTTTGAAGTAATTTTTCTAACTAATCTTCAAAGATGATATGTAAATTGGCCTTAGTAGTTTGTGCTTCTCTAACAGCTTTCTGGAGTAACTTTTCTCTACCCCGTACTTGATTAGGATAGTTGTGACTGCTCTTCCCATTCTGTTTGTTCTTTCTTCCTCTTTGCTGAGACCAACAAGTGATGATGCGATCCCAATACTCTTCCTCTTCGGCCCCAGATAAAACTTCCATGCGGCTCCAACATCCAGTCTTCTTGTATGTGGTAGCTGCCTCCTCAGATAAAAATCTGACAAAGACATCTCTCTCTGTAGCACTAACATCCACATATGCTACTCCACCACCACCACCTTCACGGATAGTATCCTTAAGTTTTTTAGGGTCTGGAGGTGGCTCCTCAAAACTGATTTTTATTATTGCATTTGGAATAAACTGTGGCTTTGAGCTCTGACTCTTCTGTGAAAGATTCTCTACTGCTTTAGTATTTGGTTTCTGATCACTTTTGCATTCTTTTGATATTCTAATAAAATTTGGATTACAATAGTCAGAATATTCAACATTTTGGGAATTGTCTCTGCCTAGCAGTAGCCTCTTCAAAGATTTCATATTTTCTTTTTGTGTGTTTAGATACTGATTTCTTAACCACTTCCAATCTGCCTTTGACATTACCCTTAAATACATACTCTCCAGTACCTCCTCCTTTTCTTTCTTATTTCGCTTTCGCTTTCTTTTCTTACTCTTCTTGTTACTTACAGATGGCATCTCTTCAATAGCAGAATTTCCTTCAGCAGGTTCTGTACTGGTCACCTGATCAGGTTTATCAATATTAACATCCAACTTTTGCTTTTTGGCAGATTGAATGTTTTCTTCAGGCACAGTACTGTTCTCATGTTCCAGTTTCCTCTTAGTACTGTCTGCTCCCTCAATACCAACATCATCCAACTTCCCCTCTCTCTCATTTTCAATTTCAATCTTTGATCCCCCACAGTCACCATCTTTAATCATCCCCGGCTTCACATCACAACTAAAATTACCTGGTGTGTCCTCTACATCTATGTTTAATGGGTCTTCATCCATAGTTCCCTCATAAGTTTTGATACTCTGCAACTGTGAAGGATGAATGTTTGTTGGAATTCTACATTCTAAAGTACCAAATGCCTCTAGTGCTGAATTGGCCATTTCAGGGGTCTTAAACTCAACAAATGCAAATCCTTTAGGCCTGCCTGAGCGTCGATAATGGGGAAGGGATATGTAATCAATGACTCCATACTGTGCAAAAACTTGGCGTACCCAATCATGATCCCCGTGAGGTGGAATGTTTTCAACATAAATTGTACATTCCATTTCTTTCTCCTTCAGTTCAACTTCAAACTTCCTCTTTACTCTCAGCCCATCCTCAGAAAGTTCCAATATGGATGATTTCTTTACAGCCTTTTTTAACAAGTTCATATCATCTGTTAGAGATAGAATTCGGTTGAATTTGAAGAATGTGTCTAAGTTAATGTATGGTCCACTCTCAAGCAGACTTTTCATAAATGAATCTTTACTAATATTAGGAGCGCTGAAGTAGAATTCCATCTGTGCCATTATCTTGGATATGAGAAGTTTCTTGCGTTGTCTTACATCTTTTGGGGAAGTTTTCTCTTCTCCAACCTTCTCGGAAGTTGATTTGGCCTCCTCCATGTTTGTACATTCCCCTGTAGTTTCTTCCATTTTCTTGAGGTGGACCAAAGTTGAATTTTCTTCTACTCCAGCTGTAGACGAGAAACAATGATGCTGTCAATATGCGCTGTCACTGCGCATTTTCTTACAAGGTCTTAAATCTAATGGCTTGCAAATTAAGAGAGAAAATCTAATTGAAACTTCTTACTTCTATATAGACTATAAAATTAAGAGCCAATCCCCTAATTCATATACTGTACCAGTACAGCAAACATCACACCCGACCCCTTAGGACAATGATTTTTTTTACCCGAGTTTACCTAATTTATTGTCTGAAATTTATTCTATAATATCAATGAAAATGTTATTTAAATTCAAAATTAAGCATACAGTAATAATGAAGGAAGATTTTTTTTAAATATTATTGGGCACTGAAAATTTTCTGTACTGTACAGTACAATACAGTATAGTATGTACTGAAAAATAAATCTGTATACCACAAAACTAAATATAAGCACAGTACTGTACTATGCCAGTAAATAAATAATAACTCATTCTAGCATGAGTGATGATTGTAATGTGTGACACGGTGCACCCTCGTTTTTTGGGTCTTTTTTTATTTGCGGTTTCGACTACAGGTTGACAATCCCTTATCCGAAATCCTTGGGGCCAGAGGCATTTCGAATTTTGGAATTTTTCAGTTTTCAGAATTATAATTTTGTTTTAATTTTATTATTATTTTTTTTTAATGCGTATTAGCCCACTCGGGCATAGATCACTGACCCACATCAGGGCCTGGGGGGCAAAAATATAATAAAAATAATAATAATTCATAGGTCTAGGTCGTGTTTCTCACTTTTGATCTTTTTTTCATTCTTGTATTTCTTTATTAGTATTAGTATTATTTTATTATTACAGTACTCCTGTATTATTGTTATTTTTATTAATTTTATTTTATTATTATTATTATTATTATTATTATTAATGTTATCATATTATTTTATTTTGGTGTATTTTTATTACATTTTTTATTTACTATGAATAATCATTATAATTATAATTATTATTACTATTACATTTTTGCCCCCCAGGCCCTGATGTGGGTCAGTGATCTATGCCCGGGTGGGCTAATCCCTGTTAAAAAAAAAAAATAAATAAATAAAAAAATTAAATAAATAAATAAATAAAAATTGCCCCACAAAAAAATCTTTCGGTTTTCAGAGCTTTTCGGTTTTCGGAATTTCGGATAAAGGGTTGTTAACCTGTATTTGCGTATTTTCATTGCAACAGGTATTACTGATTTTGTATGCAGTTGAAATACATGTGCAAACGAGTTTCTGTGTGAAAGCCGGTGTATATTGTACTACTGACTGGTGACAATGGCAAGCTAAGAGATCGAGAAAGTTGAAATAATAAAGAAAAGCATCAAGAGAAGCATGAGCTATGCAGCATGTGCTTGGGCATATGGGATGAACTAATCAACAGTATGCTACAGATTAATTATCATCATTCATTCATCATGTACCAAGAGGAGAGTTGGCACGATCAAGAGGACAGAACAACATAACTGGGCAGGTGAGTACAGTACAGTACTGTATTCTTTATGCGTTGTATTTTTTTTAGTTACGTAAATTAAAATGATTTTCGTTCTCATCTTTATTAAGTTGTCTTTACATGTTATTTAATGATATGTGAGAGGGAGGGAAGTTTACAGATTATTGTAAACATGTTTAGAGCCATAAAAGTAATCGGGGATAGGTTATAGGTTATAATATTGAATATCACATGGCAAGTGAAAATTAGGAAAAGCGCATTAGCAGTTTTGCTATTTCACGGCAATATCAGGAATGTAACCTCCGTGAAAAACCAGGGACCACTGTACACTGTATGTATTACTGGCTGTGCAGCTGCCATTCAATATGTTATCAGAGTTCATAACACTCAAATATAATACAAATTAACACTCTCTCACTTAACTGGACTGACTGGAGAATGGGATCTTAATTTTGCAAATTACCAATATTTTATGAAATGAGGGAATGTTTCCCAAGACAAAATAAACCTATTTAAATCCATTTCATACATAGATGTAAATTCATGTCCATTTTACAAACATTCACATTACTCTATTGTATATACATTCTACTAAGCAAAAAAGATTCTTACAAGCATAACCAGCAGGAGCTTGTTACACCTAAAAATTCTAAGTAAAATCTGGGAGCTGCTGTACTTATGAGAGTCCCACTTCAATGGGAGCTCACATGGTGGAGATGTATTCCAGACTTAAGGGTAACGGCTACAACCCAACTGCTTTTCAAAAATAATAGAAAACGTATACATTCTCTCCAAAGGATAATGCATAGTTCAACATTGGTACATACAAAAATACAAAATAATTCCTCAAAAATATACAGTTTGAAACTCTCCAATTCAGCGCTCCCATGGGACCACAGAATTTTCCGGAGTACTGCGGTACTGTACCAAAACTAATACAAACTGTGTACACACAGCCTTAAGACACGCTGGCCACCTGCCCTCAATGCTCGCTATAGCAATGCCGCCCAGCTGGGACACTGTCTCTGCCTGCCTACCCTCTAGCAACAATGCTGCCACAACTCCACTCCACTGCTTGTGATAACTCTCGCACACAAAGAAATGTTTATTACCTTCATGTTTTTGATCTTTTGATAATGATTTTTTTCATTTTTGGGGTTACATTCTGTGTGTTGGATTGTGTGTACATGCAACAGTTAAAAAAAATATATATATCTACCCAATACTATGAGTTGCAAAATAACCATAACAGCTCACAGCTTAGCCTGGTAACAAGAGGGCGTGGGGAATGTGGCTACAGTGATGAGTCGAACTTGGCAACAATGCCACCAGCAATGTTAACGGATGCAAATGAAAGGAAAATTATCTGTAAATCTTCATTTGTAGCACGTATTTGTAACTTCAAAGTGGCATATATAGTGAATGAGGTACTGAGCTTCATGTAGTAACAAAAAGAAAGAATCTAGGGGTAAAGTAGGCAAGCCTAGGATAAAGGAGGTTACTGGTAAGGTTTGCCTACAACAAGCATGTACTAGGTAGCTAATGTTCACTGTAAATGACCCACAGAAATGCATGAATTTTAACCACTCAAAAATATTACACGTACAGTATGTAGTTTGACCCCATACTTTTTGCATAACAATTTGATCATAAAAATATAACTATACAGTACTGAGTATATACAGTAAATTAGCCATCACAACATAATGTATTAGTGTTGCTGCACAATTTTAAGGTATTGGTACGAGAAAATACATAGAAACACAAAAAGAAAGACGTGACAAGGTTGGTAAATCCCAAAACAATAAAACACAGCATATTCCCCAACCTTATTTAAAACAGAGCTTATGTAATTTCACCACTTGCCAATTAATTTCTTCTAGTAACCTCGGGCTAAACCACTAGATGGGCCATAAATAAAATACCAACTAATATAACAGACAGGAGTAGAATACTGTATGTGTACAGTACACCACTCACCAACAAATAAAAATCCCCATCCCAGCTCAGGTTAGGTCAGTGAAGCCACACCAAGAAACAAACGGCTTTTCATGGACATTAACACTTCCGTCATATAAACACGAAAAAAAAGCAGCAGCTTATATTATTTATATAAGCATACAGGCAGTCCCCCAGTTACAAATGGGATCCCAATATATTCATCACAAATACCTACCGTATACAGGAATTATTTTTTTTTATATTACAGTACTTTATATTGTTTAACATCACATAATTTACAGTATTTTGTACAGGTATTTACATTATATTTGCTATGTACGAGAGATATTGTTGTTGTTGTTGTTGTTGTGTGAGAGCAGGGTTGAGTATTAACTTGACATAACCCATGGAATTAACAATGTTCTGGCTTATGAACATGGTTCAGGGACATAACCCATTCATAACTTGGGGACTCGCTGTATATTTAATAATAATAACAGACTTATAGCAATTTTCAAATTATTAGTTTGGTGATTTTGCCTTAGTGGTATTTCATACCCAAATATTAGACTTTCCTAGCGCAGCACACACTACAGTACATAAACAAGATAAACTAACCAGAATTACTTAACCTAACTTCCTAGGATTGGAAGATTTTATTTTATCTATTTTACATTAATAGGTTAGTAATTAGTAATTATTGATGGCTGACCTGCCGTATATTTTCATAGAAAAAGACTTTAAAAATGCTGTAATTTTACTGTTTTCAAGTGGACACTCACAATTTGGGCAAATGTGTATAAAAGTACAGGCTAGTTATTTCTAAATTAAATCAACCCTAACCTTAGCTGATAAGAAAAACAAGCAGCAGAAGCATTGTTAAAAGACCTCACCAACCTAGCCAAAGAAACCTAACTAAGCCTACCATGAGGCCCCACTTACCAGACCTCCCCCCATATTAGAACTAACTATGATATGGTGTAATTTTATGTTTTTTGTGGATATTAGAACAGCCACCTGGATAGTGTGGCTCATAAACATACCCTGGCGACTGACGTCAATCAGAGGTGATTGGACAAGAAAGACAAAGTAGTGCGCGCCAAGTCGGCTAATTATCTACCAGAGGAAGAAATAAAAAAAAATTATATCAGAACTCACAGTAAAAATTTGTTTAATGGCTGTGACTTTTTTTTATGAGCACAGGGTTTTTTGGTATATTTAGGTGTGTTTTTGCAGGTCAGATTTGAATAAAACACTGTTGAAACTTAACCTAACATAACCATAGCCATTAAACAAATATTTACCTAACTTTGATGAAAACATAGTAAGAATATAAGCATCAAAACAAATAACGAGTTGATGGGTTAGTCGTCAATATTCGCAGGTAGGTTGGTTAGGGTCAGTTTGTTTTTCATCAACATATCTTGCATGGAAATTTCCTGTAATATAATACAGTATTACGAAGCTTACTTCTATTAAGATTTTTCACTTGGTATACAGTAGTATTACCCAAAACTAGATGATCCTTGTTGATTTTGGTGAGCAACATTAAAATATTACCCAAATTAGCAAATAATGTACAGTATTTATAATGTGAAAGTAATCTATTCCCTCTCCTGGTTAATATTCGTCCACTGGCTGTCCGCAGGTACCTGCCATGTTTACCTGAGGCTATATTTCTTACTAAGTCACTTGTCTCCACCTTTCCTCCTCCTCCTTGTAGGTTAGGTTAGGTTAAGTAGGTTGGTTCCTTTGGTATGAGAATTGTTGTTGTTGTTGTTGTTGTGTGTGTGTGTGTGTGTGTTTATGGGGGTTTTACTCAAATCTGACTTCCATTTATTTGCAAATTAGCAGTATCTCTGAAAAATGTAACTGTTATTTTTTTGCAAAAACTGCTAATTTGCACATGAAATGGAGGTCAAATTTTAATAAAACATACCAAAAAAACTACAAAAAAAAAAAAATTTGTACCAAAACCTCAGAACAGTCAATGGATGTTTACACCTCTCCTTTTGTGTCTCTCTTTTATTTTCATGTTTACTTAAGGTTGATGTGCTACAGTATATGATGGCTTTGGTGAGCTATTCTGAGACAAATATATTTAAGTGGATAGTATTGTTTCGGTCATCCAGTGGGTTAGGTTTAGGTTAGGTAGATGACCGAAATGATAATTTTACCCTTAAAGGCTTACATTTGTATATCTGTACAGTACTGTATGTACATTATATACCTGGGTTAATATTCGCCCATTGGCTGTCTGCAGGTTCCCATCATGTTTACCTGAGGTTATACTCCTCACTTTGGAGTCAGTTGTCTCCTCCTTTCCTCCTGCTTCTTGTAGGTTAGGTAGGTTGGTTACTTTTGTATGAGAATAGGGTTTAATTTTTTGTATTTTGGTGTGTTTTACTCAAATTTGACCTCCATTTTTGTGCAAATTAGCTGTTTGTTATAAATAAAAAGGTATTATTGCGTTTACACACCGTTCATTCCTACCACTAATCTATTATCATATTCGAATAAGGCGTCTAATTATAAGATAATTTTCATCAATTACATTACTGGCGGAAATGTATAATAACGGAGATAGCATATCCAAAAATTTCTCTATTTTCTTCCATTAACCTTCCTCCATTACCGCCTGCCTCACCTCCAACACTGCGTGTCTCCTGCATCTCCTTCATAAAGAAACCTTAGTAAAGTGTACCAAGAGCAAGACTGCATGTAAATATCGCAAAGACCAACATATGTGGCGTTGTGTAAGAATCTCAGAATCCAACGACGAACAAGAACCAGGCCAATAAGGTAAGAAATAGGTGATTCCATCATATGGTGAGAGTCAATTAGGTTAGGTTAGGTTTGGTTTTTGGTTTTCTGGTGTTTTTTGGTGTATTTTGCCATGATTTTTTTCGGAAAACGTCCAACGAAAAAAAATCGATAAAAAACCTGGCTAATTTCCGCCAGAAATGAAGGTCATATTCGGTCTAAACACACAGAAATACTGTACACTAGAAAAATATATTTTTTAATTTCTAACAGAGAAGGGTGTGACAATGCAAATTTACCAATGAAAATGCTAATTTTTGCAAAAACCGCTGATTTGCACAAGAAATGATTGTCAGATGAGTAAAAAACACTGAACGTATATATATATTCTTGTACCAAGCCTGAGAACAGCCAATGGACCTGTTTTGTATACCGTGTTATATACCTGATATGTTTGGTTCATGTTGATGCCATGCTTACATGAATGACGATTTGGTTTTAGGCGATTTTATTGAATAAAGATTCATCTATGCGTGAACCACTGCACATCTTGTGATAATCTAAAGGTTGGATTGTTGACACAATTTCAAAGTTTCATAATAACATGATCTGTAGTCTATAATGTATAATATTCCGGGGCGGAGACTCTTGATACAGTATACGTCCTTGGTCGCTCTGTACCTCCCTCACATAAACACGCATCTCCATCCCTGGCGTCTCGCTCAATAACCTTTGCCAACATACCACCAGTCCGTGATTATTAATACTATTATACAGTATATATACTTACCTGGAAACGCTGTTTCTGTGTTTCTCCCTCAATAAAGCGCGCCAGAATAGGATCGGCAGCAGCTAACTGATCCAAGACACTCATACTCGTCGGTGTGTGTGGCGTCCACCGTGAGTCCACCCTCTCCCTACCAGGACCAGCAACTCCCAATACCAACACAGTACATCAAATGAAACGCCAAGAATGTCTTTCTATATCGCTATATTTTTCTTATAATCCATATCTGACAACTTGAAGTTGACAACCCTTTACGATAGTTACATAGCTTAAAGATAGATGGCAGTAAAATAACTAATTTATCGTTTAGTAACTATATATAGTATGTTTAGAGTAGAGGACTGTGGTCGCCAACCCTCAGATGTGAGCACGGTGTTCTCATCGATTGCTCTTTCCAGTAAGTTTAATTTAATAATTGCTGAGATTCAGCATTACGAAATGCAAGAGGATGCACCTACAGTACATTAGGTCGCGACTAGTGCCAATAGCACGGTTGTGAGCGACTGTGAATGTGTATTTTTTTTACGGATTAACAGACCAGGGCCTGGGGGCGAGATAATAATAATAAATAAATAATAATAATAATAATAATAATAATAATAATAATAATAATAATAACAATAACAATAATTAATAAAAAAATTAAAACAATGTTAAATAATAATAATAATAATAATAATAATAATAATAGAGGACCATATATAAATACAAAAATTAAAAAAATAGTGAAAAGCGATATACAGTATGTATGTTGTGTTGTCAAAGAGAAACAATTGAGACCCTGCAATTGTGTGTAAATGTGGCAGAAAGTGATCCGCAATTTTTGTGACCTAAATGCCAGTAAAGATGAACGCTAGGGGAGATTAATGCCATAATATGAACGTCAGTAAATTTGAATGCCAGTAGAGATAAACGTCGTTGACGATGAACGCCAGTGAAGTTGAACGCCAGTAAGGATGAAGGCAGTAAGATGAACTATGAACTGCATCCTGTAATAGGTCATGTAACCCAGAGATCTTACAACACACACCATAATGACGGTTGCTTTAATTAATCCTAACCTAACGTGACTTATCCTAATGTAACCTAACGCAAACTTAGCCTATCCTACCGTATTCTTTCTTAACCTTAACCCAACTTACACCATTCAGGAGAATCCTTACAGTATGAACCAGTAAAATGTGCCAGAATAGCAGTCAGTGATGCTGTTTACAACACAATTACTGTGTCAAAAGATGGATTCCTCTTTTGGAAATGCTTGAACATGAGGATGTAGGTAGCCCAGTATATATATATATATATTAAATTTCCCATGGAAACTCGGATCTTTTGGTTTCATGTACAGCACTAAATTTTTTTTTATATTGTAGATTTTTATGCTGATTACCGTAAAAAAATGATTCTTTTTTGGGAAACATTATTTAATTATATCCCTTTTAAACTTTTAATGTTCAACACCGAAATGTTAACCTCGCCTAAGCTAACCTAACCTGAATTTTCATATCTAAGAGTGTATCTTTTCCCTATATAAGACTCAATATATAAGTAGGTGTTGGCAACTTCTTAATATTTACCATAATTCGTCTTATGACAACACTAACAGAGGTAAAAATTCGTTTTTACCCTAATTTCGCCAAATGATATAAGATATTATTTTTCTAGTGTAATTGCTTTGATTGACCTGAACTTGACCTAACCTAAAAAAGAATCCTAGTGATATGGTAAAAAAATCCAAAATACCTATTGGAATAAAAACGATTAACCCTAGCAGCCACTATTACACGAAATGTATTAGATAAACTAGCTTATCTTTAAAAAAATACTGACTGACCCCTAACTAAACATCTTTGAGGCTACCCTAACCTCACTTTGGTTCAGTGTATAAACAACCAAAATATATGAAACACAGTGATCTTACCGGTTTGTTTCATTGCTTGTCTCCTCCTTGCTTCCTTCTGCTTCATCGTTGACCTAAGATCTTTCTACACTCCACACCGGTTCAGTAGATCTCTGCCACGTTGGTGACACTGTTGGCAATTATATCCAATGCATTTTTTCGTGTTGATTTTGCCATCATAGGAAAATATTTGCTGTGTAACCCGTTTCCTCTTGCATGCTTCATTTACCAGTGAATAAAGCTCGTTGGTGATGAAATTTGGAGCTTTGCTTTCTTATTTTGTGACTCCATTGTTCTTGATGTGTGGCTGTAGCATTGTGTTGAATGTCGCTTGAAGCTTTCATTTCGTCTCCCATCTGCGTTTGGTGTTTACATTAGTATCTGCCCTGCGATTGGCTGAAATGTTTGTAACGCGCACTCAGATTAGTTGACGAATATCAGCTGATGCAGTAGAATACAGTCTTAGCCACGACTGTCTTGGGCTATGATAATTATAATTTTTTTTTCAGGATGTGAACTAAGTTTTTACTTTGCCCTCACTTAAAATTTTGAGCTAGTGAGCTATTACACCAGACTTAAGTCAGACGTTAGTGCATCCCTGACCTCTTGTTGATAATGCTGTCCTGTACTGGTGTTGGTGATGTTATGCTGCTGTTATACAATACTGTTGTGGATTGTACTGTACTGGTGTTGATAATGCTGTATTGTTCTGGTGTTGATAATGCTGTATGGTACTGGTGTTGGTGATGTTATACTGCTGTTATACAATACAGTACCTGTTGTGTCTACGAGGCCCATAGTTATTGCCCAAAACATAGGCAATATTTAATGTACAGTACTGCCAGTTGTGCAATTTTAATTGTTTATGGTGGGATCTTTATACAGGATATTAAGTGTGAAATGGGAAAATTTGGAGAAACTTAATAGAAATTAAATGTCACTATGTCTATTTCCACAAGCTGCTACTCCCAAGCAGATGGAGGGGAATGGGTAAAACAAGCCTCATTGTAAAATAATAAGTATTGTATGCTAGAAAACAAGATTAATCAAGAATTGGTTATAAAACTGTATTGGATGCCTTCAGGTGTCTATGGTGTGTTGGCTGGGGTTCAGTGAGGAGTCAATAGTGCAAATGCTGAGGAAGCAATGAGGACCTACACTCTAAAGACGGCACACTGGGCACTTTCCTCTAAACGTGTTTGGCAAACACGGCCAGCAAAACAAAGAGACTTTTGCGTCACACTGAGATGTTTTGTTGGCGCATCTGTGCTATAGTTCTTCAATTGTTGAAGCAAGTGAGGCATCTGCAAAAGCTAAAGAAAAGACTAATGTGTGCATCATGAAGTTTCTTTAAAAGTGGCGGTGGCTGGCTGGTCAAAGAGGACCCTGAATAATGATTTAATAATACTAATTGAAAAAAATTTAAGTGACAAATAAATATAAATATGTCACCGCTTATGTGTTATATTTTAAATTATCATTGTTTCATGATTTATTTCAATTTTTACTTGAAATTATATGAAGTTCATTTGAGCACTACTCCGGCCAGCAAAGATCCCTGCTAAATCATTGTCCATTTCTAGCAACAGCCAAAATCCTGCTGCTTGTTGGGCGTTTTGGCCAACGGGCAACATGTTTGGAGGGAAGTGCTGCGACCTTAACCAGTGGTGCTTGGCTGTGGTCTTTCTGACAGGTCACTCAAGAGTCTCAATGAGATTTATAATATGTTATACTTTTGTAAATGCCAAACTAGTTTGTAGGATCACTTACTAGTGGCTTAAAGTTTAATTACATTTCTTCAGTTTAATTTGCCATACTTAAGACTGACTGATGAATTACACATGAATTTACTGCAACTAAGGAATATGATTTGTTTACACTTTAAAATGGGTTTGAATGAAGATAGATACTCAATCTTATATCATTGACAAAATTTAGAACTTTTTATTGTATACAATCAGTTTCTACAAGATAATTCAAGTTTTATTTATAACCGTACAATCAACTGACAGGGCAAACATGTGAAAAGAAATGTATGAGTAAATCTAGTAAACTCAGTATTGAGCTTGATCCAAACAAAGATACAATTTAATTATTTACCTTTACTCTCTCCATACTTCCTTTAAAAAATAGAAGTGACAGAAGAGTAAGACTTGCATCCACTGAAAGTTAATAAGTGGTGACACTCCTTCACATTCCACATTGATTCCTAAAAAAATGTATAGAAAAGTGGTAAGATTAATCCTGACATCCTTTTTCTGTTAGAACCTACAGCCAGGTGATTTCCATACATACAAACTATCAGTGGTGCATTCTGTGTCTTTGGATAAACAAACCCGTTATTCAGCTCCGAGTGATATGCTAACCCTAAGGGTACACCAATAAACCCTACCTCCCTACACCATTGGCAACAGTTGTCCTTGAGAGACCAGAGGCCCTATGGTATCCATTTCCAACCAATCGGTACAATTTATGCCAAAAGCTATGGCTTTGCCTCTTGTTCAGGACCAATTCTGCTATTTTTTTCAGTCTTTACAGGGGCTGAGCTATGAAACTCAGGGATGATAGTAGGTCTCTGAGCCAACTGTGAAAGGCTCTGCCTGAAAAGAGACTTAAGGAGCAATTTTGCCATTTTTGTCTTGCTGTATACCCTTCGACAACCAGCTTCTTGTACTGTAATTCTAAAGTCAGCCTGTCATGAAAAAAGGAGATGGTTCCAAAAAGCTCCAGGATTAGTTCAGACATACTCCTAGGAGGATTGGCCCTTTCTTGTATTCTCTATCCAACAGGTTTGGGAACATAATATAAGCTTTCAACTCTCCCTTACTATCCAGTCCCAGTGTTCTCTTTAAACCTCATCATATACCTTCAGTAATAACACCCCCACAAACGTTAACTGTAGAGAGCCCTTTAAAAGCGAGTCAGATGAAACTGCTTCTGATGCCTGAACCACCTATGAACTGTATAGGTCATTAGGAGTTAAGAAATGCCATCACCATCAAAATATAACTTCCCCTAAAAGCTTGGTTATACCAAAAACACCTGAACAATTTGAAACTGGAGCTTCTATGTGAGAACAAGGACATACATGAAGTCTTCCCTGTTCTAAATCTCACCAGAGTAAAGGACAGGCTTCTGATTACATACATGAAGGATGGGACCCCCTATTCAATCAGACAGACTTGAACAAACAACTCAAAACATACAGGGAAACTTTGGGCATTCAGTACAATTTCTTCCCTTTAAGGTGTCTCCCCCCTTGCTGATCACTTCTTGAAAAAAATCATAGTTTACATGCTTTTGTATAAACTAATATTTTGCAGTTCACAACCTTAAGATTCCTAAAAGTACTACACCTTTTGCTCATCTTCAAAGAAACATATAACAATAAGCATTGTCAACCACTGCAGAGCTCAAACTAATTAAAAAGCCCATTCCAACCCCCAGCATAGATCTTAAGGAGTAAATGGCTGCAGGTCGAGACACAAGTGCTGTGTTTATGAATGATTTAATCATGAGTATCAAATGCAAGTGTGTCCAGTTCCCTATTGACTTGGGTAAGGTCTAACATGAAGATTCGCAACTCAAATGAGCTTGGTAACCCAGTGACCCCAAGCCAGCAACCAGCTTGTGGTTTTTCTGGGGTCATCAAGCACTGGGATTAAGCCTGCTACTCATGCAAATAACCATACCTGAGGTACTGTGCCAGTGATATTTCATGTCCCTAAACATGGGGCCATAAAACTAACCATCCCAGGAAGATGGTTAATCCAGTCTCAGAAAGATCAGTAAACATGACAATAAACCCTACACAATGAAAAAAATTAATAAGTCATTAAACTGATAACACCAGGTAGTCCATAAGGCAGTGGTCCCCAACCTGCAGTTCATGGAACCATATTATGGAGCCCACAAGGGTTTATTAGAAAATTTTGAATTATTTGGGATTTTTTGTAAGAGTGAAATTAATGAAAATAAGTAATAATTTGATACAACTGTCGTGTACAGGACGTGGGTATTTACCCCAGACCAGGCCCAGAGAGAGAGAGCCACCCTTCTCACTGGGGTAAACACACATGTCCTGCCCAAGAGTAAATGTAAAAAGTATGTACACGTAAATGGTAACAGGTTGACGTGTAAAACTGCAAATAACTGTACAGTATGAGATTTTTTCTTCTTATGTAGATCCAAAGTTTTGGCGCCCTCCGTCTTTCCTCGAATTATGACGGCCATGGTTGTATAAAATATTTTTCACAACGTATTTTCGAGTCCCGACTTTAGTGATCGTGCTGTGTACTGACAAAATTTTTGTTTGTTATTCCCTTTAAAATGGCTAGCAAGCGTAAAAGTGAGTTCTCGTGTTGCTGAGAAGAAAAAGAGACACCCATTTTAGAGTTTCTATGTATTATTTTTGCCTTTTCGACTTACGACCTGGTCGACGGGATGGAACCCCGTCGTAAGTCGAGGAGAGACTGATAAATGTGGCCCAGAGCCTACAAAGGGTTGGGGACCATTGCCCTAAGATGTCTACTTTGGATCAGACACCTTACTTTTTGGGAGAATTTGGCTATTTAGTGGGTAAGCCAGTTTACAGAAAGTGACTTGTAATGGTACTTGACCAGATACTGCAAATTTTTAGGGTTCTGAACAAGAGGCAAAGCCATAACTTTACTGAGAAGTGTATAATTAAGGCCTCCTCTTTCTAATGGATAGCTGTTACACTAAATCCCCACATTTTGGGCTGGTGGTGGATATGATTGGTGTATCCTTTTGGTTTATACAGTACTGTTTATCACCCCAGGCTGAATGATTGGGAATTGTCCAAGGATACAGAATGCCCTTATTAGGAGCCTGTACTAGGAGAAGCAGCCTGGTGAAGGGTATAACCCCCAAAAAATCCCCAAGACAGTAACTATATTAAGCAGCCTATAAATTACTTTTACAAATCTGTACAAACAGCCAGTAGTAATCAGACACACAAGTTGTTTTACAAAAATTTTAATGAAAAAAATTTGTATCTAAATAATCATGGACATGGTAAACACTGAACTATTTATCATCATCACAATTTTCTCCTTTCAAATGAAGAAACACTTGAAAAAATGTCAAGAACAATTTGGGAAGAAATTGTGTTTTTCTGTCTATGGACGGAGAGGTGGCATACCTAATCGAGCCCTAAGGGCATTAGCTTCTGCAATCTCCAAATCTTCCCTACTCATCCCCATCATGTTATCTCGTTTACTGCGTCCACTACGATGATGCTTTTCTTTGCGATCTCCACGATCACGGTCCCTTTCTCGGTGATCTCTGTTTCTTTCTTTGCCATGATCTCTCTCTGCACGCTCTCCATGACGATGGTCACGTTCCTTTTCTCCTCCACGACCTCGATCTCGATGGTGGTGAAGATGATGACCTAAAAATAATTTTGTAAATACCATCACATAGAAAATGTATAAACATTGGAATCAAGTTAGCAAAAGGTACAGTCATCATCATCATCATCATATACAGTAATACCCCGCTGTATAGTGCTGTTTCATTATAGTGTTCTAGCTTCCTTTTTGGAGCACCAGGGAAAAAAAACAATAAACAAAAGTAGTCAAAAGACACGAGTCCAAACACTCACAACATGCATAGAGCAGCCCTCTTTGTTTTTACGCACTCTAATTAGTCCAAAATATTGACTATAATTCTGAAAAATTAAATAGTGTACCACCACATTGACATAGAGGTAGAAAGGGGTGACCTACTAGCTGTGGAATACTAAAAATCAGGGAATGAGCAACTGTCCAGCTACCAATCTTTATTGTATGAAAAGGTTTTGATTCAAGAAAAAATATGAAGAAAATAAAGAAGTTTATGAAGGATAAGAGTAGAGAATAACAGTAGAGAAAGGGAGATGACCTAAAGTGAGGTGGAAAAGCATAAAAAAAGATATATTTTGGGCATGGATGCACATGAAGAATACCAGCTGGAAAACAAGAGATGGCCAATTGAATATTGGTAACATACACAATGTAATACTAACCAGGGGATCGCGATCTAGATCGGTGGCGCTTTTCTCTTGACCTGCTGCGATGTCTCTTTCTCTCCCTTTCCATGCCTCTCTCACGTTCCATTCCCCTATCTCGTTCCATAGCTCTTTCTCTTTCCATCCCTCTGTCTCTTTCCATTCTTTCCATCCCTCTGTCTCTTTCCATTCTTTCCATCCCTCTGTCTCTATCCATTCTTTCCATTCCTCTGTCTCTTTCCATTCTTTCCATCCCCCTCTCTCTATCCATTCTATCTCTATCCATCCCTCTTTCTCTTTCTATTCCTCTATCTCGCTCCATTCCTCTATCACGTTCTATTCTGTCCATTCCTCTATCTCTTTCCATGCCTCGATCTCTCTCCCGTGAACGACTTCTACTGCGATGCCTGTAATAAAAAAGAAAACAGATGGCAATATATTAATACCAACACAACGAGGTTATGAACACTAATACAAGTATCTGCAACCTAAAGGCTTTATCTCTGTTTAAACCTTAAATCAACATGAGTCAGTCAACACCTTTTCAAGTCCATTAATAACAAAACCTACACAAATACCATTATCATGATATAAACCCAACCTCTTTTCTCTTTCTCTGTCATTTCTCATATCCCTCTGGGGAGAACGTCTTGAAGGAGAGTGGCCTCTTCCGTGGCGGTCATCCCTGCTAAGAAAAAAAATATATTTTTCAATGAAAGTGTAATACAACATCTAATATAAGGTAATTTTAATATAATTAATAACATTCTTCATAGGATTGTACAGATAAAACTCCTATTTCAATACTGTAAGATAAATAATATTCTAAACATATAACAATAGCTTCACAAAATGGAGAATTGATTATGAAATCATTTTCTTCTGGAACCTTTATTGCATATGAACTATGAGGTAATACCAGTACTTATCGCTTAAAGGTCAATCCATCTTGATTCAGTATAGACAAATGCCTTTGAACTATGTGAACTTTATATAAAATTTTAAGAAATGTGGTTCATTCATGTAACAGATTACAACTATGAGTCATTCACTTTTTCCTGTGAGTGGAAAACTGACTCAGAAAATACACAATGTTTCTGTAACATCAGTGCTCAATAATCTCTTTCTTCTTTGTCTAAGGGGAATAAACCTTGGGCTTTTAACTGTCTATTTTTATACAGGAGCTCCTCCCCGACTTACGACGGGGTTAGGGACCCAAATCCAGGTTGTAAGTCGGAAATGCTTAAATAATACATAGAAAATCTAAAATGGGTGTCTCTTTTTCTTCTCAGTACCACAAAACTCTCACTTTTAAGCTTGCCAGCCATTTTAAGGTGAATTACAAACGAAAATTTCTGTGTACTGACTTTGGGACTCGAAAATACATAATTTTACCAAATTTTTGGTACGACTGCGGCAGGTCGTAAGTGCGGGTGGTCGTAAGTCGAGTAGGTTGTAAGTCGGGGAGGAGCTGTATATTCAACCCACCTAGAGAATGACAGCTGG
This sequence comes from Homarus americanus, assembly GCF_018991925.1. Lineage (NCBI taxonomy): Eukaryota > Metazoa > Arthropoda > Malacostraca > Decapoda > Nephropidae > Homarus > Homarus americanus. Next base: position 8,047,910 of record NW_024733126.1, on the reverse strand, counting down.
CCACAAAAAGACCAAAACAACCTTCTGGTCATAGTAGGTAGTTTTTATATACAGGTAACCCCCGAGATACGATGGGGTTACCATCCTGAAAACCCATCGCTAGGTGAAATATTGTAAATATGGAGCATTATAACATGGGGTTCAATGGGATACATTCCCAGCCAGTCCCCAAACACACATGTATCACCGACAAAAAATTTCCTACACTACTACTATCAGTACAAAATAATTAAACAACACTCACCATATCATATTGGATAAGCCTGGTCATCATCACATGTCCCCTTCAAGGCTAAGGGGACTCTTGTAGGTGGAGTGGAGAAGTCACTCTGACTCCCACACAGCCTCTGTTAAGTCTTATGCTGCTTAACAATGTCAAGATTCACGGTTGTCTTGGATGCCTTGGCCTTAATCCCAGACATTTTCAAAGTTACACTGCTCACTTCACAGTCACAAAAACAGAGCAAAAGCACTTGTCACAAAAACAGAGCGAACGATGATAACAAAAACAATGATAGCTGACAGTGCTCACATTTTCAAAACAACAGTCAGTCACAAAAACACAGAAAATATCACTTCAGTCACCATAACACAGTTCAATCTAAATGTTAGTGCTGTCCTCTCATTATATAAGAAAAAAAATGATGATAGGTACAATGTACGATGTTGGCCGATAATTGTGGAACCATGCGATGGCGGGTTTACTAGCAGGTTTGCAATTGACAAAGAACCAGACACAGGGCTGTAATGCATGGGTTGGCCATGTGGCGGCGTGTGGGTAGACTCACAAGTGAAGGTAGAGGGAGCTGTGTGGTGCATAGGGTTAAATATTGTTTCCTTATAAAATGTTACTGCCTTGATGTAGAAAAAATATAACTTGCATTGCTGGAATTCTTGCAAGACGGCGATCAATTTGAGTAAAAACAACCCATGGTTTGCACTAGAGAAAAAAATTCTGACCAAGGGATATCAATGGCTATTCGATGGATATCTTTAAAGCAAGTTGTTTTGATCGTATAGACTCTATAGAGCAAGATAGTGTTAATTTATAACCGTCGTTAAAGTGAAATATTGTATATCGGGATACAGTATCTCAGGGTTACCTGTATACATTTGATTGTTATACAGAATAAATGCCATATGTACCTTTTTAAACGCATGTGTTCAGAGTATTCAACTTTAGAAATGAACACGAGCCGAGAAGCATATGAGACTGATATCTACATCAAACAGAAGAATGTGGTAAATGCACACAATTACCTAGGTGCTGTCCGCATTGGTTCAACTGGGTCATTCCTTGGCCTTGGTGGTGGAAGAAGCTCCTCCTCATCACTCTCACTTTCCAGGTCATCCAGATCATCGTCCAACAGGGACACCCGACCCTCAAGTTCATTGTTAGCTTCATGAACCCATCTGCATTAAAGAATATTGGTTAAATAAATCATATTCTAAGGTTCAAAATGTGATGCCTAATTTATATATGTATGATACTCATATACTGAACAATCATGGTAACATTACAATACACATCTTTGTTACAATTCATACTCTACTTAAATTCATTCATGAATAACACTAATTAAATTTATATATGCATGATTCCCAATAGAGAAATGCCTTTAGCACTGATAAGCTCCTATGCACACCCATATAAGCTATAAGTTCTTAAACTTTGACTGTTCACTTTATTATATGACTTAAATATTATATACAGATACAATAATTACTGTATGTACTTACATCAACAGTTTAGAGGACCCAAAAAGTCTTAGAAAATCCTTAAAAACTTACCTTTTTTGAACTCTGGGTAGAATTATATCACAGGAACGCTCGTCTCGCAGTAAACTATCAATAAATTCATCCATGTGAGCAAGTTGATACTGGCCAGAACGATCCATAAGACGTAGTTTTCTATAGTCATTGAGTAGGGGTTCAAGGTACTTGTAGCAATCTAAAGAACCATACACCAACCTCAGATAAAATGCTCCCAACCCACGAACATACCTGACAAAAAAAATATAACATTATCAACTCTGGAGTAAGACTGTATCCACTTCTTGAGTTTGTATTATCCTGATATACTCTGTCATCTGTTAGTGGTTCTAAGATGTCGGGTATCTATTTGTACATCACCTTTGTCTTTAAAACTATACAATAACAACAAAAATATCTACAGTGACACAGAAAGTACTCCTTCAATTTTCTAGATAATTTTTTCAAAATTGCTAAATACTGTACTGCACTGTACCCACCTTTAGGGCTATACAGTACAGTATTGTACTGTATATGCAAATCCCCTTTTCAGAGAATAACAGTGTATACCATAGGCTGCAGCTCTTCTCATCCCTTAAACCAATCTACAGTAGGTACAGTATTATCAATGGTTATATCAAATGTTCAATTTTACTTCCTACAAGACTTTTGATAAATTTATAGCTACTGTACTGTATTATTTAACGGGTAGATCATAACTGTAATTTTACTATGAAACAAATCAAAGCAAGATTGACAAGTTTACACAAAATGTAAAAAAAAAAAAAAAAGCATACTTAAACTCATCTTGTTTGATAAATTCAATGATAATGTCCTTCTCAGGTTGAATTTGCAGCATCTTCAGCACAAGACAGAGGAAGGGTGTTGGCTTGATGTTGCCACCATATACTCCACCAATACATCTCAAAGCCATCGCCTTGTCCACTAGTAATTCCGCTGAAATGAAAATTACAAATTTTCAGATATGAAAAATGCCAACTTATAAAGAAGTGTGTTCTTTAATTGTTACATTTTGGGGCACTTCCAATAGTCAGTTGGCAAATAAATAAATCAGAGATCAGTGAGAACTAAAATGTATAAAAGAAATATTTGTTCCTTACCATAAGAACTTCATGTACCCACCTCGGGAATTGTAATTTATGCATTTCTATCAAAACAGGCAAAACAAATTAACCAAACTCAACTATCTTACCAAACCTTAGTTAACTTTAACATAACATACTTTAAGATTATTACCGTATGTAATACTGTACAGTATTGTATTAGGTAAATTAGGTTAGCTTGGCTGGTTCACATCTACAGCATAACAACAGCCCAGGTATAAACAGAGCTATGGTGTCATAAATGCTGTTATATAATTTATCGTAAAAAAAAAATAGCAGCTAAACTAACCTTCCTAAACTTGAACTTCACCTAAATGTAGACTAATATTTGCATTTTAACTGTTGCCAGTTTGTTAGAATATTTTGATTTCATTTTACTCAATATTTGATGCTTAATGCAATGGACAGTCTTTTAATTTTGTGGAAATGCTAACAAATTTGTTTTTTCAACTTCCAAGTTGAAAATCATGAAGTAAAAAAAAAATTATGTTTTTGTACATTATACGATCGTTTTTCATTGAAAAGCAACAAATACTGTATTGTGGAAACTGAAACCAAAATTGTGGAATTGATTAATACCCAAAAGAAAATTTTGTTATGGAAGTTAGTTCTTGTCAGCGAGGAAAGTTATTGAACTCTCGATCATTCTCCGCACCAGCCACTATGTGACTTCAGGTGTGACAACACGTTCGACTGTTTAGGTTAGGTTATGATTAAGAAGGTTAGGTTAGGTTAAGTCATAGTAAGGTAAAAAAATAAAAACGCCCTATTTAGCCAGGGGGCTTTACCCCCCGGATCCCCAATGAACGAACAAGAGCGACGTTGAGTGTCACCATAACATCAAATTGGGACTTAGAAAAATTTGTGATTATTACAACAAATAAATCGCGAATTTCGCGTTTATTTTTGTAATGCCTCACTAAATTCAAGTATATTCCTTCATTTCTCGAAGATATCTATTAAACGGTATGAGAAATAAATCATAAAAAGGTGATGGGTGGTTAACGAAAAATGACCGTACAGTACAGTACAGTACAGTGCAATATGGCTCAGATTGAACATGTCGTCTGTAAAAAAACGGACGACACGCAGTGACTGCAGATTTATGTTAATGTCTTACGTGAATTTACTTTCTCGGTTAAAATCCATTTGCAACGGAAGTGGTATTAGAAAAGGTTGTTTCTATTGACAAGATATGGTTAATATTTAGCAGTTGCCACCACCTAACTGAATATTGAGGTTTTTAGGGGATACAAGTGAATTCGGCCCATTTCGGTAATCTTGGCCTCACATAGGATGGGCCGATGTCAACAATGGTATTAACCGTCAGGCTTTTTGAGGCTTTTTTTATTAAAACTTTATTTGAGGCACATGGATCTAAAATTATATACATACAGGTACACCACTGGTTATCCGGGAACTGATGGTCCGGCACCTCCTTTAGTCATGACAAAATTATGAGAGGACACTTAACTTCCCTCCCTCCCTCCCTCCCTCCCTCCCAGGCTGGGTGAAGGTAGATTTAGGTTTAAAGTTGTTATCTTATAAAATGCCACAGACTAAACTTAGCACAGAGTACCAGGAATTCAGAGCACGCAATCGATAGAACTATTATGAGGGGGGCTAAATTCAAAGCGAGTGATTTCCGATAAAAGCATCAAAAACCATCAGAAAACAATTTTTTTTATCAAATTCTTCGGTAGCTGTAATCTGCAATCTTACCAAATATATACTCAAGATATAACTACAGAATGGGAAACACAAAATGGTGAATATTCGATCTTGCACCGGTATTTCTCTCGCTGTTATTAATATGTTTTTTTGCAATTTTTACACAATTGTAAGACCTTTTTCTTTTGTGATATTTCTGCCGGATATTAAGGATAACTGAGATATTAATTTTTCAATATTACTGTATTAGATTTGGTCAGTCACAAGTGTCGCCATTTGTTGTTTAAATCTCACAGAGAAGGTCTGACCACCCATCACGCAATGCTCCTTACCCTCGTGTTGGCTTCTTAAGCAGGTTAAAGCATCTTAATTTGCACTCCCTCGAGAGACGTAGAGTGAGGGGCGACATGATCGAGGTGTACAAATGGAAGTCAGGGCTAAACAAAGGGGACATTACAAAGGTACTCAACTTTCCAACCAGGAGCAAACTCGTAACAATGGTTTTAAATTAGACAAATTTAGATTTAGGCGCGAAATAGGTAAACATTGGTTTGGAAATAGAGTAGTGGACGACAGGAACAAGTTACCAAATATCATCACTAACTCGAATACACTGGATAGCTTCAAACATAGGTTGGTTGGATTTATGAGCAATAGGGGCTGGGTGTAAATGGGACTGCCCAGTATGGGCCAATAGGCCCGCTACAGTTTCCTCCATTCTTATGTTCTTATGTCTTAGCCAATGAACAGTGCGTCGGGAGCGGAGATTTGATTTTTCAGTATCAGAATAACCAGATATGGCTGAACAGGTGGGAAGAGCTGTGCCGACATTATGATAGAGATTATTTTATGTAAATTGCAGTTTCATCTGAAAAATAATGTTAGGTTAGGTTAGGTTTGGGTTTGCTGGTTTGTTGCTTTTTATTTGTGATTTACTAAAAAAATACATTTTCTTTAAGATTTATTGGTAGGGTAGGGGGGGAGGAAACTAAAAAAAACTATTGATTTCCTGCTGAAATGAATATCAAATTCGTTCTAAACTCATCAAATAACAATGGAAAACATATTTTTAATATCCAAACAAAGACCGGTGCATTAATGAAAATTGACCCACAAAATTGCTCTAACTGTGTTGTGGCTGAAACTGTAAGGATAATGTATAGGTCTAACCCGCTAGGGCTGCAATGTGCCGATGCAGCCATATCATCTCACGTCCAGTGTCTCAAATTTCACCATATCAAAGTAAGTTCTTTCTGTTTAATATACCGGAGAAGTTAAGTAATAGGTAGGTTTGTTTGGTTTGGTTGGTTAGGTCTGTTCTTCATACCCAATAATGTAAAGTAGCGTTTATTTAAAAAATATAAATTTTTAACATATTTCCACAAACTACAACAGTGTCCACTTCAATTTAACACTGAAAATCAGACGTTTTGTAATAGTTTTCAATCTATTTGGCTCGCGGGTTAGTCCTATATAATTACCAACTGTAATAAACCCGAAATGCCAAGACATCAAGTTACCTCGACCTCTCAAGCTAAGTTGGAGAACCTAATTTTTTACGAGGGTCACAATTTCCTAACTCACCTGATAAGGCAAAACATTCTTCCTTCCAATACCTGGAGTCGTATATTCTGGTTCTTATAATTTTCTCCACTAAATACTGAGGATTAGTGCCATGAATTGACTGAGCATCCTTCACCGTGCGGTTCGCCATGTTTACCAACACTACACTGACCGACGCGCTGGTTCAACACACTGACCGAGGCGCTGACTGACTCTACCACTCAACCCATTACCCGAACCACAACTTTCCTTAACTCGTAATTAAATTAGTTTAATTCAAATTGAATAATGAGTGTTGGACTATATTTAAAAGTGGATGCATTCTAGATTATAAATAAAAACGGTACTCGCTGGAATAAATATTAAAAAGAGAGAAAATCAGGTATTACATTGAGATGGTAAGAGGTAAATGGATAAGAGTAGGTATGTAACGTCTTATTTTTATTTATTCTGTGAAAAAGCCATCTAACCTTTATTCTGATATTTGTTCTTAATATTCTATCCTAACAATGAATCTAAACCAGTACTGTATAACAGCAGCCTGGAGATTTTACAGAGGGAGGATGTTTTTGAAGAATCAAAGTGATGTCAAATTAAGTTAAAGGGGAGAGACTTACTTATTGTGGGGTGTATCTATAGATCACCAAACTGTAGCTTATTAAACTAAAGGAACTTAAAAAACTTAATAGACAACGCCTTAATAGACATCCCTACTCCCAGCCACCTCCATGTCATGGGGAATTTTAACTATGGCCACATCGACTGGAGAAATGAAACCACGCCAAATGACCTAAATAATCCCGCTACTCTTTTTGTAGAAACTGAGACAATTTTCTGCTGATAGACTGGCCAATGAGGCGTGTAAGAAAGAAAATGTTGACCGTATTTGGTGTCACAGTCACAAAAAATTGGAAAACTTACTTTAATCTGAGGTGTGTTAGGTACATGCACTCGATCTATTAACTCAGATTAAATTAAGTTTACCAATTTTTTGTGGCTTCGTGACACCAAATACTAGTCGAGGTTAGGTTAGGTTAGGTTAGGTTAGGTTAGGTACATGCACTCGATCTATTAACTCAGATTAAATTAAGTTTACCAATTTTTTGTGACTTCGTGCCACCAAATACCAGTCGAGAAGTGATTGGCAGTCCGATTTATTCTTGTAGGACCATCATTTGACTTCATTGCGGCTACATTTGGGTAATTACTCGCTCCCTCGGTACATGCACGCGATCTATTAACTCAGATTAAATTACGTTTTCCAATTTTTTGTGACTTTGTGACACCAAATACTAGTCGAGAAGTGATTGGCAGTCCGATTTATTCATGTAGGACCATTATTTGACTTCATTGCGGCTACATTTGGGTAATTAGTTGGACCCGAAGTGAGAAATGCAGAGAGACCTGACAGTTGTAGCATTAGTAAATATGACAAATTTTGTGACAAGAGGTACCGGTATGGCCAGCATAAGGACAGAACCAGACAATGTGATGTAGTCGTGGCCAGAATTAGGCTAGGATACAGACACATCTGGCAAGTTAGTAACGCTGTACCCATACCGGAACACTCAGCATGTAAACTTTGTGATAAACCTTTAAAGCATACACTTGAACACTATATTATTGATTGTGACATATTCAAAGACTTCAGGCCACCTGACTTATTGTATTTTGAACTATGTAATTACTTCATTGAATCAGGTGTGCTTGAGGACATTCTTGCTGTTTATCCCAAATTTGCTAGCCCACACTGATTAGTCTTCAATTAGAATATGACTCCAATGTATGTGATCCACTGACCTATATATACTGCTAATGAATATGATGTATTTCCTTCTTTGTGTACGAACCTCTGTCCTGCATGGCAGTGAACAGTGGCATTACCCACATGAATCTGACCTATATATAGTGTCAATGAATATGATGCATCTCTTTGTGTACGAACCTCTGTCCTGCATGGCAGTGAACAGTAACATTACCCATATGAATCTGACCTCTATACATTTATAGCTGTTAATGAATATGATGTATTTCTTTGTGTATGAACCTCTGTCCTGCGTGAATATGATGTATTTCTTTGTGTATGAACCTCTGTCCTGCGTGGCAGTGAGAAGTGATACCACCCTCAGTGTCAAGACCTGACTGAATTACTCAGAATAGGCAAACTGTACTACAAGCTCTGCCAATAAATTTGTTAAACTAAAAAAATGTTCCAAAATGTTAAAGACACGACTCATTACAGAGGAGAGCAAACATCCAAGCCTCTGGACCTTATAACTAACGAGGAGGGTATGCTGGCCAAGCCAGAACATTGGTAAAATTATCGTTTGTTCTATGGCATTTTGCCCGCTCATGATTACTTAAAGAGAAAATAAACAAAAATGAAAATCTTCGTTTTTGAAAAAAATTTTAAGTTGAAATTATATTTTCCGATTTTTTATGCTTTGAACAAATCTGACCTTCATTTCTACTGCTAATCACACCAAACCTAACAAAACCGAACCTAACATATGTAAAATTAGTGTTGTGGTTATCCAGCGATTTTTAGGATTTTAAGTTTTGGAATCAGAAGACTGTGATTGGAAAATGGCTATGAGTCAGATTTTCAAGAAGAGTGATCACTCCACGAATAATTATAGACCAGTGAGCCTGACCAGAATAGTATGTAAAGTACTGTACTTGAGAGCATTATAAGACATGCCATGATGGAACATCTTGTAAAGGATTGCCAACACGGTTTTATGCCGGGACGCTCCTGTTTATATATATATATATATATATATATATATATATATATTATATAGATTTTGCCAAGGCTTTCGAAAGCATACCTCATGAAAGGCTGAGAATTAGATTGGAACGATACAGGATTTGGGGAAGTGTCCTAGCATGGATCGGAGACTTCCTGCATGATCGTAAGCAGTGTGAGGTGATTAAGGGCACGAAATTGTCAGTACACTCAAAGGATTTTTCCTAAACATTCCCTGCTGAAATATGAGTGCATCTTACAAGCCTAAAATATAATTAATACAGAATTATAGATATGGGAAGTTATTTTGTTTTATGCCCACAATCTGTCTACAATATCTTGGCTGTCAATCCAAGTCTCAATCTGTTAAGCAGGAAGGGTGTACACTCTGATTCTGACTTAGAATTGCCTGTTATTTGTTTCTAATTATTGTTTTTATGTGTTAAACAACTAAATCCCATTTTTTTTCTAGATACTATATTTTCAAACTTCACTAACCTATGGATGGTGGGAAATTTGAAAATCAGGCCTGAAAGTGTTAATAACAGGTTTGTAAAGCTTCACATTGCTTTAAGATGATAATGGAGATGCCTTGAATGTAATTTTATTTATTTACACAGATACAATTTTATCATGAACATTACAAATTATTTGTCAATCCACTCCAGCTGCAGAAAATACAAAGTGCTACTATGTGAAACAATATCCTAGCATGTATAATTAATGAGTTATCAAAGTTCTTACACCTTTTTATATAAACATTGTTTAATCTGACCAACAGCTATGGGAACATGGATTGAGAATTTCACTCGGCCAAAACTTACTAAAGCTTAATACTGTATTGTACTAACAGAATTTATTTTTTTCCACAGAGTAGTGGACTCTCCAATGATAACCTTTGGATAATTATTAACAATGCATCTCATTATAATGTGAAACTTTAATATATGATTGTCATATTTGTCTATGATATAAATCTTTATAAATATGATTTTACAATACATACATCCTTTTAGGATAGTTACTGATGGTATTATATTGTACAGTAAAAAGTTATTTTCTCACAGGATGACATATGAACTGTTCACTTTATGTTTATTTTTGGATCAGTAGTTATAGATACAAAGATTTATTGCAGTCACATATAAATACAACTGTGAGGGATTTGCACTTTTGGAGTGATTCCAGTGATGATTGCTTTTCAGAAAATTGGTCGATTTTAGCAAGTACAATATTAGGAATAAAGTACTGTACCTGTACAATATTTGGGTGGTTCTTAAAAAGACATTATAAAGAATTTCATCTGTTATGCTCATAATAGGATAGTAATATGTCACTCTTTCATTCATATAAAAAATTTAAAAGCATACAATTAACCATGTAGGGAAAGAAGAACAAAATTGAGGATACACACAGGCTTGGCAGTGCATACTGTACAAGATATACAGACAGTATAAAAGTCATAAAGCTTTAAAATCTTAGTTTCTGGAAAAACCTAATTTTTTAAATATTGTCCTCTAACCAACTGTTTTTTTAGAAGTATGATTCAGGTACACATATATGCTGATTTATCTAGCACTCACCATAAATCTTAATTAAGTATTCCATTTAGCTCTATATGGTGACAGATGACTGCATGAAGACTATTATATAACAGAATAATGAAGGTGTGTGTGTGTTTATTATGTCTTAACTCAGTACAGTATTAAGCTTTATACAAAATAATTCAAGTCAATTTTCTTGCGCATTATCATACTAAGAAATTACATCTATCTTGCAAAGTTTGTCAGTTTGGGTTAAGAAGACTGTATTAGGATAGATTTTGACAGTCTAACAACAACTTTAAAAATGCTGGAAAGATAAAAAGGCTTTCAGCATAAGATATAGATGGGTTTCCCGTAACCAGCCCATTGTAATTTATATATGAAATTCAAAACACGAGGCTATATATTTCACTACTAATAAAATGGGGTACCTGTTTTGTACTGTACTAGCAAATGATGATATTGAAGATATTCAATGTTTTAAAATGTAATTTTTATGATACAGTATACTGTACTGTATACAGTATTTCAAGAGGCGCATAATAAAACTGTTTGGTTCTCAGACACAATGTGCATTCAAAACACCTGTTGCTGGAATGATTTTACTATATATATATATATATATATATATATATATATATATATATATATATATATATATATATATATATATATATATATATACAGTGAACCCTCACTTTACGCGGTTAATTCAACCCACGGCGGCCCGCGTAAAGTGAGAAACTAAAGTGAACAACATAACATATGGGATTAATTGCTTCACTGAACACATTTCACACAGAGAAATATCAATAATATTAGGTTTTTTAACACTTACATTAGTAGAAAAGATGGCTGGGCACACGGAGATGGGGGGTTGGTTCCGAGGCAGAGGGCAGATTATTGGCCCTCACCTGTATCACTTGTATTAATTGTATCACTATCCACCACAGAGGCTTGCAGGGCCTCTTTGTCAAACCCCTCAAAGTCCATATCCTCACTATCATTATCACTGACTTGGGCCGGCTGTGGTGGGTGGCGGGTGAAGAACTCGGTAATGTTTTGATGACTGGGCGACCTTGTGCGCACCCTGCTCGCGCCGCTCTCCGCGTAAAAGGGTACACACACACCGCGGAAAGTGAGCATTCTGTATTCGGCAGGGTACCGCGTAAACGTGGAAACGCATAAAGTGGGACGGCGTAAAGCGAGGGATGACTGTATATATATATATACACACAGTATTACCCCGCTTCACGCGGTTTCACTTTCCGCGATTTCTCATTTACGCGGTGCATCTACTCATATACGCGGGAAGCGGTGCGGGCAGGATGCGCACAAGGTCGCCCAGTCATCAAAACATTACTGAGTTCTTCACCCGCCACCCACCACAGCTGGCCTAAGTCAGTGATAGTGAGGATATGGACTTATATGGACTTTGAGGGGTTTGACAAAGAGGCCCTGCAAGTCTCTGTGGTGGATAGTGATACAATTGATACAAGTGATACAGGTGAGGGCCAATAATCTGCCCTCTGCCTCGGAACCAACCCCCCATCCCCGTGTGCCCAGCCATCTTTTCTACTAATGTAAGTGTTAAAAAACTAATATTATTGATATTTCTCTTAATTATTAATTGTGTGCATACCATCATAAAATTAAGATGTAATTTTTACTACAACGTAGGTATTGTGTCTGAAAAAGTGAAGTTGGGGGTCGGGCCAATCTCTATTGGAATTAATCCCATATGTTCTGTTGTTCACTTTACGCGGTTTTTACTTTCCGCGGTAACCCATGGGTTCAATTGACCGCGTAAATCGGGGTACTACTGTAATGTAAATATTTATAGTGAACCATGTTACTCATTGCTGTGATATAATGAGAGTTTATTGCATATCTAATAATGAATATGTTTGACTGGAAAGACCATACAATAATGCTCTACATACATCAGTGAGAGAAACTGGAAGTGGTGTAACTCCTCACCTCCATTGGCTATTGGTGTAAATTAATTGGCTACAACACACCCAACAGTCTCGAGTAATTAATCAACTAGAGTGCCATCTTCATATCCGAGGGTTGGCAACCACAGTCCTCCACTCCAAATGTTCTCGGGCTGTTTTTACCAATCCTCTAAGGTTTTCTATCTCTCTGGGGACCCAGTTTTTAATTTCATTCACCCATCCCAGTCTCTGCCTTCCCCTGGCCCTCCTACCCTCAACTATGCCATTAATATTTCTGTTATTATCCCCTCATTCCTAATTATATGACCAAAGTATTTCATTTTTACCTCAGTACTTCTTCATTTGTCAGTAACCTGTCAAAATACATTTTCACTTTAAATTTGAAATTATTCCATTGAGTTCAAGGAAAGATATCAGTGTAAAAAACATTTGTTAAGGACGGACAGACAGACAGGAGAATAGATGGATGATTGGGTAAACACACAGGCAGAAAGAAGGCTGGATGGATAGACAGTATCAAAACTATTTCCCCTACCCAAAAATTTTGATTTGGGGGATAAAAAATATATATTAAAAAAATTACTCAGTAATATACCAGTACAGTACTTCATAATAATAACTTATTTTACTGAAGGCCTCACATTTGCTTCATTATAGTTGCTGTAATATTTGTAAGAAACAATTTTCAACTTCACTTTTATGAATTTTAAAAGATGAAAATAAATTAAATGCTATGGGTCTTTAGATCTAAAATCTATGTGTATCTGGATCAAAAATTTTGTATTTGCATATGTTTCTAGAACTGGTTTCAATCATACTTTGATAAAATGTACAAATTTAAAGGTCACTACAGTACTATGATCGATCAAAAAGTTGAAGTGATATTTTTAAAATAACTTCTCCAGATTTGACTTCTTGAAGTGTGAGTTTGTGAAGTTGTGGCTGTGCACTCGGCTCACTCTTGGATTCTTCATAAACTTGGTGGATTTTGATCTCTGTTCGTCCCAGGAATTCTGAAAATAGTCGTGCCACTAACATTATGTAATACAGAAAATGGAGTCTGCTGGAATTGATAATGATGTAAAAACACATATCCAATAGTCCCACAGACTAATTCAAAAACACTTTTGTCCAAAATTGTGAGGTTTATTATAAAACATGCAGAAATATGGATCATATTCAGCCACTGTTACATATACAGTACATGGACACAAAAATTAAGCTCATTGACAGAGTACTGTACATGAATTTGACCTCTTGATGTGGTAGTACTGACAATTTAGTTAGCTATTTAACAATAGATATGATGCCAGTTTTTTATCTAAGATCATTTGTGCTACAGAGAGGAAAATCCTCTACTGTACATCTTTTAAGTCTGACTGGAATGTTAGTGGTTTGACAGAAAAGTCGATGGTACTAATGAATTTTAGATAGGAACTGTAACATTCAAATTACAAAGAAATACAAAATTATGTTGGAGGCAACCTAAGTCATTAAAGTTGTTAAGATGTACATCAAAAGAAATAACTAAAGTTAACCAAATTTTCAAGGACTGTATACAGTTAGTACTGTAAGTTACAGAACTAGAAAAGAGTAAATATACTACAATACTGCATATATCTGTACAATGAACAATAAAACTTACCATTTGGCTTGAAGTAACCCTTTTCATATACTGTAATGCAGAGGACATCTTCTGACAGCGATTTAACCAAAAACTGCATGGTAGAGTCCCATTTTGGATGAGGGGATACGGCTATGCTTGTCCGGTGAACCTGTGACCCCAAACTTACCTCGCAAAATGATTGGAGAGTACCTAAAAAAACGTGCGTATATTGTTAACCTTATAAAAATGGCAAATTTGTATTAAAGCCTACAAAACTGAAAAGCAAAATTGCCTATTGTACAGTATATACAAAAGGTTTTCCCAAAATCCTAATACGTATTGTACATTATCAAATTTTAGGGGAGTAAGATATCATATTAATTATTTCCTGATGTGAAATATGAGATGAATAATCAATAACAAAATGGCAAAGAAAATTTTGTTTAAACTTTGTTTCTGATTTATGATGAGGTGAGAGAGAGAGAGGAGCAAAAAATTTAGCTAAGGAATACTGTCGGAAATTCAAAGTTGGCATAATACTGTTCTTCAAAACTGTAAATTTGTGTGGTCTGTAAATACATTATAGTATGTCTATTGGCCTAAAAATGCTGGTAGTGTCATGCAACTTTGAACCCCTAAACTTAAACATACATTGAACAAGAAATCTCAGTTGAGTTTCAAAAAATGGCATATCCTGTAGTTTCAAATTTGAACCTCTAATATAGCCATTTAAGGGTAATTATTATAGTTGTTTTAACATTATACAACAATAATGAGAGGATTATAAATATAATCTGAAGAGATACTGAAAACACAAAAAAGGGCAGAGAACCCCATTGTCATATTTGGTTTAATGAGTTGGGCAGATAGATAACAGTAAAAGAGATGGAAGTTCTTGAGAACTAAGAAAGTGGTGAAATAATAGGTAAATTATTGTACAGTACAGTTTATAGAGGTAAATATAAATTTAGTAAGAATATGCCAGAAAAGCTTTATGGGAAGTACAGTACAGTACAGTACAGCAATGAAAATACTGTTCTGTACTTACGTGAGACAAATACAAAAATATGAAGAATGCTGCCCAAAGCTTTACTAGAGTGACGCACATGTTATTGTGTGTCAGCTGGAGGAGAATTGGTTCCCAGTGAAAATGGCACAACACTAAGAAAGTGTAATGCTGACATTGTTGTTCAGTATTTATATATAATATAGGTAGCAAGAGTGATGGAAGGGATTCAAGTTTACTGTAATTAAGGACGAATACAAAAAGATGAGTTGGGGCTTTTTGTAAATGAAATTGCCTGGTGGTTGATCCAGAAAAAAGTTGCAGATGTTAATTAAATAATTTAGAGAAGCAATCAGTAGGAGAAAGCTCATAGTGAATGAGAATGAAAAGCACTGAATGTAAACAAAGAAAGGAGACAAATGAATATTAACTTGAAGGGAAGCAGTACGATATTTGGGGTAATTAGGAGTGCCTGTGACAGTAAAGAGAACAAGAGTGACAAAGTGAACCATACAGTGGCTGTGGGGAAAAAAGTTACAAGTACAGTGAAAAACGTATGGATTAAGAAAACTAGTATGTCAAATGAGACAGAGGTGGGGATGTATAGGGGAACAGTTGAGCTGACATTATCATATGGTTGAACATCTTTGACCCTGGATGCAAGAGGTGGGAGAAAGTTGAAAGTATTTGTAGTAATGTATTGTATGTACTTGAGAGCAAGATATGGAGTGAAGATGTAAAGAATAAGGAACCTGATATATAGGGTGCCCACAAGGTTTCATTACTGTACTCACTTCTCACAACCTGTTATTTTCCAGTCAATTGAACAGTATGTATTAAAGGTGTACTATTAGACAACAGGAGTTATGAAGGAAGCTACATGCAATGCATTTTTAAAAATCCCCAGCAAAGTTGGAACAAATACTGTATCAGACAGGACATAAAGAAGCATTATTCTGTGATACGAAAGTGACAGTGCCCAAACTGATGCGACTGACAATAATGATTGTTCCCACACAATGTACATATGTGATGAATGCAAATAAGGTGTATTTACAAATTTATACTCTTATAACCACCATAGTTTCAATTTATATTCTCTGAAGTTGCCAGGTAGGGGATTATGTGACTATGTGCACCCTGTACAAATGAAAGGAGGCCCAGACAGAACTAACCAGGTTGCGTAGGTGGTGTGGATGCAGTGAGAGAATGAGATATGATTAATTAGTAAAAAGAAAGTACAGGGTATAGTATGATTTAGAAGTAGTTGGAAGAAGAGCGAGGGGCAGAACAAGGAGATGTAAATAAGGTATTAGGAGGCACTAAATATGAGGTGGATGGACAACCAGGAAGCGTTTAGCAGTGTGTAGGTGACTGACTTAGAAAGCATAAAATCCTATAGAGAGAACTGTGATTGGGAGTCAAAGAATATTAAGCTGTTATCAGTGTTCCCACTTTTATAAAGACTGTGTTTAGGAGTGAGATGGAGGTAACAAAAATTTTGACCAAAATCAATGTGAATGTAAAACTTCAGATACAGGTTGACAATCCCTTATCCGAAATCCTTGGGGCCAGAGGCATTTCAGATTTCGGAATTTTTCGGTTTTCAGAATGGTTATTTTTATTTTTTTTAATATTAGCCTACCTGGGCACAAGTCACTGACCCACATTGGGGCCTGGGTGGCAAAAATATAATAAAAATTATAATAATAATAACAATTCATAGGTCTAGGTCGTGTTTCTCACTTTTGATCTTTTTTTTCATTCTTGTATTTCTTTATTATTATTATTATTATTATTATTATTATTATTATTATTATTATTATTATTTTATATGGCAGTATTATTGTTATTATTATTATTATTATTATTGTTGATTTTATTATTATATGTTATTACTGTATTATTATTATTATTGTTATCATTATTATTTTATTTTGGTGTATTTTTTATTAAAATTTTTATTTACTATGAATAGTTATTATAATTATTATTATTACAATTTCGCCCCCCAGGCCCCGATGTGGGTCAGTGATCTATGCCCGGGTGGGCTAATCCCTGTTTAAAAAAAAAAAAAAAATTGCCCACAAAAAAAACCTTTCGGTTTTTGGAATTTCGGATAAAGGGCTGTCAACCTGTACTTCAAAGAACAGATGAGTGACTCAATGACCCAATACCAGAATTTATTGTGAATTTGGGAAAACAAAACTGGTTCAGTGATGGCGGGAGACATGTAAGAGCCTTAAATGTGCACCATGGCTACCACTGTTACTCTAGTATTTCTGAAAGATGGTGTTTACTATATATTCCAATTAATTATTTTTCCTTATACATTCCCAGGAAGCTTGTTTGGGGGAATAAGAAAGGCAACCATAATGAATAAAACAGTACAAAGAAAAAACAAAACAAGCAATCTTAGGAACTTGTGTCCCTGTTGTACATAAAAACACAGAACTTGAGCAGAATCATAGATATGAAATATATGAAGCTTTTAGAAATTTAAGGTTCTCTTTAAAAACCTCTTGACTAACAAGTAATTGACTGTGGACTACTTTGTGATGCATATGTCTTTTTCAGTGTACAAGAGGCAGTTTGGCCAGCAATAAACCTCACCACCTTCACTTCCCCCACTGTACAGTTTGGTACCCATTCACACCTGAGTGTGCAACTGGGCCAACACCAGCATCATGAATGGAAATCAACAATGAACAAGTGCTTGAGGATAATTTTAAGTATTCTCTAAATGTTCAACAACTCTAACCAGATTTACATAGGCAGTGAAAATTTAGAAACTGTGATTATCATAGTTATTGCTTCCAAAATATGCATTACTATATCTTGAATATCAAACTATGGTCTTGGCTAATTAAACCAGAAATTCAGTGGTGCACTGTTACGGTAATAATGTAAGAGGCTAATTTATAGCTTAAACCTTGTACGTGATTTACTGTAGTAACACAATCTTGGTGCAGGAAATGTATGATATGTCTGCTCAAGTTCTGTGCCTTTCCTTGAGTTCTAAGTAAAAGAATATTCATATATAGTACTGTACTGTATTTAATTTATTTTATATAAATCACCTCTAACAAATTTACTGATAAATTTTGCCAATTCATCCAATTTTAGAAGTATTTATAAGTATTGTGTGTGAAAAAATACTAAAACCATACTGAGTAAATGATTAATTTTGAAACAAACTTCTTAGTGAGGCATATAGCTAGCAAGGTTTGCTTACTGGGGAATCAGGGTCTCCCTACCATCACTCGAGAAAAAGCCAGAGTCAATTTGTTAACCCATTTGGGTATACTGTACAGTGGACCCTGGTTATAAGAATCACTTTGAGATGAGAACTTATGATTCTTATATGCTGGGGATTCTTACATGCGAGACCCTCATTTTTTAGTAAAAATAAGTTGTATATTGCATTGGAAATAAAAAAAACACATTGCACACAGTATAATACATAATTTAATCTAAACTAATCTGTACTGGAATCCATACAGATTTCGTGTGAGAAGTTATTTAGGTAAACCAAATCTTACAGTATGCAAAAAATAAATATATAAATAAATAAATAAGTAAATAACATTCTAATACTATTTGACCATAAGTATATTGTAAAATAAAAAAATACACCCCTTGTTCTTAGTACATGTATGATGGAGGAAATTTGACAAAAAAAATATCTAAAGCATCAAAATAGATAACTTTAGAAAACTTTAATAATGATTTCAGAGCACATGAGCTTTTCTCCACACTTATAATTATAGTAACAAGAATACTTGTTTCTCTACATTAAATTCTATGCTACCTTTGCCCCAGGAATCAAGCTTAGTTCCGGTGAGTATGTGTGTGCGGAGAATTCCCTGAGGCCGTCTGTCTCGAGCTATGGAATAGCATGCAGGTTAGTTAAAAAGTAAAGAAAACTGAGCTAAAAGAACTGGTACCATCTGCAAGCAATTTAAAACATGCATACCTGGCAGTAATATTAAACATGTGTAGTGTCAAAGGACAAAAAATACCAAATTAAGAGATTATGAGAAGCAACCTATCAGCGAGCCTCATCCAGAAAATGAATTGATTGCTTCGTTTAAGTAGGGAAACATTGTTACATGTGGCAAGAGGAGAGATGTGGATAGTTAGCCTTTTGGCTGGAACCAAGTAGGTTGAAGCACATGTTACATATTCATAGTTGTGGTTTGGGACAAGAAGTGATACTATTTTGGTGTTTTAGTTGTGTGAACTAAAGCATCAGTTTCTTTTGAAGAAAATACTGTGCTAAGAGTTAGAAGCAATTTCTCAATCATGGTTTGCAAGGCAAGAAGTAGTTTTACATCTAGAAATTATGAACTGGACAATGTAACTTCCACTGAAACACATCAAGCCCTGTGATCATGGCACAACCTGGCATGGATTGTTTTATTGCTGTAATATTATAAGTCACTCATCAATGGCCAATAAGCAATAAAACTATACAGTATTCATAAATATATTGGTAGAACTGTTAATAAAGGAGGAAATACACAAAGAATTTCGAAAAATATTAACACTGCAATAAGTCTACACTTTATGATGAATGCCATGTAAACCATGTTTCTTCTGATCAGGGATGAAATTACATTAATTACATTCTCAGTTGCACATGTACTTACATGTTGATCATCCAGTAAATACATTATGCAAAAAAAATATAATATGTAGCTTCTGCATTTGTGATACACAAGTTAAGGTATAAACACAGTGTTAAAAATTTTCTAAACTAGTCTGTGAAGAGCATGCTATTCTTTGTTAGTCTGCTAACATGCACTGCAGTGTTATGGACTCATTATCATGCTGGGTTGCAGAGTCTGAGCAGTAGAAATGGTTCTTACCCTCACTTTGTCTCTCATTCAAGGAGACTCCTGCCATGACGGTCACTAATACTCGGCCCATTATGCTCATATCTTTCTCTTCTTTAAATCAAATAAATATGAAATTATAACATTTGAAGTGAATGTAAAAGATTTAATATACATTAAAACACAAGAAAGAAATTAACCCAGTAAATCAGCTGCTGTAGCAATAAAATATTTGTTTGTTATAGTCAAAACTCGTCTATGAATTAAACATATAAATAGAATTTTTCATATATGACACCTTCATCAATATAGACACATCACCAAACTAATAGATAACATGGAACTATATTATGATAAAAAACATGGTGCAGGAATATCTAGAAAAAAAGAAGATATACTTAAACGTTCATAATAAATATAAATGACAACTAACCTCACAAATGTCTAAATCTAAATCATCTCCAACTATCAAGGAGTGGCTGCTTCCTTGGCAAGTACAGCACAATTAGATTAGTCTGGAAATGACTAAGTGGAGTGACCCGCAAGAGGAGAGAGGGTAAAAACTGACATATGGATGATATTCACACTCAGGATGTCGGATAGCTGATGCAGAACATGAAGAAATGGAAGATTGATCCTGAATCCCTATTTTCTAGCTAATTCCATAGCTAAGAGGCTCCTATTAATTTGCAAGCCATTTTGGGTGGCAAGGACAATAGATTACACATTAATTGGTAGCTGAGGCTGATCTTATGATTATACATTCCTCTACACTGTAACTTTCTCCATTAAAAGGGTGGATTAGAAGCAAAGGTTGCCTTCTAGAGGTAGGAGGTCTATATGTCAGCCATGTCTATCTAGCCAGTAAACATATCGTGCCAGCTACAGCAGCCACTTTCAGTTTAGTCAATCCACCATTTTAGGTTCAGTTTGCAGCTAATAACCCACAAATCCAAGGGACTGAAGGTATGTGAACCACGTAGCTATGATGGGTTTTGTAAGAAAATAGGATTTCAGGGTCAATCCTCCATATTTATCTTGATGCCATCCTTTAGGTGTTTCCTGTTAACAGCAGCCAATTAGAAAGTGGGAGGTAGTGATACTATTAATTATCCAAGGACTAGGCAGATGTAAACCTCACACTGTGCAAGGAAAGAGAAGAAATGCAACCCAAAATTTTTCTGTACAATACCATACATTTATTTGGTGTAATCCTGAAACTTCCTAGAAAATATGAGCTATAGGTATCCATAACCTCGAATTAACCAAGCTGTAGCTCTTCATACACTATACAGTAAATCTTTCAAGTTAGATGATCAATGCTTCACAAAGGGCTTCGCTCAAGTCGACTTCACTTACTTGGGTATAACTGCTTCCATCAAAGCCCCAAGATCAAGATATCTATCTATATCAGTTCACTGCCAAATGAAGGACTCCACAGTGAATATAATTAAATATCAAAATTATATCTCTCCAGCTGGTAGCTGGTATTTTTCTTGGGTCATTTTTGTTGTTGTTGTTTGGGATCCAATTGAAGATATTCATGTTACTATGTGGACCTATCTTACTTACAACATGGCTTTGAGTTATGTTTTATATAAGTACTGTACCTGTATACATATGATTAACTGCTAAAACAGAAATACAGTACAGGTACTCCTCGACTTACGACCTACTCGATTTACGACCACCCGGTCATACGACTGCCGCAGTCGTATAAAATATTTTTCAAATTACGTATTTTCGAGTCCCGACGTTAGTGATTGCGCTGTGTACTGACAAATTTTTCGTTTGTAATTCCATTTAAAATGGCTGTCATGCTTAAAAGTGAGAGTTTTGTGGTACTGAGAAGAATAAGAGACACCCGTTTTAGATTTTCTATGTATTATTTTCTCATTTTCGACTTACGACCTGGTCGTCGGTCCCTAACCCCGTCGTAAGTCGAGGACTGACTGTATCTCTTAAAAGCTTGAATATCTATCTACAGTATTAACAACATTTGGCCACTACTGTAATAAAATGTCTATACACACACACAACTCGGCTGTTTTTATAAATAATTTTTTTTCTATTTAGAATGAGAATACTGTACTGCACTTCCATATCTGAATGCCTTTTACAGAAAACATTTTTTGTTTGTCGACGATGTATCTGTTCATGAAAATATGTATACTGTACAACATAAAAAGAATATCAGATTTGGAAAATACTATAAATCTTTAATAACTCAAGTCAAAGACGAAATGTCAACTACTAGATAAGTAAGCCTGATGGAGCACTAGTGAAGGAGTAATAATGCTGGTTAATTTTTTGTTTTCTGTGTCTGGCAAAATGCAGCTCAACTTACACTTCAGGTATGACACAGCCTCTCAAGCTCTAGATTATTCACTCAATAATGATTACTTTTCACTTCATTATCACCAAGATACTTCGAAGTAGATTTTTATTCTGATTACAATTGTTGGTAAAATATTCAACTTAATTACATAGTGCATGAGGATTCTTGCCCAAGGGGTGGTCAACTTTTGTGGCAATTCAGCAGAAACATGTCAACACAAGGTTCAATGAGTTAAAATGGACAATACACAGGAGTCTTATCTTCAGGTTGATCTGAGACTCAAAAATACATCAGTGTTGTTGACATGCAGAAGTTGTCCACACAGGAGCTAACAACAATTTGCAGCAAGAGTTATGTGAAGCTACTGACTGGTGTGGATGGCCATAAGTATGGAGGGGGTTTGACTGAGTTAAAAACTTTTAACTGTGTACCTAATTCAATTCCATAACTCATATAACTTGATTCAAAGCAAATTCATCTTAGCTAGATGAGGGAGATATGAGCAGGGTTACTTTCCCTAGAAGCAGCAACCTTGAAGAACCTTATAGGCACCAACATTTCTGTTTCATGAGAGTCATAAACAGTGTGACAAATACTTTTGTAAATGACTGTTTCAGACTATTCAAACACGAAGAGTAGCTAAGAAATTTGCACTTTACAGCAATATTAGGAATAAGACATGACAGAGCTTGTGACATAAAAATTATTCTATTCTATTGCTTTCATGGTTATTGTGTTGTGCACCTTCCTCTTCTTCTATTACATTGTGTCAACTAGAAGTCATACAGTAATGGAGTTAGTTTCAATACTGATTATACCAGGTTTTCAGTTATGGAAGAGATTGAGCACTAGGAACAAGTACAGTACTTTGATATTAATAATATTTAAGAAATTTAACAACTACATTCTTCATAACAAAGCTAATGCAATTACTTATTCTAAAACCATCTCTTTTCCTAAACTAAAGATGGGAAAAATTACCAATCCTCTATAGTTCACCTGCACACAATATTAAATCATTAGTATAAATCATGCAGAACAAATCAAGACATAACAATTGTTCTGAAAAAGACATGCAGAAATAATAATGTGATGAGGACATGATGCAGAAGTATCATGATTCTAATTAATTTCCTCCTGCAAGGGTAGTTAGAGGACAATAAAAATTCACACTGTAATGCTCATCCTAAAATTCTCCACTTTGCTTTAAATATAAAATACACGCTCACCATTTGCTATCAGTCCAGCATTAGGCAAAACTAAAGGGATTTACACAACATCAATACAGGAGGCCATTTTTTACAGTGCATCTTGAAAATGAAATATAAAGAAAATTATACAGCAATACCAATTATACAGTGGTGGAATTGGTATCAAAATTTAAATTGTATAGAGAAACTGTGTACAGTAGATCTAAACACAGTAAAAATAAAGTTTGTTAGAAAAGACTACTACTGTATTATGATTTCAAAACTTAACATCATTACTGTACTGTATATAAAAAATCACTGCAATAGAAGTGGGAAGTCTATTTGAAATGGAGATCAATTCCTTTAAAGTACAGTAAGTCCTCGTATAACGTCGCCCCAATTAACATTGTTTCGGTACAACGTCGCTACTCTTTAGATACCAATAATTTTGATAACATCCCGACGGCTCAATTTAACGTTGTCACGGACTACTTTTTATGGCGCATCACCCTCTCTTGTCTTGCCGCGCTACGCTCTCTCGGGAGGAAGAGGCAGCCGCTGAGTCAGAGTGACTCACTACTCTCCTCCTGCTCCTCCGCTCCTTCCCTCCTCCTCTACCGCCTCCTCCGCTTCACTACCCACCACACACTCTCTCCACCATCTCCGCCCATCGGTGAGTACCAATACAAAATGATTTAGTTTTATATATATATTTATACTATTTTCTATAAAAATGCCATTGAATTTCTGAATATGTAATGTATTTCATGGGGCAAAGGAAAGCTCGGGAACGTAACTCCCGTATTTATCTATTTCTTATGGGGAAACTTGATTCGTTTAACTCTTGTTTCTTATAACGTCGCATTTTCAGGAACATAACCATGATGTTAAGCGAGGACTTACTGTACAGTATATGCATTAAAGGAATTTAAACTTTTATCATACAGTTATGTCAAATTACCAGACACCTTGTATATTTGGAATGTCACAAGAACAGAAAGAATTTTCAATAATTCTATTCTGACAAAGGTAAAAAAGTATCAGAATAGTTACAGCACAGTGAACTTTACACTCAATGGTGTAGCTGTAAAAATATACATCCATGACACACAGAAATAGTTGCAGTAGCAGATGCAGTACTGCAAAGATTAATATTTAAATACAGTACAGTATCTTAACATCCATTCTTGTCTTTGTATTGATTAAAATGAAAGAGAAATCCTGAAATGCCTCTTTCTTGCAGAGCCCTTAGCCAGGCAGCTCTCTTAAAATGACTTAAAAGGAGGTTCTTGAATTCTGATACAAGGCCCCATAATTTAAGCAAAGGAGAGACTATTAATCCTGAAGAGAGACCAATCACCCCTCCCTACCCTGTGCCATGAGTCTCATATGAGGTGACAAGACACAGAAGTTACTGTTAATGGCTGTATGTCTTGCTAAAATTATGACTGTTCAATTCACAACTGATTACTGTAGTGATTGCCCTATCCTCAATAAATCCATGCATGAACTAACTCTGATAAACCCAGTCTGAAATGATCAACCACATGTCTAATTCCTCCTGAATAAATGCCCATCTGAGGGAAGCAGGAGGCATCCAACCCACCTTGCTTCAGGTTCTGAACCAAAAAAAAAAAATTTCAGTATAATTTTTGGGTACAAAAGTTGCAAAACTAGAAAGCCAAACGTCCCCTATGAGAGCTAACCAAATATATGTATAAACTGGAGAGAGTGAGAACCACCCTAACTTTCTTATTGAAGAGTACAGTGCTGAACTGGCATTAACCTAGACTCTGTTGAATTCTCTCTGTTCCAGATCATCCAATGCAATAATTAGTCCGGTCAAATAACGTACTACTGTTTTCACTGCATAAATTAAATTTTATTCTTGTACATATACTGTGATTCATAATTAGAATAGTATTGAAAGGTATTTAAATTTTATGAGCTAAATGAGTACAGAGTAACCAATAACCTGGGTCAGTGATAGTAAATAATTTGTAGAATATTATGGAAATGACCCTTGCCATATATACTGTATACCAGTACTGTATTCTGAACCTAGGAACAACAGTCTAAGTCACCATTTCATATCATAATAAAAATTTTCATACTGAACTAATTCATAACTATATTTTACTTTCATAATTTTATACATATCTTACTTTTGAGAAGTTTATACCTATACAGTATCAAGATTTTGAAAATCTGATGACTTCAGGGATCTACACAAGAATTTCAGTGTTTTCTTCTTATGTTGAAGTAGTATCTGTATTGCATACCTTTCATATAAAAATCAATAGTTTATACAGTACGGTATATAAATATCAAGCATTGGATGACCAAAGTAATACTGTATCCTTAAAAAGACAAGTTGAGAATGTTAAGAGGTTGTGTTTATGTTCTTGATATGTAAGTAATAAATAATAACTGTCCAAAGTGTTCAGAGATTACTTTTAAGTTCAAGGGTGCAAAGGTGAGTGTACAAGAAAGGAATCCTTTCTTTTTGTTGATCCAGAAATTGAACCAGTGACCATTCATCAAAGGCAAACACTATGAAATCAGCTTGTTTTGTATGTACAGTACAATACTGTACTGTACAGTATATAAACATATGCTCAAATTACCTCAAACTAAAAAAATCTCATTTTGCACTTTAGGAGGCACTGTAGTATGCAGTACAGTATGCAAGACAGAAATTAACAGTTTTAAGAGGAGTTATTTAATATACAAGCACACTTGAAAATTTAAAAGCAAAATTAATTACTGTATATGTTAGACAAGATAAAGTACAGTAATAGCTTGGACCTAAAAAGTCTTAAGAAGCTGTGTCTAAAAGGTCTCAAAAAGTAAATACAGTAAATGATTTTTGGTGTCATACTGTACTGTATTTACAGTACTGTATGTGGAATTTTCCATTCTGATTTTCCTATAGTATCTTCAACCTGACACATCAGAATAGTAGAAAGTAGGTTGAATAATTAATTATTTCAATTATTCTTTTAGAAGACATGCCAGTTAAAATATCAGAAATGCGAAATATGCAAAATCCAATTTTATGGCAGAGAAGATGAAGAAGTGGCAAATGAGAGAGAGACACCACCACAAAGTGCTGTATGGCAGTGGTTGCCAGTGCCTACGAAACATATTATGCTCTTTGGTAGGTACAATAACCATTCTGAACATTATTCATATGGGTAGTGTGCTTGCCATGGAGCACACCATGCCTCCTTGGCACTTGCTCTGTCTGCCCTGGACCTCTGTGGTAGTGTATCTCCTGCACATCATTTGAGAGGCTTTAGTGACCTTACAAAAAAACATGATAATTAGGGCACTTACTTTTATATAAATAGAATCACACTAAAGGCCAATGCATGTAATGCACTGAGAGGACTGCTTGTGTAATAACAATGTTTTTTCTGAGGGTTACTAATTTACTGTTGATAAACAGTACTGTACCAAACATAAATTGTCTGTTTGTAAGTTGCTATTTGCAAGCTCAATGTAAAACTGGCCTGGCTCTGATATTCAATACAGTGGTCCCTCGGTTAACGAACACAATTCGTTCCACAGAGTCGTTCGTTAACCAAAAATTTTGTTGACCGAATCCATTGTTTCAATGGGATATTGGGTAATTGGTTCCAGCTCACAGAAAAATATATACAAAGTAAAAAAAAAAAAAATACAGTAAAGTACACTTACTTTGAGGTGTGTATGTAGAAGGTTCCTGGTTGATGATGATCATGGGAATTAGAAGTGGGGGTGGAGGAGAAGGGAGAAGAGAAGGAAGTGGGGATAGAGGAGAAATCACCTTTCAGGGGACCCATGCTTGTTGCAGTAATTTCATCAATAAAATTTGAAGTTCACTTGGTGTAATTCAAGATTATTTTATTTAAATCAACACTGCACTGCACTATATATTATCAATATGTTCACTAAGTTTCAGAATGACCAATAATTTTAATGTAAAAATGCAAAACTATTCAAGACACCAACAAAATCGATGTTCACTCCACTGTCAACAAAGCCAAACTGACACCTGGTGGCTGAGTCAAGCGGATGATGGGCGCACAAAAAACTAGTTCCCTGTACTGCATATATTATCAATATGTTAACCAAATTTTAAAATGACTCACAACAAAACGTGTTTTTCGTAAGGATTTCGTAAATCGAAGTTTTGTTTTGAAGATCCTTATGGGAGGCAATTCGTCAACCGAAATTTCGTTAATCGAACCGTTCGTTAACCAAGGGACCACTGTATTACAGTACTCTGTAATTCAGGTTACGAATACAATCTTGCTGACCCACTTTCCTATACCTGTATATTGTCTTGAATTAATTTTATTATGACAAAAGTACTTTTGCTATGATAAATGAGCTAGCTACAAGAAGCGCTGCAAACAAAAAATAAAGAGAAGTTTATACTTACTGGATTTCTGTCGATGAAGAATAGATCTTTCAGTATCATTAATGTGCTTTTGTGCTATGGCGATCTTTTTTAGCCAATTATTACGTTCGTGTGTAGTTGGTGCTGACACTGTGACATCACCACAACCAGGACTTATTAGAGTGTAGTATGTTTCTGAATCCTTGTCAGCTTCTACTCTTAACTCTGTTAAGAACATAGGCTGAAAAAGTTTAACAAAATATAAAAATTGAATGGCAGTAATTTTATTCATAATTTAAAGTGTGAGTCTTTTAATTTTTTTTACTTTTGTCCTCTTTGCCACTGATTGGCTCATTAGCCACTTGGGCAGTCAGTTGCTTTGAACATGCTAATGTTGTCATATATACAAACACACATACATACATCAGCTTAGTTACGTATTCAATAGAGAAGGGGTTAAACAATTTTTGTCATTATTAAAATATTTAAAATAATAAGAAAAGATGGAAAGGCAACTCATTATGTGAAAATTGCATTTATCATAATTACTGAGCTTTAATTACTACATAGATGCAGAACTTATAATGATCTAAAAATGAGGGAATGAGGTAAGAAATTCATTCTTCCAAATTGATACTCTTCTGTTTGATGGCTCTCATGCTGCTCTCACCAAGTTGTGGGGTCAGGCCCTGGAAACCCATGACACTGGTGGCTGGAAACTAATCATACAATTGTTAAATCCTCCTCATGACAATTATCATCCTAAAGGTAAGTTTTTGGAGGCATGGATGTATTCTCCACAAATTGCACTATGCTTTAAGTAGTCAGGAGGCTGAAGCAGTTCCAGGGATTTACCAATTTTGAATGTAGGATTTACTTTTTATAGTTTCAACTTTGTCTAAAGCCTATTCTGATTTCCTAGTCAATATTGAATAAAAGAGTGGGAAGAAATACTGTACAGTGTTCCTGCCCTTATTCTCGTCTTTTTAATTTTTCTACAGTACGGTATATGATTTCTAAACGATTTCTCTGCCTACCAAGTTATGATTTCTATAGTTAGATTATCCTGAGAATCTTAGAGATATTTTCTGACAGTTGCTTTTTTCCTTATAAAGGGTTTTAGCTTAGATTTAAGACCTTTTCTTTACATCTGGAATTTTGGATTTGGTTAGGATATAGAACCTTCTCGGCATCTCCCAAATTATTATTAAAAATTTTCATCTATCTTGCCAGACAGGCAATGTATTGGCTCAAGAAACAGTTGGGAGCAGTTTCTCAATTAACTGTTGTGAGAGAGCAAAATAACACCCTTGATAAAAGACACTGGACATTGGAAGAACAGTGATTTTCCCAGCATCCAGAGCAGTTCTGAAGAATTGTGACAAAGAGGACTTCTAAGGTTATTATTCTTTTGTGTCATCCTTTACTTTTGTATGAGTTACTGCCCTTGGTGAGGTATATGTTTAACTAGTTCTTGGAACACTTGTAATATTGTTTCTTAATTTTTCCAACATAGCTTCAGTTATTAGAGCCACCTAATAGTAGGGCATCATGTGATAAATGTAGGATTGATCTTAAAATCTTATTTTATAATTGAGTCCACAGCTAAGTACAGAAGCTTTGATATCCTCCCTTCAAGTAGTGGGTATTTGGCTGGTTACTTAATGAAGACTTGTCTATAATTGTGCAGACACAAGTAAAGGCACAACTCTTTAGAATCTGCTTTAGTGGCAACTGTCACTGCCAATCCTAAATTTTTAGGGTGATAGTTGTAATGGGTAGGGATGGATAATCATAAAATTAATCCCTTGCCACCAACAGCATAGATTCCCTGGGCCTAATACAAGAGCTAGCAATGTATGGACTTAATTATAAAATAGGATTTTAGGGATAATTCAACATTTATGGGAAAGAAGATGAACAAGTGCTTTTCTGCAAGAGAGACCATGACTAACCACCCTTGGGTAGAGCCTGCCAGTACTCTGAGGAATGCTTGATGACAGGATTAAATCTCAGTGCAAAAAGATTTGAGTCAATGCAGGATGGATCTTTGGACATACATAACATAAGGCCATTCATGTTACAATAACCTAAGATGTCTACTCTTGTTGTGCATTTTAGTTGTACCACTAATAAACAATCTTGACCATATACTCATGAGGTCTACCTTATGGGATATTATGATGACACTTGGCTTAAAGAAACCCCCTCCATAACCTTAGATACAATGATTATCTACAAATCTTTGAGGTTCAGTGTGAAACATTTCTAAAACTTTGCATATTTCTAATCAGTGAAATAACCCTTTATGGAAAAAAGGGGGGTTAAATTTATGTGTACACATGATAAATCAGGAGTGACAGTGCTAAATATCACCAAATGGGTTAAGTGTGCAGGTGCTCATGGTGATGTGAAATAAGGTCTGATGCAGTAAATGTTCACATTGAGTGAGGTTTGTGTGTCAGGTCACCTAACACTCCCCTCCAGTAAGGGTTGGGTTATCAGTGGTCTCCCACCACCAGCCACTTACACTACCGTACCACCTATTTGCACCATTAACAATCTGCTCTGCTTCACCAACCATTTGTATCACCAACCATTTGCATCATCAACTACCTGCCATACACAACCAACCTTCAGCATCACCAATCATCTACCATTTGGCACCACAAACACCACCAACCATCACCACCAATCGTCTGCACAACGTCTAAGAGTTCAGAGTGTAGCAGACAAATGAGAGTTGGGCAAAGATTCTCCATGAGGTTAAGCTGGGTTAGGAAATGAATGAGCTTAGAAATCAAAGACTCCCTAACATGGATTACTCACTTGTTACTGAAGCAAATACTCTACTGAATCTGGATTCAACTATATGAGCAGACTGCACTGCATCATCAGTTGCTACAAAATATTATCTACATGGGTAATGGCATCCCGGTATCAAGCACTGCATACTTTCTGGACATTGGTATGTTTTGCCAAGGGGCCCTTGGTGACTCCTGCAGAAAACACATTGAACATGGGTTTCCACAGGCATACCAAATTAAGATACAATACCAAGTTTCATTACTTAGAAGAAGAGTCTTATTTGATTAAAAAATTCTTGAAAGCATAACAGCAAACCTCAAACACATGAATATTTACATAACACACATTTCTATAAGTTTGAATGGTGTAAGCAACTGTATCCCACCTTTCGGTACATTGTGCAGGAGTTTGATATGAGGGCTCGTTCCAACGCTGCTAGAGTGGTACATGAAGATACCGATTTGTTTGGTGTTGTCAGTAAGAGGAAGTCACTAAGAAGAAATGCCACTAGCTCACGTTTACTCTTCGCCTGTAAAAAGAAATGAACAAGAATAACCTATAGACAAAATTTAGCCTCGTTTCATATAATTCCATGCCATCTGATTTGTGGTATTATGAGCCCTTTTTTCATCAGCTGAGGATAAGTGCTAAAAATTTGGATCTACCGGTATCTACCTGTTATTATATGCATCATAATACTGTACTGTACAGTATGCCATTTTTAACATTTTGCAGCATTTAGCTAATGCCAGATAATTTTATTTACCAGAGAGGGGACCCCATACACAAGTTAATGAGATAGATCGGCACATTCCCCTTTCTAAATACCTTATGTAGCACACCAGTATGGAGAAGCTTCCTAGGGCCAAGAGTATTGGTGAGAGAGTTAAACACTAAGCGTTCGTTTAAGCCTTCACACACTACATGTCGCTGCATCCACTCCAACTTATCAGTGTTATCCCTTTGACTCACTGCCTCATTGACCTAAAAAATACAGTAGTAAATAAAGAAGTGAAGGGATTTATTTTCTAATTTCATTTTCAAAAAATATTAGAATATAGACCATACTAAAAAGTATGGGAGGCACTTACAGTATGCAATCATAGTACAGTAGAACCCTGGTTATCCAGACCTACAGGGATTGAGAGGTGCTAGATGAAGTTAGTTTAACCTCACTCTTAGGATCCCCCAATAAATCCTACAATGCTAGTGCTTCAGGCTGCCCTCACAAATTCAATTTTATTGTTTATCATCGCAATAAATATGGCAGCTCATCCCCATTGCACGCAGTATTCAAACTTAAGATTCTAGCTCATTTTGGAAGAATTTTTATTTTTATCATCATTTCATTTTGGTGCCAATTAGTTGAATCTGCTGGTTATCCAGACTCCGGATAACCTTGGTTGTACTGTATATGGCTTGGCTACTGTACCAAACACTCAAATACACAAACAATAATATACTGTATTGTAGTTTGTATATTACAGGTAATATGATCATCTGTAGCTACAAATTTAATTATCATGATAAGGTATAATTAATAACTTAGGCACTGATTAAAAACAATGAAGCTGAAAATTAAAATTCATGGTGAAATTCTTATTACAAAATATTAAAAAGTATATACAGTGTATTAGCATTAAACAGCTTTAAAGATACTTACTTGAGCACAGAGAGTTTCAGAGGCAGTTAATGCCTCCTGTGTGTTATAGTAGTCAGGGTGTCCTTCAGGAGTGTATTTCAATAACTGCAAAGTGAATATGAAAATTAGCTGTAGCTAGAACATATTTCCTACTTGCATAGTGGAAACCTGATGTAAGGTGCAGTTTTTATTCCCATTCTGCTTACTTATTTCATTACTCTCTATAACTCACAATGTTATAAAGTATACAAATAAGCTTTCAATGTGTCATCATTCTCCTACAATCACTAAATAAATTCTTCCTCAAACAAACTGAAGCAAAGTAGACTTGTCTCCACCAGCACACAGTCACTGAGCCAGTTACCTGATTTGTCCAATTTCTCCTCATTTGCATTCATGAAATAAGTGGAAAATTAAATAATAGAAAACTATTTTGTATTCTTAACTTAGATATGCTAATTATGTACAATAAAGGTGTAGAATTGTAAGAAATGGTGTGGAATTTCGAAGTGAAGAAATGCTCAGAGGTGTAAATAATGCTGGCAACCCGTAAGTGTAGCATCAGCTGATACCTGAGAAGCTGCCTGGCTGACTGGTGACTGACATACTTAAACTCAGTTCATTGAGGGTATTGTGAAAACAACATTAAACCAATACAGTACAAGCAAAAGAGTTAAGTGTGGAATTTTTTTGAAAAGAACACGTCTCCAATTATATAATGGGAGTCAATAAATCAGTAAATTAATAATATTATTATACAAGTTGGCTTAGCATTTTATACTGTTCATTGTTTCCAATTTTGTCCAGGTTCTCATAAGTAGAGGTATATAATTATACTGTACTGTATTGCACTGCAAAAATTTAACTTATTATGATTATTATTGGCTTATAATCATTGTGTACACAAAAGATCGTTAATAAAAAACATGTTTTTTCAGTATTGTAAGAGGTTTTGGGGAAGTTGTGTTTGCTATTTGTAAGAATGTATCTCAGCATTTATAATGGGAGTCTACTGGAAAATGTGCTTCAATTAAAAAAAAAAGATTTTGAAAAGGTTTTCAGAAATAGAACCCCTTTGTTAATTGGGGAATGCCTGTAGTCCAAGCACTCAGAAGATTAGAGGAAAAGATAGATACAACCCACAAGTCTGTGAATTAATAAAAATATATTATTACAGTACTGAAGTGATATCAATGCTCGCTTTCTTAATTTCTGACTTACTAGGAATTGAGCTGGAGGATGCAGACCTCTTTTGCCATATAGGAGCAGATATAATTATCTGATACAGGTACCGACAACCCATACAAGCAGTCTTCCCCTGTGTACTATACCACATGTACAGTTAAAGGAAAAATTCTGAGAGACTTGCGAATAAATTATCCACATCTGTGTCCTATGTGATTACCTTACAGCTGGTGAAAGCTGTTTCCTATCATTAATTATGTCAGTATACTGTATCAACATGAAAAAAAATTCTATTCTGTAAGAAAGAGAAAGTCCAAAGGATGTCCAATTAAGGGAGACTTTACTGTACAGTATAGGTATTGTACATCTACATCCTACATATTAATAAATAAGTTATCTTTCAGATATTCATAATACCTGTAATGTATGTCCTTAATAATAATTTTATGATACGAGTGAATATATTGTTAAGGAGGCATAATACCCTTAATTCCCTTATACCTGTTTGATTAATAGTGGATATCTTGTTATTCTCTGCATTGGCTTTAGTAGAAAAGAAGTAAGAGTGAGACCTTGGACAGCAGGGTGCTCCTGACACTGCTTCACCAGGTCTGCCCATTGTCCCCCAGAACCACATCTAAAAAAAGAAGCACAGAACACTCTTGCTGACATGACAAACTCATATGGGGGTTATCTGTCCTAAAACATCATAATATTATTGTATAACAAGACCATAGGTAAAGGACAACATACATAAGTGAAAAGCAATCCTATAAATATTTTTTCTTTTTCATTCCAGCTATGGTGCAGGGTGGTAAGAATCTACAGTAACACACTCCACTTACTTTCACCTTGAGATGTCTATAACTAATGATGAGATGGTTTTGTTATTAGCTTATAGGAACTCAGGTCAAGAGTAGTTTGTCTCCCTCTTGCCAAAAACGATTGATTGTTGAGCACAGAGAAATGCTTGGCAGATTTTGTTATGGGATGTCAATGGGATGTCAATGTTATTCTCTGAGATATGTTGGCCATAATTTCATGTTTAAATATTGTTTTTAAATGAAAGGCACACAAAGTTCTCCTGGGACTATGATTATGAGCATGTTGCTTTCTTATTTGTTTTTTCTTTTTTACTGTAGCTAAATTTTATCAAAATCTGTGAAAAACAACAAAATGCACAGTACTTACTTTTCTCCTAACAAAGTTGCACCTCGAATCTGAATACTGCAGAACCTCAAGTATGGTGTTAACTGGCTTATCTGTAACATTATATATTTATTTAGCTCACTGTATTAACTTGCATCATGCTGTCTATGGTTACGAGCATTATAGTTTTCCGGGTTAAGTTATTGATAAAACCCCCCAAATTAAAGTAAATCTTAATGAAACTCACTGTTATTGCTTTACATGGAACTTTTACTCAAACATGAAGAGGAGCAAAATGCATTAATAAAAAAATTAAAAGTGGTTTATTTATAATATTTAAATGATCCTACGGTAAATATAAGGAGTTGATACTGCAATCCCATATCATGAACGAGTTGAAATTAAGCAATTCTGTTTGGCCAGGATGTTTGGAAAGTCCCTTGGCTCAAGGATCTTTATTATGTATGTGGGATAAAAAATATTAATAATAATCTGAAAATTTAGACCACCCTTCACCCTTATAATTTATTCTCAAAATTTGGTATGGATGTACACTTTCACCAAAAACTTCTCGGGCACAATAAGCACTATGCAATCTGAAAAATGAAAGAAGAATCTGAAACCACTCCAAGATGACAAGCCTCATTCTACTCATTCTCATAACCACCATGCCCAAGTGTTCGAGAAGTTTTTGTTGAGAGTGGACATGTACCAGTACTGTAAATATGGAGAAGACAATTTTGTTGTTGCAGAGAATAGACAAGTACACTTTGATCTTCTTTTTTTTTACATCAGCTAAAAGATGGCATCATAAAGACCATTATTTCAGATCCAGCTCACCTCAGCACCCCAAAGGGAGGGAGGAATGCCAAGTTACTTGATCCCAACTCATTAATAAAAAGGGACTTCAGGCTCAACCCATCATCATAGTCATACATCTGGAATGAGCAGTTCTGTACACAGCTAAAAGAGGTGATAGGAGGCAACAATAAGCTCCAAGTGTTATAAACCTTTCACAATTTCTTATTGTTTGCCTCTTACAGTTCAAGTGTATAATGTTGTACTGTACTGGACTGTACTGTACTGTACAGGGAAAGGTGGGGAAATGAACTGCACTGCTCTGACAAAACTTTGTTATCTGGTAATTTCCTCTATTCCAGACTTTCCTATGCAATAATTAATTGAGTAAAGCAATACACTACTGTTTTAAAATCTGCTGGCAGAAGGATGGCTCACTATACAGCTGCAAGTTGCTGTGTGGACAACTGTATAAAGAGGTTTATACATTTCCAGCTAAGAACTGGCAGAGCACAGCTTAAAAATGTGCCATCAGGCTAAGTCATGTTGGGCCACAAAGCTTAATCTATATTTCACAAAATTAATATTCTTCTTCTTCAAAAACTTACATTAAAAAGCCAGAGGTCCTCCTTATTACAATTACCATATACGTACAATTTATGAATAAGTAAATTGGTATAGCATTAAGCTGAATCCCAACATGAAATTTGATTGACAGTTCAAATTAAACAGATCCTACCTGTTGACACAAAACATCTGCAATCATGGTAATAACACCATTACTGCTGTTCATACACCGTACTTTTAAAGCTCTGGAAAAGAGAATATTTATGCAATCAAAATATATACTAAGAAATCTTGAATGATTTAAAAACAAGACAAAATTCATTATACACTTCACTTGAATATGGTAAACGCCTCATATAAATGGAAGGTTTGTTTATTATGAGACATTTAGTCGAGAGAATAATTAGTGTGTTAATTATGCCAATTTCTGACAAAATGAAGGCTTTATCCTGAAAACCCATTTTATAATTGAACCAATGAGTATCAACTTGTTTAGAAGGCCACCAGTTCCTCCAGGTTTAGAATATAAGGAACTCTAAACTTGGTTGTTGGGGCTAATGAGACATCCAGCTATATCTCTTGGATCAACCATAGCCATTAAATACGTACTGTACGGAATATTTGGCGTTAGAACTACCAATAAAGGCTGGGAGCCATTGAATCATGAAACCTGTTCCACAGGTAACTAACCTGATCATGGAGCAGGTTCTAAAAAAATATATAACATATGAAATGTATTCTATATAAGCCTTCAGGTTGTTTAAGATAACTCAAAAGAGTTGTCCTTATCCCAAGTTGCTGATAATCCCTGGATCAGGCAGGCCGTCTATGGGTATTTTAGTGAGCTTATCACAAAAGTTACTCATCAAATGACCCAAAAGCCATAAAAAGCACTGAGGTGTTGCAGAAGCATTACTCTCACATAGACAGTACTATTCCAAATGATACTTACTTATTAAAATATGAGTTAACCAGAATCAATTCATTCCAGTTCACAAACAACAGGTCAACTTCCTTCTCGTTGATGATGCTAGAGCCACGCATGGGTTTAATAAAAGCCTGCAATAGGTATGAACCTTTTTTTAATAATCAATAAAAAATATCAGTTATAATTCACATTCTAAATAACAAACATTATGAAGTTTTTATGTCATTCTCCAAAGTTAAAAAGAAAGGGGGGGGGGGCAGAGACACTCAGGTTATGAATATTTTAGTGACTGAGGGAAGTGAGAATGATCCGGTAAGGTATGTTTAATAAAAGGTTAAATATATATTAATTAATATCAAAACAAGGCAACCAAAAGCTCTTCTTACCTGTTCAACTAATAATAGTTCCTTGAGATATGTAGCCTCTGTATCGATTATTTCCTGAATTACATTTTGACGCTTCTGTTCCATCGGAGATGATGGTGAGAAGTGGCAACTTGTTCTACTTCTGCTGTAGTTAAAGCTTTCACTTTGTTGGCTTCTGTCATCTGGAATACACCCATAAAAATTAGTCTATCTTATTACCTTTGTTCATATATAAATCAATCTCTTTAAAAAATACTTACGGTACATTGCTACTTTAACTTTGCACAATGGGCAAGGCTTAATTCAGAGAAAAAGTGCAAAATTGTGAAATAAAATCTTTGGCTGAGAAAGCTACACCTGATACACCATTAATACTTTATATGCAGCAATAAAATTATTCTAAGCAAAACGCAGAAGCTTAATTCTACCTATTAAAATATCACTCAACTCATGCTTCAGGTCCACATGTAGGGAAATGGTATGAAGAGAAATTTGTTAATACCTTGAAAATGGAGTTATAAAATAAAAATATTATCCAATCTCTTAACTAAGCAGAATTAATTACATAAACTGCTGCAAATGTTAATTTCTTGTAAGTTTTGCTTTAACATATACAGCAGACTTGATGGTCCATAGCAGTCAATGGCAGACCTCCCGTTGACATTAAATCTTTGCAGATAATTGACACAATATACTGGTCAACTACAAACAAAAAACCTGGAGAAAATACACAAAACACTACACAAACACATCACTATACCTTAAATGTCTCTTTACTTCCTCAGAAGTTTCCTTTTACATTAAATCTATCTTATTTACTTCAAAACATTTAGGAAGAAGTTTTATGTTTTTTTTAATGCACAACCTTTGGTAGCTCAGTCAAAATCAAGAAGCTGAAACTGGTGCATTTTTACGAGTTAACATGGTGATCCTGTCGTTGTTCTGGTTAATCCCCGATGCTCAGTCCTCTTACCACCAGCTTGTGACTGTATTATTAAGAATCACTAATAAAGAACAGTTCCATTAATATTTCACACTTTTTCAGAAGAGAGGGTATGATGTTCTACCAGCTTTTGGAACCTCTGATGTAAGTGTTAGTTACTTCTCAAACAGATGCATTCCTTCTCAAATGCAATCATACAAATGTCATGGTGTTGCTTAAAGCATATCAACCAGCCTGAAAAACACATAAGCCTTCTTAATATACAATATTTTATGAAATTACTTAAATTTTGTTGTCAAATTTGGGCTTTTCACAAAACAGTAATGCAGCGAACCACACATAAGTACCCACTTCAAAATCTTACATCATCAACCTATGCAATGTTTTCTGGCTTTTTCTTGGCTTAGATACTGGTAGCATGAGATTTGAAAAGTTAATTTTTCTGGTCAGTGAAGTTGTAAACTGTCCTTCCTCTGATGCCAATTTCTTTGGTATGGAGAGGTATACTCTTGCCTGAACTGTTAGTAAATATATCATCTGTTTGATAGTTAGCAGTACTGTACTGTACTGTAATGTAAAATATGTCATATAATTCTTAGAAGCCGTGGTTTTCACCCATTTATGTTATTAATAATAAATTGCTGCACTTGAATTAATGATGGATATAAGAGAGACTCTTGACCCACTGCATGGACAATCTGTTTTTGGTTTCCAGCAGTAATGAAAATAACAGACGATGCTACTATAATGACCACAAACTGAAAAACATGCATGTGCGTGTGTGTGTGTGTCTGTATGTGTGTGTATGCATGCATGCATGAGTTTGTGTGCATGCACATGTGTCTAATGTACAGTTTTCATGCATGCAACCCTCTTCCTGCTATAATGTAGGAGAGCCTGGTAAGTACTGGTCTCCTGATTCTTAGCATTCAGCAATTAATGAATGATCTGAGCCCCTTATTTAGGATGCTAGTTTATTGAAGGGGTTTTCCATCATCTATAAGAGAACCTAATAGCGTATTCATTCATTGCCGAGTCCGCAAGGGCTGGTGTACAAAGGAGAATTCCAATCCTCGATTCGTGTCGGAAATCAAGCTTGTAACAATATGCTTACTAAAAATACTGTATATTGTACAGTACAAGGGTTTGTCCTAATTTTTTATATGCTGTAATGTTCCCACTATTTTGCATCTCCTTTTCTATCATCCTCATAAATGTACTGTATCATAAAATTTCTTACAGCTTTTTACTGTTTCTACACTGCTAAAAGTAGATGTATGAAGGAGTACAAGTAAGTCAGCATTCTGTACATTTTAACCAAGCTCTAGGCTTATACAGCCTAAGCAAATGTACCCTAGTCTCTCATTGTCTTGGTAACAGCATCTCATGGCTGTTTAGGTCTTAATTTTTTTTTTAAACCTTAAATGCTTTATAAGGTAACTACAAAATCATCGTTTCTTCAACTTCATTAAATAATATAATTCCAGACATTCCCCGTAGTGCAGTCGCCTAGGAATCGAAACTAGGTTATTGACACACCTCTGGACATTTCTGAAGACTTCCTTCTTTTTCTCAATGTGCAGTGACCACAA
This sequence comes from Homarus americanus, assembly GCF_018991925.1. Classification (NCBI taxonomy): domain Eukaryota; kingdom Metazoa; phylum Arthropoda; class Malacostraca; order Decapoda; family Nephropidae; genus Homarus; species Homarus americanus. The sequence goes on along the minus strand of NW_024733126.1, from coordinate 8,008,207 downwards.
CTGGACACAGTACAGTACCCTAGATGAGGGCACATAAACATTTTATATGGGGGGATGAAGCCTGGCTTGTCTGTGATAGAAGAGCCTTTGTAGGAGGCCAAGGACCGTTTGTTTTTGCCATTTTCTAAACATCAGGATGTCTAGGTCCTTCTCTTCTATCTTTGCTTCAATGGTTATTGTTCTCATTATGTACAATGACTTTGTATTTCAAAATGTAAGGTCTTGAATTTGACTGGGCAGAAGGAAAGAAGCCACCACTTGCAACAAGAATTCATTATCTAAATCCTCATGTACAGTAGTTATGCTGCATCTGGGAGCTCACCTCGCAATAACTTTTGACATCATCCACAAAGATTTGGCAGGTTGAGTTAACAACTAATCCCTGAAGGACTTCACAGCTGACTCTTGATCTCCTTGAGAGTTTACCCCGATAATAATTAGCTAGTAACAGCCTTAAGAAAAATCCTCAGTCCAATAAAGAGGTAATTTTCTGTTGCCATATTTCTGTAGGTTAAGGATGAAGAATCCAAGTGGGATGACAGTAAAAGCTTTTTACAAAGTTGATAACAAGTTTTACAGGACAATGGTCTTGATAAAGAAACACTAATAAAACATTACCCCAATCACTCTATCTCTCACATTGAAACTTTCAGTGCAGATCTCTCCAGAATTATTCTATTGTCTCCTCCTCCTTCTTGTGTTGTTATTGTAAACACTGCTTCACTTGGATACAAAGCCTACAGACCTCAGTTACATGTATTTGGCAATAACTGCTGGTCACTTCCAGAGTTCTTTTATGGAAGTCATGTTCAAAGACTAGTGATAATAAGTAAATGTCAAGAAGGTAGTGAGTTTTAGTGTGTGTAGTTATATATGAATATGTTATGTAAATATAAGTTTTGAGAAGAATGGTGGCTACTTTGTTGTCTGGTGAGATATGTTTGTACAGTATAATTCTCTCATTTCCCTGGGAAGAATTATTCCTAGATGTGGATATCTGGCACACCGCCAGATATCCACTGTTTGGTGTGAATCTTTGGATGCAGGAGGTTTTTAAGCTGTTAATTACATGTTTGTGAATATTTGTGCAGGGATGAGTAAGTGGAACATTGTCAAATGTGTAAGATTCGGCCATGGTACTTTTGGGGGGGAGATCGTTCAACATGATATTACAAGTTGAATGTGATCCAGTGCCAAGACAATAGATTGAGTGACACTTTTGTTAAGTGATTCTGTATGGGAGGAACGACTGTTTTAAAAAGTAAGTGGCTAATTAGTGTGGTTTCAGTTCAACCTGTTATTGTTCTGAGGACTTTGTTTCTGGATGCAGAAAGCAGATGTGGACAAAACAAAGAGAAGGCAGAGCAAAAAAAGAAGACTGGGATGTAACTGGAGTGATATGGAGAGGGAGATTGGAACTATGATGAGTGTAATGAACTTTTGAAAAGTGATGGGAATTAAGTCAAGAGTGTCTGAAATGTAGGAGTGTTAATGGGCGAGTAAATGTGGATTAATGTGAATAAATACCAGGGGTAAGTCACAGAATACTATGGATCAGGCTTCAAGTAGGGTGTGGAAGTGAGTTATTATAAGTCCATATGCACTAGGGTAGCATGTTCCTTCAAGAGCTGGGTAGAACACTGTCAAGTGGACTGATTCTCTCCTAAATTGGCTTCAAAGCTGCAACTGCCACAAAAAGGCTGCTACTGAGAAGAGGAAGGGGTTTACTGAGAAGTATGGCATAAGAGGCGTCAGGACTTTTGTATAGTGAAGGAGAAGATGAAAATTTGATGCCAGAAGATGTATGAAGCATAGAAAATTCTTTATTGAGAAAAAGGATATTAACTCTTGCATCTTCATGTGTGCTTTATTAATCCCATGTTTCTTATGGGATCGTCACTCATGTTTCCTTCACTAAAATTATTGGTTCTGTGCTTCCTATCCTGTAACTTTCATCGCTCTCATATTCTTTTCAACTACTATACATCTCCATCATCTTATTCTTTGTTATACTGTACCCTGATTTTCCTATCCTTCACAGGCATTTCCATTATTCTACTCAGTGCACTTTCTTCTTCACTCCTCATTATTTGTCCTAACCATCAATGCCTTCGCTCTTCTAATTTTTCTCTATTCGTTTTTCCTTCTCGTAAACTAATTGTCTAGTAAATACATTAATATCTTTGTTGAAAACATATTAAAATTAGGCAAGGATGCTAATTCCACCCACAACTCACTTAATGTGAAAAAAATTGCCTTTGTACATTCTGTGCAAGATAAGGGAAGGAGAAAAACCGGGGGTGAGGTGGCCTGTGAGATGGTATGTTGCCATTTTTCTTATTTTATAGTTTTATATTCTATTTTCTGTGTTTCTGAGATAGAGTATTGTAAGGATATTTCCACGACTTTTATATCATCACTGTTATCTTTTAGTGTGCCTTTGTTATGAAAAAGTGCCAGAATTAAGGTTGGCAGAGGTTTTCACAGAGCATAAAGCCAAGGTCAGGTGTATTAATTTTTTTTCTCAATACCAATCAACTAAATGTGACATTTAGTTATTGTACTGGTATTAAAATATAAATCTATACAGTATTTGGTAACGTTACAGTTTATATTTGTCAGATATGTGTACTGTATACAGTTGATACTAACCTCATGTAATGCTCACTCAATGTTATCCCCTTAAATATTTATGAAAAATATTAGTATGTGCTGTACTGTACTGGTACAGTTTTACTAATTTCAAGACAAACCCACAAAATATTAATATGTACAAATAAAAAGCCATTTTTTTCTAAAAACCAGTTTTTGTGATATAGCTCGAATGCGACGTCAGCAAATACTACCTAGGTATGTTAATTCCTAGCCAATTCGCCAGGCCAACATACAGGCAATTAAAACATCTAATAATGGCATTTAAATGTTATTTTCAAAGCCCTTCCTTCACCCCGCCACTTTGCGCAAAATCCATACTTCCATTAACATGGCTAAGACATGAATTAAAAAAGTACAGTATTACCCCGCTTTACGCGGTTTCACTTTCCGCGATTTCTCATTTACGCGGTGCCTCGCCAGAACTGAACTTTCACTTTCCGCAGTTCATCTACCCATATACGCGCAGAGTGTCTGGCTCGACGCTATTTTTAGATTCGCCCCTCCCGCCTCCGCCTGGGCAAGCAGCCCTAAGCCAAAGAAGATACGTCGTTCCCTAAACTACGAAGTGAAATACCAGATAATTCAAGATTTGGAGAAAGGAACACGTCAAGCTGATCTCGCGCGCCAGCATGGAATGAACGAATCTACGATTCGTACTATTAAGAAGGATGCAGCCAAGATCAAAGAGCACATGAGAATCACAAAGTCTGCAGGTGCCTCAATGACCAAGTATTGCCAGAACAAGGTGCTGCTAAAGGTGGAAAATTTGCTGGTGAGTTATTTGATTCGTCAGGTGCGACGCAACATGGCGGTGGACACGCGATCTGTTTAAGAGTACGCACATGAACTGTACGCAGCAGTGTCACGTAAGATGGGAATTGCAGAGCCCAAACCCTTCAATGCTTCCTCTGGTTGGCTGCATAGGTTTAAGAGGAGGAACAATATCACCAACATCAACATTGGTGGTGAAGAAGCGAGTGCTGACCGTGTGGCGGCTAGAGATTTTCCTCCGTTCTTACGTGAGGTTATGGAGGAAGGGCAGTTCACTGACGACCAGGTGTTCAACATGGACGAATCCGGCCTTTTTTGGAAAAAGCTGCCTACCAAGACCTTTGTTGTCCAGTCTGCCAGCAAGGTTCGGCGTCGGAAGTTTCAGAAGGAGCGCATCACCGTCCTCTTTACCACCAATGCCTCCGGTACCTGTAAACCAAAGTTATCGGTGATTCACACAGCCCGCAAGCCGCACGCCTACAGGAATGTGGACATGACCAAGATTAATGTCCACTGGCTGACCGCACGCAAGGCGTGGATGTTCTCTGCTCTGTCACTCTCCTGGTTTGATGACTGTTTCATTCCCGACGTGAAGAAATTCTGCGAGCAAAAAAATGTTCCATTCAAGATTTTGTTGCTCCTTGACAACGCACCAGGACACTCGCCCCTACTTATGGATCGTCACCCCAACGTAAAAGTGGTCTTCCTTCCTCCCAACACTATGTCATTAATCCAGCCCATGGACCAGGAGTTGATTTGCAATGTTAAAGCTGCATACTCGGCAAAGAAATTCAAGCTCCTGAATGACTGTACCAACACCAAGGATGAGTTGCGTAAGCTGGGTGACACCGACAGTGAGAGTAAAAGCGACGAGGACAAGGAACAAGAGGTGGTGACTCAAGAAGTTCTCGTCAAACAGTTTTGGAAGAAATTTAACGTCAAACAAGCTGTAGACTTCTTGGTGGAGGCATGGGATCAGCTGTCTATAGCTACGATTCGTCACGCATGGAGGCACGTGTTGCATGGCATACCAGGTGAGAGGCGGAGTCAACCTGTGACTGGTGAGGTTCAGTCAACCTGTGACTGGTGAGGTTCAGTCTGTGACAGTGGCATTGGACCTTGCAAGAGAAGCTGCGCACAGTATTACAGCTGAAGGCTTCTCCGAAACCACCAACGAAGACATCCTGGAGGTGATCAGAGATCCTGAAATGACTGCCGACGAGATGTTGGAAGATAATCACTTCAGTGAAGAGGAAGATGGTGCGTCAATCTCAGAAGAACACAAGTTAACGCATAGTAATATTAAGGGTGCCATCGAGTGTGCAGAGAAATTGAAGCTTTTCCATTCCAACGACCATGACGATGACCGCTATGAAGTCTTCCATACCCGGCTGGTGCAGGCTATGGAGCCATACATCAAGGTGTATCAAGACAACATCAACACTAGTCGTCAAAAAAGCATAACTGAGTTCTTCGCCCGCAACCCACCACAGCCAGCCAGAGCCAGTGAAAGTGACTTTGAGGGATTTGTCAGGGAAGCCCTGACAACTATAACTGATAGTGATGGTGATGCACCTAGTAATGGTGATTCACCTGAGGGCCAGTAATCTGCCCTCTGCCTCGGAACCAGCCTCCATCCCCGTATGCCGACCCATCTCTTCTACTAACGTAAGTGTTACACCCAACCTTTAGTTTTCCTAACCTAAACTTTATTTTTCCTAACTTAACCTTTATTTTTCCTAACCTAACCTCTTCTATATTAATTGTGTGTGCATACCACCATAAAGTTAAGATAATATTTTTACTACAACATAGTTGTGTGTCGTCAAAAAGTGGAGTTTGGGGCTCGGGCCAGTCTCTATTGGAATTAATCCCATATGTTCTGTTGTTCACTTTACGCGGTACCCTGTGGGTTCAATTGACCGCGTAAATCGGGGTACTACTGTACTGTTTATAAATTCCTTCTGGGAATTGTATGAACAAAATAAATGCTTTGGAAAAAAAAGTCCTTTGGCTGAATAATGAAAGTTGGAGCTGAAAATCACATTTTGGGGCTGATTAGATAAATAAATGACCCATGAGAGACAGCCAGTCACGAAGAACCCCTGGACAGAGCTAATAATTACTGGTAACCTGAAGAAATGCAATGCTTGACATTAGAAGAATATTATGTGGACAAACAATCAATTGTTGCAACTCATGAGTGCAATACAGGCTAACTACCTTGTGAATCTCCATGACTCCTGGGCAAATTTACATAAATCTGACAATAGCCCTAATGACCACTTATTCACTATACCAATTCATCAACCAATGAAAGTCCATACCTCACCCATTTAGTTCTAATTCCCCTTAGAAATTTTCTAAAGGGAGGAGGAAAAAAGGATTGATCGTGGAATTCCATCTTCAAGCTGCGTAAAGACAAGGAGACTCATGAATTGTATCTATTAAGATTTGCCCATAACATTGAGAGTCAATCCTAATCAAACATTTAGCACAACTCTTCTGTTGCAACCACTGCCCTTAGAAATGGGAATAGTAAGTGAAAGTCACCTTTCAAGGCTGAGTACTAAATGATTCTTAGTGCAACAGAAGCTGGTGCCTCCCTTTTTCTATCATTACCCGTCTTGGATTTTTCAGTAAGCAGGCCACAACTTAGATGACCTCCACAATAAACTCATAGATAGGAGGGACAGTTCTGAGTCTCTTTGTCCCAACTCAGCTACAAAATGGGATTTCAAGCATCAATCATTTTCTAGTAGTTATATGTTGGTCCAAGGAGACTCAGGTATCAAAAACCTGTCAGATAAAAGGGAGGAAGTTGTAGAATGAAACTCCAATGCTATGTTGCCTTGCACTTCACAAGGGAAAGTAATTAAAAGTTACATATAGGAATGTCAAACTAACCATAAAAACTCTTCATCACCACACAGTGTTCCTGCACTATTTCCTCACCCAGACAGTGCCTCACAAAGGTTGCTCAGATGACCAGGTACCCCCTTTGTAGAATGTCTTCAGGGACATACCTCTTAAGAAGGCAAATGTTGAACAGCAAAATCAACAGCTTCTTAACTTATCTTTAATGTACTGTACAGTGCTCTATGTACATTTTCTTATGTATGAGTGAAAACATGAGAATATAAATAATTCTAATTAAAAAATGATTTGTGAAACTAATTATGTGCTGTACCTATATTTATTAGTATGATGTGTGAGCTTCCTTTTCAGCACAAAGGTTTTTTTTTAAACAGTAGTCCATGATGAAATAGCGCCTTAGTATTTTCCTATTATCTTTTGAGAATGATACTTTGTGTTCAGAAAGCAACAGCAGAAAATCATGTTTGTCACAACTATGTTCATGGCCTTGTCTGACAAGATGGGACACTAGCTTCTGACATGCAGCAAAAACATTGAAGGATTTTCTGGATCAAAAGTGTGTACAGTAGTAACAAATCATTATCTGATAAATCTATGAGTTGTTCTAGTGCAAATTTTATTATTCCAAAGACAAAATTAGCAGCAATTGAATTTCATTCATTAAAGTTTTAATACATGTACAGCCTTAAAATAAAATAAAAATCGTTGTTTTAAAGTGTTCAATAAATAATTAATTGTAGGCATTCACCTAATCTAGTTAGATGGTTCAGATATTCAAAAACATCTACCATAGTAGTCATCAATACACTTGCCCTACTGATGTAATGAAAAGGAAAAGTTTTGGGGGTTTTGGTTAGATAAAAATGAACAAAATGGGTCTCACAAGCACTGCATTTCACCAGGTTACATCTGCCCTACTAGGATATCCTATCCAATTCCAAAAGAAGCAGCAGAAATGAGGCCAGAATGAGATCCAGCAAGAGAAGACCGAGTGAGATTCAAAGAGATTGGAGAACGTCAAGTTGAGTCATTAGCACTCGAGTGAATTGCAGTACTATAGTTATGGAGGAAAGGTTCTTAGTGAATAATAATAATAATAATTATAACAATATTGTAGTATTGTAACAATAGTAATATAGTTGGATAGTAATTATAAAATGGAGGAGGGTATGAGCAGTCCTGAGGAACACCACTGTCAACTGAATAAAATAATGGAATGACCAGGCAGAAAACAGGGTGAGGGATGGATACCAATAGAGGGAAGCTTGAAGATAAGAGCCTAATGCCAGACCAAACCAAAGGCTTTTAAAATACAATATCAAGGATTGCAGCAAAAACATTCCAAAATCTCTGTTACAAGAAGTTCAGAGATAAGTGATATAAGAAGGAAAATTACTCTGGTGAATGTTGAATTCAGAGAGGCAGGATGAATATTAAGATTAAGTGAATGAGTGAATACAAAAAATCCCAGAAGACATTTTGTGAACATAATATGTATATAACCACTAAGAAACATAAACATAAAAACATCAAAATCCTTTTGGGATTTATTCACATCTTCAGGGAGTACAGTGTCCCATAAGAAGTAAGTAAATAATACCACACTAAATAGGGATAATCATCCAAAAAAACCTTAAAAGTGAATGACGTTTCGGCCAAATAGGGATAACTTTTGTTCTTACTGTTATAACTTGACAGAAATTAGTTCACTGTTAGCAAAATACATTGTCTTTTATTTAAAATGTCATTTACTAACATAACATACCCAAACAACACCAAAATTAGGATAGATAAGATTAGGTATACCATGTTAAGTTAGTAATGGTACTGCAGTACTGTATGTATCTGTTCATAATCTGTACTATGATTACTGTATCTATATAACTGTTCCTGGATACAGTTCAGCTTGAAAAAAAAAAATCCGGTTTTAGCTACAAGGCTGGGATAAGTGAAACTGCCCTGAACGTACATGGATTTTCTTGGTAAATTTGGGTATATATAAACAGGAACAGTTGAAGTTCCCATTTTGATGATATTTCTGTACTGTATTAAGTTTTCATGTGTGCACTTACAGTAACATCATAACTAAATAAATCAAATAATAGTGAATGAACACTATTGATGAGTAAACTGACCAATACAATCAGCATTTTTTCCACAACTGGTGCTATTGCTGAGTGGTACAGTATCAACTTCTGGTTTTGGTCTTTGATCCACAAAAGTACTGTAATGTATTTTCCATTTTTCCAAAACTCTGTTCCTCAATCTTGTCATCATCTTGGTTGAAAATTTTGCAGAATATTTAATAATACAGTACTTTTAAATGTGTCTGCATTCCTCCTGATAGTATGTGTGTATGCTGGACTTGTTCTCTCGGTATACTGTGTCAAGCCCAGCAGCTCTGTCACCATTTTCAAACTTTTCCACACAGTAATGTATCTCCAATTTAGTTTCTAGCGTAAAAATTTCTCAAGCTTCTTCAGGGTTCTTTATTTCAAAATACTTGAAGGACTCTTTGAAGAAATTATCAGTGGCAAAAAGAGGAAATTAAGTCAGTAAGTAGAACAAATGTTTACATACATCAAACTTCAGGCGATTTCTGGCGCACAAGATGTTTTCTCTTGATGCATTAAGCATGGGAAAGATGAAAAGGACCATCAAGCAAATTTTAAGAAAGTTTTATGGCTGGATGCCACTTTTCCAAAGTGGAAACTGGTCATTACTGTATATGTAAGGCTGCTAAGTGCAACCTCTTAGCTGGCAAGGGCAGCCAAGTAAACACTTGCTAAACTGATCTTCACTTAACCAGAAATTTCGATTCATCAGATTCTATCTTGCCTCTCCACAATTTTTGGAGAAACTCAGAAAATTAGAAACTATACTAAATTTTCACCAAATTTGTGTGGTCTTCTCTTTTTACAAATGCCACATGATTCATTTGGAATCTATCTTTAAAAATTTGGAAGTACATGAAGATTTTGTTAGAGATAAAATTAGTGAAGTTCACTGGGTTTCCATTTCTAATTGTCACATGTTCAGGGGGGGGATGTAGCACGCACTCCTGCATTTATTGGGATCTGTGCACATAACACTCTGGAAACTCTTGTTCTATGATACTATTTCTGGATCTTTTTGTGTGTGCTCTGTACTTTATATTTCAGTACAGTATTATGGTGAAAACGTGTGATAAAGGCAGTAGTAAAAGTTCAAAAGTGCATAAGTTATCAGTTTACAAAGTGACTCCAACTCTGATTTGAAGATATCAATTGACCTGCCACAAGACAGCTACTATGCCCTTTCACTCCCTACACTTCAGCCTCAAGGGGCGTAAATAGGTTATTCATGTAACAGACCTTGATTTTCCATTTTATGGAAAATGGATGAAACAGAATACTGTACCATATATGTTCATAAAATGGCCATAAATGTACAGTTAAGATGGATATATTATTTCAAGCCCTGGGAAACATTCTCCAGAAAATCTGAACATACACAAAAGTCAGACCCCTCCTCCCTCACTTAGCCTCAAATATCAGGACACTCAAGGGAATTGTTCTTAGAATCTTCTCTGATTTAAACATTAAAAAAAGAGTTAGACTTCAACTAAATGGTGTTATGAAGCAAGGTGGATTTCTTACCCATTTATATAGACTATGATTAGATGAGGTAGCTAGACTCATTGAGTACTTTAACAATCATAAATGTGTACCATTTTTTTAAGGTTGTGCATCAACCCCTGTACATCATCATGATACTGCTGTAAGAATATCATTCTTTGATTGGAAGCTAATACATAATATGACTCCTGGTGTTTTGACTGAACAATAAAATAAGAGTAAATTGCCCTAATTAGGACCAAGCTGAGTGTATTCCTTCCCAACAATCATCACTAATTACTAAGCTTGCTCCTCATATACCTGGACTCCCTATTACTCTACATAATCTCAACTAACCTGAGCCACTAACTGTGGCACTTCCGGTGCCGAATACAGATGACATGTCTTCCCACCTCCCAGACCTTCCATGGTCAAAGTTGGTGGTACTAAAGTCAGTCCATGACTCAGAGCTGTCCGATGTCTGGATTATTGAGACTTTTGTGGTGACTGGGACTGAAAAAAGTGTCCACACTACTGATTAGTGACGTGCCCATATTATCTGGTCTTTATTTAATGAAAATGTATAGCAAAAATTAAGGTCCGAGAATAATCATCCACATTCATGAAGTGTATTGGTTGCTGAGTGTCCTGATTTCAAGGTTCTATTCTTTATATAATATGTATATTATACTGTACTATATAAAACAATGGAGCTTGTTGCTTCTGGGGAGAGTGATATGCCTGTACAGTATTTCATTTATGATAGTCACTGTTAAATAATCCTATCCTTACCTTGTGGGGTAATGGTACATTAAGTTAAAACTGATTGTGTCAAGTTTGGAAAGTTACTATTGCACATTACTAGTTGATCCTTGCTTCAAAACATTGCAAATCATATTTCTTGTCAAGGTACTTTGAACAATAATCCTGATGTAAAATACTGTAGATTATTTGTAAATAACTATAAAAAATTTTTAAAGTCTCTTCATTAAAGGGTTTATCTTGTGCCAGATATGACAATAAGATGATATAGCTTTAAAGACTTAAAGCAAATAGCATTAACAAAGTGTACATAAAAAACACATAAGATTACTGCATGACAATTGGTTTGAAGTGTTTAGAATTGCAAATTTCTTTATATCAGAATCTTTCTTCAATTTGCTTTTTGGAGGTTTTGCAATAAAAATATTCCAAACACCCCTTTGTGATGATGTGATTCAACCATCAGTACTATACGTATTATGTACAGTGTATTTTGCAAGTTACACTTATTAGTGAGACCTATTCCATATATACAGCTGAGAGAGTGAGTGTGTTGAGTTATATATGAAACATTCTCTTAAATCATTATAGTATTGCCTGTTATGGGATTCTGATGCCATTTCATAAATCATTATAAAAATAATAGTCATACAAATATACATTATACATTTCATAAATAAATCAATAATTAAAAGAAAGTAATCATAAAATATTCAATTGAAACAATAATTAAAAATCAGAAAAACAAAATCAATTTTCGTTCATCTTGAAAACAGACCTCCAGACAAATAAAGTAAAGACTGCCACAAGTCCATTAGAGATCAAGCAAAAGAATGTGGTAATAAGAATCACAATATAACAATTGACCAAGTACAGTATTCGAAAAACAACTGCTTTTAAACTGGAATTTCAGAAACAGTAGATGGGTTTACCACACCTGTGAGTATTTTAAAATTGTGATCCTTCTTACTCCTCCCAATTAGAAATGGCTATCTGATATTATTGCAAAAGCAACACAATTCTACCACATACACATTTCTGCTACATACAAAAACTCTACCAATTCTAAGCATGCATACAATGTGTCATGATAAGGTTACAACTTATGGAAACAGATAACCAGGTGGGTATTACCAGGGAGAGGGAGCACAAGGGCAAATATAATACATTAAATATTAACTTATAACAAAACGAGACCTATCAAAACAAAATATGCCAATGGATAAATATTCTATCATCATTTTGTACTTGTAAATAAGTTTGCAATTCTATAACCTGTATCATATCACATGTTAAATTAAAATAAAACAAACATTACACTGAACGACAAGCTGATATATCAATGGTGTAGTGCATAACTGCTACAGTTAGGAGCTACTTACAAGGTGCTGGGGTAGCAAATATTAAGTATGCAATATATAATGATAGGAACTCACCTGTGAAATAGAATGTATCAGTCATCAACTTGGAAAAAACAAATAACTATGGCTCTTAAAAACATTATCATAAATAGTCTTTCAAAGGTAAAAATTTCTCTATTATTCCAGCTAACTTTCAACAATCACCACGGCCGCTTCAACAGTAATACAGCTATGAGGAATAATAATCAGGATATTTTGATTTTTCTTTTCATACCCTTGACTTATATCGATGTAAATTAAGTCAGAGGTCAATTTTGATGGTCCAGCACCTCTTTCATGCGACTCACTTAATGAAATCTATGGCTGCAAAAGAATTACAAGAATGGATATCAAAGTATCTTATTATTAGACTATGCTATACTGTACCTCATCACTTATAAACACCGAGTTGCCTACTAAGAGCTCACTACTAGCCCAACTTAACCTCATGCATCTAAAAGGAAAATGAGGCAACTTAAAATATCTGAATATTTCTTTTGAAACTTGAAACTCAAAATCTTAATATGGCCACACTATCTATTTCAGCAACATATAAATTATTTTGACCTTTGACCAATTAAAACCATAATCCCTTCAGAGTAAGTTCAAATGTATGTTAAAATATAATGAACTACAGTACTGTATTCAAATTAAAGATGTACTGTACTGTATTATATCTTGACAATGTTAATTGACCAATTCATTACTATGGCCAATGACACTGTACAAAACTAATATACATTTGTGAGTTCATTAATTATTCTGTTGCTAAGTAAATAAATTCTATAATAATTGAATTTACTGAAATTAATAGGAAGAAAGGATAACAACAAAAGATAATGAAATCATTATTGTTTTGAAATGTTTAATCCTCTTCTAAACATCTTAAGTACATATAGTATGGGTATTTCACACTGGATTGTGTGCCAAACATGATTTCCAGAATACAAAGCAATGAATTCTTTCAGTTCAATGCAACCACTTTGTATCAACTGAATTAATCAGGTGTTGGCAGAGTATTGTCTTGTAATCCAACACATGCATGGTGCAGGATTTCTGTACTTTCTAACTGTGTTCTGACTGGGGAGAAGGCATCACTATGACACTAATGAATAACAACCTCATTTATGATGTACAGTACACTGAGTTGTAGTTTACTAAATGACTCCGATAAACAGATTACTGAACAGCCATATCTAATACAATTTTCAATGAATGTATTGTATGCACACACACACACATGCACACATCCATACACACACAGTACACATACACATCCATGCATATACACACAAACAAAAAATAAGGTTACAATTTATATAATACAAACTTGTTTGAATTTACAACTACAGTACGAGAGGATTTTTTCCTCACCAATGTCAAGAAAATATAGCAAAGTGAAACACCAATAGTGTCTTTCGTGAAGGTCAACATGTACATCCTATCTCATGAAGGATGTTTGTGCCATTAAACTGCAATCCTGTGTCAAGAGGTGTACAAGAACACAACATGCAGTATAATATTTTACAGCTAAAAATGAGTGTCAAGTAAAGTTTGTGGGTTGTTTGCTCATCTTATTCCATTGCAGGTGATTTAATGTTAAGGAACGTCACCATACCTCATACAGTGTAGCAGCAGTACAGTATTTATAATTAATATCTAACAAAGCCACTATGTCATGAAGTTATTTTGTGGTCAGTGTAAGAATGTACATACATTATATGGCACGAACCCTGATGTCAAAAGCTCTCACATAGGATAAAGCACAAGGGTTTGGCAGAAATAATACAGCTGTGAGGTCAAGGGTGTATCTATTCCAAGGTATGAGAAGGTGATCTGGTGGAAAAAAAAGATCCCAGGTTTACAGGGACTCAGGGTATTCAATGATGTCAAGGTTACAATGTACTGTATATCTATTCTGAAGGAGGTGTTTCATTTGGGCAAAAGGATTTGTCCACTAACTGTGAATAATAATAAAAAAAAAAAATTGTTCCTTGGAGAAAATTGCTTTGACCTGAATTTGAAAGGTTACACATTTATCCAAACTAAAATTCTTGGCATTACAGGTCATCATTCCATGTCAAGTACTATGGGGGTTAATTGCTAACACCACTAGGATTTAAAGGACTTATGTCTCTCAGACCCCATTTTAAGGTTAAGATTCAGATCCTCATCTTTATATCAAGGTTAGAATCATTATTTACCCAATGTCAGATTCTTAGGCCAAAGAACATCGTCCCACCATAAGAAAATGTTGAGGAGATGTACAGTAGATGTAATCTCATTTAAAGTTGAGGATGAAACAGAACACCCTCATTTCAGTGTCAAAGATGAGAGTTATTTCTCAATTCAGGGTCATCATCACCACCTATCCAGTGGTGCGAGAGAACATCACAAAGGGTCTTTAAAAGCAATATACTTACTGCAACCTTATTTTTTGGAAGCAAAGATCAAGGTCAAGAAAGTTGTGATGTCCTGTACATTTATCCCATGACAGGAACCTTGATGCAAAACAATTAGGGTTGTGAAAATCTAATTTCTTGGATGAACTGAAGATCATAATCACAACTTACATCCTCTAAAAGGCACCAAGACATCAAAAACAACATTCTAGTCAAGAAGAAAGGCAAGAGAAACACATTTACGGTAAATAAAATATAAAACTAGGTCACTAGGGCCCTATTTTGAGTCAGTACAGGTATACATATCTGTCCCATAACCAGTAGCCTGGAGCTAAAAGCCATCACTGATATTATATGATGTACAAAAAACAAGTGGGAGAAGATGGAGATGGCATAAAAACAAAAAAGACACTTAGAAACAATGGCCACAAGCCTACAAGTTATTTAAAAAAAAAAGTCTTGATTATAACCAAACAGCTGCAACCCAAAACAGACAAAAATAAAGTTCACCAATAAAATTCAAATTTCAGTTTGTAGAATTCAGACAGTATTTTCATTCATAAGCACATTAGAAAGTAGCAGAGATAATTCTAAGGAGTTAAAGATTACCATACTGTAATTGGATTTAATATGCACGCACACACACATATGGATAAAGTAGGCTGTGTGCATATGTGTAGGCATGTTCATGTACAGGTATACATACATACTGTACATTCATTTATGCACTCATACATACAAACATATATATACCATTCACCATATAATCATATAAACTTTTGAAAAGCTTGTCACTCCCATAAACTGAAAATTGACAGCATTGAAAAATCTACATTGTACGTTAAATAGAAAACTGGAAAGAAATAAACTTATAATTTTATATGATTTTTAGTTTTTCTGTGTTCAGGATATTACAGGTGCTGATTAAAACTTGACTAACGAGAACAAAAGACAGCCACAGATATAAAACCTTTGAGAATTCCATAAACAGGTATGAAAAACTCCATTAAATATTACGTATGGACCAACCTGATTTCTTTAAAGAAGCTATACGGGATAAAGAAATTAATTTAGTAAATACTGGTGTTTTTTGGTTATAATTTGCCATAAAGTTTCAAACTGTTTTCCTTCTTTCAATACGTGTCTGCCTAACTGGCTGTCCTGAGAGTATACTACAATATATTTGAAGAAAATGGCTACACAAACCGATTTACTGTAAACTTCATTTAATGACATTTCACTGGAAATCTGGATAAAGTGGAATTAATGAGACCCAACTGTACTTTTTTTTCTCAAGAAAACTGGAAAATTCGAAATTATTCCAACTGACCACAAGGTCAATAGGGTCTTTAGTTAATTTTGACACTAAATGGTCCAATTGGACTCTCCCCACAAAAAATCAGAAATTACATCACAGATTAGAACAAATGTTGGTCCAGTCTTCTCAAGTATCATACGTGATTGCCACCTACTGTATTTATAATGGCTCGCCCTAGGGGATGCTACACACAAGACCCAGTACTGTACATGTTCAATACTTTGCCAACTGACATTCTGCACATGCTACATTCTAGTGATTGTAAACTGTGGCACTATCGTTAATTTTTCTGAAGGAGTAATACTCTCAACTTCATCACCAAGGCAAGCATATATGATGGTTGTACTACACCAAAATGAGCGCATAAGACTGTTGATAAACTTAAGTAGCCACTGCTTCACACTCTGTGGAGATCTCCTGTACAGTAGTTTAGATGTTGTGTAACTTTAATAAATTTGTTTTCATGTACTATAAATATTTGTAATATGGCAATAAATGTATAATTACATGGCTATAAATGATTAATTTGGTAACCCGACATAATCCCCAGAGTATCAGAAATTCACAAAACATTCCCCTAATTAGTCTGGTTTAACAAGGGCACACGGTATATTATACAGCAATGTAAATAATCTTGTGCTTATTTATTTTTCTTTATATTGTTTCAGTAATGAATCAGTGAAAACCCAACAGAATTTTAAGTCTATTATGAATGGTTGTTTCCAACTTTTATCTATATACTGCAATGCAAAATTGAACAGATACCATAGGTAGTGCAGATACTGTGCGGCACATTGTGGGCTAAGCCAACATTTGGAACACAAGAAGGCAGTAATGACTACTTTCACAACTGTAAAGTTAGGTTCTCATTCATTGCTGAGTTAGCGGGAGTGCCTCTGGTGCAAATCAAAGATCTTTAGAATTGATGGCAAGCTCAGCACCTACTTGGCTAATGCACCACTTTACAATAATACAATACTCCAATTTTCCTATTTTAAAGTAACAATTAGATCTAGTTTATAATTCAAGAGTGCACTATGTTGAAAGGTGCATGTCTGTTAGTCTTGTATTATGTTCTAGTTACAGTATACATACTGTACTCTTGTTACCTATGGATTATATCCCTACTATGTAGGATTTGTATTGCTATCAATACAGTACAACAATAATTTTGCAACTGTTCCAGTAAATTCCTATTTAATGTACTACTGAGCAGATATGGTCAATGCATTAGTATGTACTCCATTATTTTCTGTATACTGTATGGCTATTCTTTACTATCTCTGCAATGATTTAGATTTAGTGGTGACATTGTAAAGAACATATCATGTTCTAACAGTTCTGCTTGCAAGTCTAAAAAAAAATGACACAATAGACATGACAAAGAGGTTTTATGTGAATAAAATGGAGTACAGTTTATATCAACGTCTTCCATGCACAACTTCCTCAAGGGAGCTTGTTAGCAGAAACATCAAGGGATTTTCTAAACACTGCTTATAAAATCTGCAATGTTATTAACAGGAAATTTATCTCTTTAATCTCATGTGCAACAATACAATTCAGTGTACAGTACTTGCAAATTGGTCAAAATTACTTTTATATATTTATTTGCAGGTAACCAATAGGAAACAGAAACAAGAAAATATCCAAGCACTTCCATAATTATTTACATCTTCATGGAGTAGAGCACAAGATGTAAACAATCATAAGTCACTGTTTCTTAGTGGTCACCTGCTCATTACATGAATCTTGTGTCTCGTGATCTTTTTTTTAATGTACTACCTTCTCCCCTTATGGCATACAAACATCAATCTCTAACTCTTATAATATATAATAAACTTTTGGGTGAGACTCATTTCCTCTGAACTGATTCACTTCCCTCTAGCTGTGCACGATAACAACATCAACAACAACAACATCTTCTAAGAATTACTGACTGAGCATATGGAAAATGTGATCTATTCAGCTTATTGGATCTCTGGTTCAACAGTTTGAATCAAGAGAAACAACTAAAAATAATTAAAAGAATCAACAATATTATGATTTCTAGAATAAAAACTTTCTGTGACACTGCAAAAAAGAATAGTTTGAACAAACCACTTGAGTATAGTCTGGTTCAGTACATATAACAACGAACATATGAATGTCTTTAAATCTTGAATGTGACCTGAAATACTTTAAAACTCAAGAATAAGTAACATCTATCAAGATGCTAAAAATACACCCAAGTTTCCATGATAAAAAATTACTTCAGTTAAAATCATGTATCTGTAACACATTACTGGATACAATATGCTGATAAAATGAGATGACGAATCTGAAGCAAAAAGATTGTTCAAGAGGCAGGTTTCTCTGGAATTACATCATCAGCACAGTATATTTCCATTCGGCATGTAAAGAGTATTAAAGAACTCCAACACATGTTACACATCCATTAAAAAAAAGCTCCTGTGGAATGTATTACTATAACTAAATATAGAAAAAATACATAAGAGAACCTAAAACATTAACGATAAAACCTTGGGACTTTACATCAGCTTCAATATATCCTGCAATTACAGAGCCAATTATTTTTCTTGTATATAAGATTCACCATTTTGAGTTTGCTGATATTAAGATATAAATGATGTAAGTAGTAATTCTCTTTTCCTCTTACAGATAAATCTCATGCTCAGGGTATACAGTATTACTTATATGCAGAAAATAGTAATCCTCCAAGCATTCATAAGACTTATATGTATAGTACAGTACAGTACAATTATTCACTTATTTTCAACTTGATTACAATTACATGTACTGCACTGTATTAACAAATTATGAAAATTAATTACAGCTGTTTATCACTAATAGTTTACCTTGTTAAAGCTACCTTCAACATCACAAAACTCAGCACAATATTAAGTTGACAATGGGCAAGGCAATTAGTGACCAAGAAAATGCATTAGTTTCTTAATATGCCACAAGCTGACATGAGGACACTGGCTGTGACCACTACAACAAAAGCTTACGACAAGCTTCACACAGACAACCAAGGCATTATTGTTTTTTTCCTAATGTAGATTATTACACTCTACTTTTATTAAATGCAACCTCAGAGTATGTATTGTATACTGTACTTGTTTTTTGTACGTTTTCATTCATTTTCCTTTATAAATAGCCATCAAGACACTGAAGAGACCTAAGGTTACTTTACTTTATTACAACATTACAGCATTGATGATAAATTGTATACATAACCTGCTTCAATTCTTATTCATATTATACCTAAAATATTCTTTGGAATGGTATTCTTACAACCTAGAAGACAAGGCTTACATGGAGGGTTAGTCCACAGAAAAGTAGCTCAAGATGGTTGACATAACTATGTACTGAGTTTCCTATATATATTGTATATATATACCGGTATACTGTATACAACATTCTTACAAGCCCTTTCCTGCTATGCTGCAAGGTGGCAAGATCAAACTCTCTCTTCATTCACTGTCATTCATTCACTCCTGATGCTGTAACAGATGCATTCTGATATTAATATACGTATGTATATATTTATATGTATATATATATATATTCACTTTGTTTATATTATACTTTGCAAGCATCTTTAGCAGGTAGGAATCAGCTAATCTCCCTGCTTAACAAAAATCCACATATGTTATACAAGACAAATGACTGTACTGTACTAGGAACTTGAGTAAAAAATGAAAGGGGTAATACACAGATATTCATAATTATTTAACAACCTAAATGACATATAAAATACTGTACTTCTCTATGAGCAACGTAATTACAAAATAATCTATACAACTGCCATAAGATAGACAAATTATAAAATACTCTCTGACTGCCTGCTTTCTGAATGTTGGACTGTTTGCTTAAATATCACACTTAATCATTATCATCTCCTCCACTTGCACTAAAATTCTTCCAAATATCATCAAATAATTACTGTACTATAGATGTATAGATATTCGAAAGCTTTGAGATTACACATACCATACTGCAACTAATACAGTATTATAATTCTATAATAAAATAATATAATATGACAGCCTAGACTTGTCATGAACAAGTATTAAGTTTCTTTATACTGTACCAAAAATACCAGTACTAGTCATGTGTCTGATACAGTACAGTAAATAAAGTACAAAACACTACAGTAAACTTGTAAATGAACACAGGTCAAAGATTCGTCTGCACTGTATTAGGATTTAATGCCACCTGTTTCTTCTTAACCCATTAAATTCATGGTACTATAAGAATAAGATTCATGTACAATACCTCCTACCACAATGTATCAAACACTTTTAAAACAGAGTTGCAAAAAAAAAAAATTCCTTGTCTCACTTAAAGCCATTATAATTTCAGAGTTTTAAATATAACATTCAAATTATTTTCTGAATTACTCTACATGTTGCTTAAGTTATTTAATAAAAAAAATACAGAAGAGAATACCTTTTCATAGTATTATTCATGTGCACAAACATTTACAATAAGCTAAAACATAACTAAAAAAAAAAAAAAATCACCCCATAATCTCATATATTATCCATGAATCCAACAATGAGTACCTGCCGATCCAATATATTCCCTAACAATCAGTTTTGTACATTGGTTCATTGATGTAATTGTCATAATTCAATTCACAATACAGTATTATGCTTTCACGGGCAGCCCATAAACACCATGTTTCCCACAAATGAATGTGATGTTTGTTTATCCAGACTTGTGATGTTTAACAAATGCTTTTTAACTATTTAGTTTTTAGTAATAGCACTTTTCCTCAAAGTATCTTAAGGAAAGTAACAACATATTTTCATATATTCCTTCTCCATTTTGTTACATTTCTTTCTTCGCTAACGTGACACTTAATCTAAAAACTATGAGTAAATTCTTCAAACATCCTACATAAATGACTTAAAAGTGCAAGAAATAAATTAATACTAATAAATCTGATATCAGTAAGTTCTCTGAGATTCTTAAAATAGTAAAATTTAAAACTAGATCACCTTTCTCCAAATAAAAGGGTCATTTTGCAAAGATCTAAGGTTAGGAGCTAAAAATATCCAATTATTGTGAGTGCAATAAAGGACAAAGAACCAGTACTGTACTCTGTTTAAACAATGGAAGCTCAAGTTCTGAAACTTATCATAAATGCAGGACTTACTATTCAGTATTTTCGGAAGAAGAGAGGACACAATTTGAAAATAATGTACTCTATAGTAGACTACAAGCTTTGGATTTTCAGTGCAAAAAAGGTATGCCTTTATATTTACAGAAAATTAAAAAATCCTGCCTTTACTGAAAACTTTACTCACATAGTCCTTGTGTAAGGCCAAATTATGTGGATATTTAACATTAAAAGCCATTTAACTTGTTCATAAAATGTTTGTTCTCAGTTATGCAACATATATCACTTTGAGGCCAAAGAAAAATATGTGTACTGTAATATTATCCTCAACCTGTAAATCTGCTTATTTCTCTTGAATCCTTAAATATATACAGTACTGTACCGTATAACTAAACTGACTGAAGGGACACTGAATTATGATTCAGAATTTAAAACATATTTAACTATAGTACAGTACTGGAAAAGAATAAAACTATACTTAAAAATACAACTCAAAAGAAGTTCCATCATAAAAGACAGTTACTCTTCTACTAAAAAATGAGACATACTAAGTGCTACATGATACAGCACATCAAAGTTTAGTGATGCCCAAGGAAGAGATAATACTTGTTAAACTCACCTAATATGAAAGGGGTTACTAAATATCTTTTCTCTATATACAGTTATCTACATAGAGCTCTTTAACACATACACACACACCTCCTTCTTATTTCAACATAATTCTTGAAATTATTCACAGTGGTAAATATGAACCCCTTGGGAAAGCCTTTCATCTCTACTAATGAGACACTGAGATTCATAAAAGTTAGTCAATTCACACTAAGAAGGAAGTGTAAAACAATTCAATCAATGACCCCCAAAATATATAATAAAAAATTATCATTAAACTCTACTGAGACTGATGTCAAATAAATGCTAACTTCATATAAAATTATATCTGAAATTATGAAGAAAAAATAAATTACACGAGCAAATTAATCTCTAGAGTACCTGACTAAAGGACAATAGCTTTGCTTTCTAAAAATAATAGTTAAAATTCATCATAATTCAACAACATTAACATATAATTAATCAAACTCTTAAAGTAGTAAACATATCATGATATTCTCCATTTCATATTACAAAAATAAGCTGTAACTTATTACACCTAACTAAAAGATAAAGCAAAAGATACAATTACAATGTTACATAATAAAGAAATGAGAAAACCATTTGTAAGCCGACATTACAAGTGTGCGGCAGCTTTTCTTTTCTTCTAATAAACATATTTCAGTTTCAACAACTTATAAAAAAATAATGTTAATTACGTGGTGAGTACAGTACAGTACGATAATCAAGTTACATAATTTTTTCCAGGCAATGACTTCAACACAATGCATTTCATAGCACAAGTTGCAGTGATGTAGAAGGGGGACTTAGAGCTATGATGAGTGAGGTGTGTGTAGGCTAGTTGGCTGGCAACACAACCAAGCAGCCAGCACCAGCTAACAGCCTGCCTGCCTGCCTGCCTGTCTCTCTCCTATTCCTGAAATGACCAAATTCAATGGTCATTTGCATTGTTTATTATTTTCTTCACTGATCAAAAAAATTACCAATGCAAAATTTAAACACTTACTTTTACTTTTGAATATGTAAATAGTCATCTGTACTATTCAGTTACTGAATAAACAGATATAAGGATCTGATTCTGAAAACCAATTTCATAACAGAACCAGAGGAGTGACCCATGAATAAATGTACCCCCCCCCCCCAGTACACACCCGTGCCATAGTGAATGGTCTTCATATTATGATATGAAGACTAATCACTCCCCCATGACAAATATAGGATATGATGGCTTGCCTTATGACATGGGAGTGTGACAAGTCATTCTGTCATGCAGATTATCTTTTTGTACAGATCATGCCTCATTTGACCATGTTGTAAACCAGGTACAAATTACAGTAATGGATATATTATTATAATGGATGTTTTAATTGTCAAGGTAAGGAAGGGGAGAGAAGCACCAGATGCATGGCAAAAAATTAAAATAAATAAATAAATAAAATAATAATAAAATAAATAAATATAAAAGTAAATAAGAAAGGTTAGTTAATTTCTATATGGAACACAAGATGATTTGTGCAAATTCATAGTTTCATAATAACCTGAGACATCTTTATAAGTACAGTACTGTATATGTCACCTCAAGATAATGAAAAAACATCTTAAGGCATCAAAGAGATTACAGTTTATTTCATGGAAAATTTAACAATTCAGTACTGTAACCCAAACTAAGGCCTCCACATGGGACAATCTGTGGGTCAGACCATGTCCCAGTACAGTATGAGTTTAAAATTAAAAAATAAAAATACTGTACTAAATTAAATCAAAAGGAAGCCCAAAACAGAAGCTAGGATGTGAAATTCAAAGCCATAACAGATTGGTGGTATCAATGGATGGAAGACTTCTAAGGCAAGAAGCAGAAAAGTATTTAAATGGATTATAAGAAATTATATTATAATTGGGAAACCTTTATCTAACAAATGAGAAACCTGGCTAAAACTGATTGGATCACAAATTAAATCTTAAAGAAAATTGATACAGTACCTGTACAAGAAAAAGTTGGTCAGAGGCAGTTAGGTTGATAAAAAAATTTATGAAGAATTTAAAAAGGAATATAAATCAGCAAGAGATTGGGGTAAAAATTGCAGAGATATGCAAAGATATATTGTATATAAGATATAAACTAGATAAAACAAGGCCTAACTTTGATGTTGTAGAAGTAAAAGAAAGGTGGGCAGAACAAGTAGAAGAACTGTACAATTATAATAACAGAATGGAGGTCATAAACAAGATGACAAATTTAAGCTACCAATTTTGAAAATATGTTGAGGCAGTTATAAGCACAGTGAAAAACAATAAGGCTATTGGGGTTGATCAACAACCAGAAGAAATATGAAGATATACGGATAAGAATGTGATGAAATGTTTGACCAAATATGTACCTCTATTACAAAGGAAACCTTCTTAGTGATTTCAGAATACACTACAGTATAATTATTTGTGGTATTGCCTAAATAATAATAATAATAATAATAATAATAATAATAATAATAATAATAATAATAATAACAACAATAATAACAACAATAATAATAATAACAAAAATAATAACAGCAACAAAAACAACAGTTATAATATTAATAATAATAATAAAGTTATTAATACCCCGTACTGTAATAATAAACACTAGCCTTGGAGTGCACCACAATTAACTTGATGAACCGCTTATTCACATTTTACTAAAATTTCTAAATAGATTAAGAACTAAAATAGACAACCAGATACTGTATCTAAAGGTCAAAGTGAATTTAGAAAGAAAGGAGAAACTGAGGAAAGTATATTTACGTAGTTGGTTTTAAGAAATTAAAGAAATTTATCTGCTTTGTGCATGTTGATAAAGCATCAGAGAACAATGTTTGTAATGATGTTAAAAGTTGATTAAAGATTACAGTATATATGGGTTAAAAAATCTGCACAGAATCTCCTACATTATACCGTATGCTTATCTTTTCACAATTTTATTTAATAAAAGGTGTACCTACAAATTAAAAAATAAGTGATGGCAAAGTAGTACTGTAATATAAACTATTTTGTATGCAGAATACACTGTTCTTATTGCAGACAGTGAGAGACATCACAGATACTGGTCAACATGTTAGAGGAAAATGGTGAAGAAATTAAGCCAGGAGTGTGGAAATGGTAAAGGCCCTGAAAAGGATAGAAACCATTATATTGTATGTCTCTGGAAGAGGAGGGAACACAAACACCTCCACCAGGAACATCACTATTGTTCTCTGGCAACATTCACCCTCACAATGATACTTAAAATTAAATATATATATATATAGTACTGTATCTGTATAACATACATTTGACAGTGACGAGGTACTGTGGTTCTGGGTCTAACTCTTAACCAAGGAAACTGCAGGTATGCGACTACTGTGGTACAGGGTTTTAGTAAGTACAGTAAGTCCTTGCTTAAAGTTGGGGTTACGTTCCTAAAAATGCGACGTTATACAAAACAACGTTAAGCGGATTAATTTTCCTCTTAAGAAATAGATAAAATACGGGACTTACGTTCCTGAGTCGCCCTTTGCCCCATGAAATACATTACATATACAGAAAATCATTGCCATTTCTATAGAATATAGTGCATGCATATACAACTACTGTACTAAGTTTGGATTGGTACTCACCGATGGGCGGAGGTGGAAGAGCGAGTGTGTGGTGGGTAGTGAAGCGGAGGAGGCGGATGGCAGGAGGGGAGGAGTATGGCGGGAGGGGAGGAGCATGGCGGGAGCGGAAGAGGAGGGTGGGAGCGGAGGAGGGTGGTGAGTCACTGAGACTCTGCTGAGCCGAGAGGGAGTAGCACAGCCAGACGAGAGAGGGTGATACGCCATAAAAAGTAGTCCGTGACGACACAGAACGACTCTAAACGAATTTTTGGTATCTAAAGATTAGCGACGTAGTACCGAAACAACGTTAAGCGGGCTGACGTTATACGAGAACTTACTGTACTGTACTTGGTGAGCACTGATTATAGATGAATACAACACAATATACCAAAAAATTCTATATTGCGGGTACTTCCACAACTTTGAGACCAACCTGTGACAGAGCTATTGCAGCCTGTATGAAAAGATATATAAAAGTCAGAAATCAGAGGTGATTGCAGTCAAAGTGCTCAACTATTACCTCCTTCATTACAAGGAACACCACTTTTAATAATTTATTTAGCTAAAGCCAGACAATATTATTGAGCTCAGAGGTGATACTGTACACAAGGGGTTAAAGAGCTGGCATGAGACGAAATGCAGGAAGCCAACGACACAAGTTGTTCAAGAACTTATTAGGTGCCCACCTACCCCTCCCCCCACTCCCTTCCTATCTCTGTCTCCTCTCTTTTTTTACAGAATAGTTTTACTTTTCCTTCATTCTTTTGAAATAATTTATTGAAAAAAGTTCAGGTGGCAACATACACTAGTAGCTTGGGAGTAAATTAACAGGGCCAAGTACAGGAGACAGTGTTGCAATATCCTGTATTATTCGTTGCAAGTGTATATGAATGAGCACCACAGAGGGCATTACTTAGGTTAAATGTACATATCTAGAGTCAGCAGATGATTGCTTAGGTTAAAGATATCTATGCTGTCAATGTATACAGCCTTAACAACATCAACCTAGAGAAGTCGACTTGTGAAAGAGACTTAGGGGTACTTGTAAGCCCGGACCTTCGGCCTAGAAAAGAGTGTGTTACTGTTTGAAATAAGGTAAACAGAGTATTAGGTTTTATATCTAGAAGTGTAAGTAATAAGAGCACGGAGGTCATATTGCAATTATATCTTGCACTAGTCAAGCTGCACCTCGATTATGCTATTCAGTTCTGGAGCCCTTATTATAGAATGGATATCAATTCACTGGAGTCGGTGCAGCGAAGAATGACAAAAATGATTCCAGGACTTAAAAACCTTCCATATCAAAATAGATTAAAGAAACTAAACTTGCATTCCCTAGAAAGACAAAGAGTGCGGGGAGATATATGATAGAAGTATTTAAGTGGGTTAAGGGAATCAATAAAGGAGACATAGATAAAGTTCTTATAATATCCGAGCAGGAGAGGACTTGCAGCAACGGATTTAAGCTGGATAAGTTTAGGTTTAGGAGAGAGATAGGAAGAAAGTGGTTCGCAAAAAGGGTGGTAGACAAGTGGAACAAGCTCAGCAACTTTGTAGTAAGCGCTGGAACGCTGGAAAGTTTTAAAAGGAGGCTAGATAGATTCATGGACGATATTGAGTAGTTGTAACTCTTGACAGGAGCTGCCATGCACAGGCCAGCCGGCCTATTGCAGACTCCTTATTTTCTTATGTTCTTCTTATGCAAAATATACTCTTACGAGCTAACTTCCCTGAAGTAAGAGATGTACATGTTGTGACAACTCCAAATGTGAGCTCCTTTCAGACCAGGCTTGACAAACATTAGATCATGTTTAGGTATATTCAAGAGCCCGTACATGCCCAGTCAGCTGACAAGTGGTAAAGAGGATAATGTACTGTAAAATAAGACAACTTTTGTCCCAAAAAATTTCCATGGAAGACAATTTACAAATTCAGTATGTATACTGTAAACTGCAATAAACTGTAGTCTCATAGTGTGGCAAACCAGTAAGGTTATAGAACACTGATTTTGAGAGTTCACTTCATACATATACAGTTCAACTCTGTGTGTGTGTTTGTGTGCGCAGACCAAAGCTGATACCTTCCGCAAGAAGAAAGCGGCGGCCCAGCGTGAACTTTGTAATCTACAGAACTACTGGTTTAAAAATACAGCATGTGAAACACAAAAGTTTGCAGATCAGCACAAGATGGGTGAATTTTTCAATTCCATTAAAACATTTTATGGGCCAATCACTCATGGCAGAGCACCCCTCCGCTCATCCGACGGTAAATCTCTAATTAAAGACCATAAAGGCATCCTTCGGTACTGGAAAAAGCACTACCATTCACTGCTCAACTGAAACACCGATGTGGATGTCCTGACTACCCAGGATGTCTCTCAGCATCCAGAGCTGACCCACCTCAGCTATCCTCCATCCCTGGATGAGGTAGCTACTATCATCAAACAGATGAAAAATAACAAAGCCTCAGGGCCTGATGGAATCCCGCCTGGAGAATATATGGGAAAAGGAGGAAATCCCCAAGCTCTTAAAGACGCCTCCATCGTCAATATTTATAAGAACAAGAGAGACCAGTCAGACTGTGGCAACTACAGCGGGATCTCGCTGCTGTCTGTAGTTGGCAAGATTATCGCCCAAGTCCCAAGTCCTCCTAAACAGACTTCTTCCTAAGGTGGTAAATTTCCTCCCAGAATCTGAATGTGGTTTTAGACCATCATGTGGCACCACTGACATGATCTTTGCTGCCCGCAAGATACAGGAAAAGTGCAGAGAAGAGCGTCATGACCTATTCATGGCTCTCATTGACCTCACCAAGGCCTTCGACTCGGTCAACAGGGAAGCCCTTGTGAGGCAACTCCACGATGGCATGAACTGCAGTGTCCTGCACAATGGCACCCAGTCTGAGTTCTTCCCCAACCAAACAGGGGTTGAAAAAGGGTGTGTACTGGCACCAATTCTCTTTTCCAGTTTCTTGGCGGCCTTCCTTACCCGTGCCAGTGCCAATTTAGCCGGCGGGGTGGACATAGAGTACTGGAAGAAGGGCCTTTTCAACATAAAACGACTCCAGGCAAGAACAAAGATGTCGGCAACTTCCATTACTGAACTTCAGTATGCAGACGATCCCACCCTTGTCGCTCACACTGAATGCGACCTACAGGAGATCCTGAACACCTATGCAGATGTGTATGCACACTTCGTCCTTGAGGTGAATGTACGCAAGACTCAAATTCTCTTTCAGCCTGCCCCTGGTTCAGACACATCTCCACCATCCATCCAGGTTAATGGTACTACCCTCTCTAATGTTACCCACTTTCGGTATCTCGGCTCCTACCTGTTCACCGCAAAGGATATTGATGAAGATATTCAGCATCGGATCAGATGCGCATCTCAAGCCTTTGGCAGACTCCAAAACAGTCTCTTCAGCTGTTGGGAGCTGAAATTATCTATAAAGTTACACGTATATCATGCAGTGGTCCTCCCCACCCTGCTCTATGGCAGCGAGACATGGGTCACATACAGGAGGCAGCTCAAGACACTTGAAACTTTCACCAACGTAGTCCATATTTCATCCTCCGAGTTCGCTGGGAAGACGAGAACAAATGCCAGTATTCTTGCTGACACCAACTGTAGGAGAATCGAGGCTACCATTATCCATGAACAATTACGCTGGACTAGCCATGTTACCCGTATGGATGACAGTAGACTGCTAAAGCAGCTAGTTACAGTCACCTAACAAACAGTAAACGTAACGCTGGCGGACAACTGAAGAGGTACAGGCATCCCCCGCGTTACAGAAGGGTTCCGTTCCCGGAAAATTGACCGTATCGCGAAACTTATTTTCCCATTGACTTCCATTATAAAACAGGAGATGCGTTCCTAAGGAATTTTTTCGGCCCCAAAAAAGTAATTCAAGCACTTTTATTAATGAAAATAAACATTTATAAACACATACAATACAGTACATTAAATAATTTATGATACACCTTCTTAAAACATCAATTTAGGGGTTAATATTGCATAATATTGCATTATACAGCTATGTGTATGTAAATTTGAGTGCCCCGTCATAGGAGTCCGTTTTCTCTCACTTCAAAGCCGCCTGAGTCGTCCGTTTTCTCTTAATCTTAAGAGTGCACCAGGGACTACTGTTTTATTTTTTAATGGTGACACAGAATTTGATATTGCAACTGGGGTTGCAATTGTTGAGGCAACTTAGGTATGTCTGATTACAGTTGGAATATTCAAGATCCATTGTGAGTGATGTTTAAAGCTTCAACTGTCTTTATGGTTGGTAAAACTTGTCAAGTCTGTCAGTCTGAATGGCATGTGTAAGGCCTTGTGTTTGTTAAAATTTACCCAAATTTCCGTAAGGGCGGATTTACGGGCTGTAACGCGAAATTATTGGTCATAATTTACAAATTCCGTAAGAGCGAAATTCCGTAACCCGAGCTTCCGTAACGCGGGGGATGCCTGTATAAGGATAGTCTTAAGACAAACCTGAAAAAGTGCAAAATCGACCCCCTCACCTGGGAGACAATTACTGTACTTCACATCGTAATGCTTGGAGGAACACTACATGAGACGGTGTCAATACTTTCGAGTTAGCCCGACTGCAAACCGAGGCAGACAAGTGCCAACGCCGGAAAGATGCTGCCACTGCCCTTCCTGCACTAGCTGTAGCCCTCCACATGTGCAACATCTGTGAACGACTCTGCCGGTCCTGTATCGGCCTCTAAACTCACCAATGAAGGTGACATCATACTTGATTCCAAGTGACAGCAAAGTATTAGTAGTAGTAGTAGTAGTAGTAGTAGTAGTGCAAGTGTGTGTGTGTGTGTGTCTAAGATAGTCCCATCCCATGGACCAGATTAACAAAATACTCTCTCTAAAGAAAGGCTGAGTTACTTACGATGTGTGACTGAGTTCTACACTTAACACAGTACGTGCATAGTAAGGTCAGACACAAACAACCACTGACTCAAAACCAAAATTAAATTAAGGCTGGAATTCACTTTCACACATACAGTACATTATGCTGGAATTATATGGCAGCGTTATATATATTCCAGGTGTTGTACAGGGGCTGTATGCACAGCTTAGCTTTTATAAAACAAGAGCTATCCAGGGAATGACCTACTTCAGGCAGGGAGACAAATGGAATGGGGTTTGTTACTGGAAGTCCAGTGTAGACAACCACAGACTGCTGTAGCACCAAGACTCATTCACCTCTCAGCCCTCTGGCTAGGAACCATAGACTTTATCAGTACTATACAGTATTTGAGTCTACTTGTCCCAACAGAAGGATAAAAAAAAAAAAAAATGAACAGCAGCAAATAATGAGTATGACTTTGCCTTTAGAAATATTAAACTTCAAGAAACTTTAAACAATCATTTATATATACATATGCCTGTGTTCAATAAGGAGAAACCAATGACAAGATGCCCTTGTAGATAATAAAGGTCATTAAGGAGTATAACTAAGTAAAGTATATAACTGATTAATAAAAGCCAGCCATCATCAACATTTTCAGCCATTTTTCATGCTTGGGCTAGCTGCAGTTACCTGATGGCAGCTCTACATGCTGCATAGGCCTTTGCAGCCTCTCTTGTAAGATTATTAACTCTAATGTCATTTCTTACATCATCTCCCCCTATCATTCTTGACTTGCCCCTGGCTCTCCTCCCCTCACATTTAGTTGGTCTCATCCATTCTCTCCACATGACTAAACCATCTCAGCCTACCTCTATGCAAAAGTCTGCTAATACACCATCTTAACTCTGAACAGGGTTTCCTATCTTTCAATGTCACATTGTACATCCACCTCACCATTCTCCTTTCAGTTTGCTGAAGCCTGCATACGTCATCCTCTTTACCGACCCATGTTTCACAACCATATAACATCACACTTCTCACGCCAATTGTACACATCACTCCTTCCATGCAGAGGGAAAGTCCTCTTGCCATCAATAAAGGCAGCAACTCCCTAAACTTTCTCCTGCCACTTCTGACTCCTGTAACTGAGCAGGCTTCAGTACCCCCTCCAGCAGCGATCGTGTCACCCAGGTATAACAGAATTCAACAACACAGTCCAGGGACATTTCCCCAATGTTGAGTTTCTTCAGCTTTGCTAAGGTCACATGGTTACTTGCACAAACTTTAAGTCACCAACACCCTATAATCTTCCATCCACTCCACTGTGCACCCACCTTCCATGCTCAATACACATTATTGAGTTGCTGCTAACACCTGCATCAAATTTTAACTTACTTTTACGAATACTGAACTAAGCTTAACAACATATATGCCAGCTGAGGTTCACGTAGGTGTTCTGTAAATATTTACTGTAGTAGAAACAAACGACCATACACTTACTGTACAGGCTTCACAAGTAGATAAAATATGGCGAGTCATTTAATAAGAAACTTACAATTACCAAAATTGAGCTTGACCTGGTTTTTATGAATATAAAATTCCATGTAAAAATTCTATGGGATTTGTGTGATTTGTGTCAGTGTTTTATAGGTAATGAACAAATATCAGTGATCAATTATTTGTATAGAAATCTCAAGTCATTATGTGGCCACAAGACATTCTAAAATGGGCAGAAAATAGGCAATTTCAAGCTTCACTTAGCTTTTGGAAATACTTGTATATATTTCCATGGAAGATTAAGTTCGAAATTATACAAGCACTTTCTAGTTATTTAACAAAACCAATGCATGATATATATGGACATTGTCAAAACTGAGACAGACAATCATGGGAAACAATACTGAATATGCATACCCCACTAAAAATGGTGCACGCACAAGAAAAATTACACATAAATTTAGTTGAAGAATACATTCAAGTTGCTTCAAGCCATTTATATACTATGTAATATATAAATGTTTCTAAAAATTTTTTTCTAAAGTTATGACTTGGAACCCCTTTCTATCCTTGAGAAAATTAAATTTAGACCACATTTTTCTTGTCACTCACCAAGTGACATTACAACTATTTTAATACAGTATACTTAATTTTTTGTTACATCATAAATTACATTCATTTAATAAATCATGCCGACTTTTTAAAACTTGAAATTGTTAATACCATATCTGGTTTACTCAAAATTATTTTTCTTTGAGTGCCAAGAGCACTGAGTATACAGGACGTGTCTATCCCTGAAGTATTATAGCATGTCAGCACCAACACTCTTCAACTCACATACATGTTTATACTTCCCCCAACAATCTTAAATATTATCTAAACCTGCTCAAAAATAGTCCTGGCAGACGATCACTATTTTTAGTCCCCTCCTGTTCATAACATTTCTTAAAATCCCAAAATTCTGCCCACCCCCTTACCTGAATTTTTAACAAGGTCCAACACACATCAAAGATTTCCTAGAAAAAACCCTGCCATAAATCATTATTGTGCTACAGGCTAGTATCTTACTCTGAATTACATTTAGCTGAAATTTCCTGTGAACTTCAGCTCAAAGAAATACTTGAAAATAGAATATTTCTGGTAACACAAACACTAAATTTTCTTATCATGAAATAATTCTAGTGCAATTCAATTTCAGAAATACAGTTGCAGCTCTCTTAATCACTTAACCACAGAGCACTGTATAAAGGTATGCCACCTTTAGAAAATTAAGAAATAGGGATGTACAGCAAGAAAGGGTAGCTCTAGTGATGAAGCTGTGTGCAAGGTTGAGAGCAAGTCATCTAAAGGAAGGTCTGTTTGTGATTTCACAGAATCTCCTATATGGCCACAACAACAACAACACAGTAGGCAAATTGTGAAGATAGCAAATCACTATAAAAAAGAAACATGCAAAAACAATAAGCCAAATAAAAATTCATGGTATACTATAGTACTCACAATGGGAGATTTTTTTCTTCATTTAGATAACAATATGAGTATACTATATGAATAATATAACACCTGAAAGGAAACTATATACCTGTGAAGTATTACCAATATATTTATAGAAAAAATAGTGATGGATCACACACATAAAAAAAAAAAAAAATAAAAAAAAATAAATAAATAAATAAAATAAAAGTAAAAAGATGAAAATACTATCAGAAAAAATACAAGTACAGTAACACTTTGCAGTTTAAGCATATGTTCCTTATTCCTTTAACTTCAATTTAATTAAAGACAGTAGAAAGACTCGAATATATTCATATGATATATGGTAAGTACAGTATTTCCCACACCTTGCACGAATTTGCCATTTGTAAATACTGTACAGCTTTTGCAGTTGACAAAAACAATAATACAGTACTGTACTATGACACACACACACACACACACACACACACACACACACACACACACACACACACACACACACACACCTCCCCCACTTGGGCTGAGAATACAAAAGTGATGTACACTGAAGTTGAAGGTGATGTGACCTTAAGTTTGAGTGAAATCAATTTGTGTTGCCATCACTACCCACAAATGATCATGTGGTTCACCCCAGCATCAACCATCTACTGTACGTCACTAACCAACTGCTCCATCCATAAATGCAATAAACATATACAAGCATTACACATTCCTGCTTCACTCCTTTCTTCTGTAAGCTCACACTTAGTCCTCCATTTATTCTCACACATGCCTTACTAAGCCAATAGAATTCCTTCACTGCATCAATCAGATCTACTTTTACACCATATATCGTCATCACTTGATCAATCCTATAATATACATTCCTTTGAACATTAATGTTTCCTGGTTTTTCCAATACATTATTCTGCAAGCCTTTGGATTCACAATTCCTATCTCCTCTAAATCCTCCCTGTTCCTCACCACCCAACACTGTCTTTTCTCTCACCCTCTATTTACAACTCTACCACATAATTTCACAGGTAGACAGATTGGAGTGATCTCTATAGTTTTTGCCGTTGACTATCCATCATGTACTTTCTGTTTCCCATGCTATCTTAAATAATCTTAGTAGGATGCTTATTATTTTCTCTCTTTGTTTCTACATTTTTGCCCCAATACTGTCCATTTCTGGAGGCAGTTTCTTGTAATATGGGCTGGCAATTGGGGCATTTCTTGGACAATTCCTAAGTAATTAACCCAGGAGAAATATTCTAACCTGAGGATATATCAAACCTCCACACAATAGGCAGCTACCAAACAGGGAAGTACTACTGCCTGGGAAGATATTGAAAGCATAATGTATTGTCTAATGGTATACCCTGTTTCCATATGGCATCACAAAAATTGTGAACAAGTCCCAGGTTGCTGATCTGACTTTGTCTCATTTACACACAATTGCAGGGTCTCAATTGTTTCTCTTACTATTGACAACATAACATACATATATCGTTTCTCACTCTTGATTTTATTTTTTTAGTTATTATTATTATTTTATTTAGATTTTTTATTATTTATATTTATTTATATTTATTATTATTATTATCATTATTGCTATCATATCCCCCCCCCCCAGGCCCCGATGTGGGTCAGTGACCTGTGTCTGGGTGGTCTAATCCCTGTAAAAAAAAAAGCCCACTATGGGGGATTTAGTGCAAAATTTGTCCTCAAGTAAATCTGCCTGACTAATCATCACACAGCTTTGCCTTTTGTTCTAGTACCATCTAAAAAACTTTTAACCAGCTCCTGGCCAACTAAGCCATGAAGCCCAAGGAAGAGGAAGAGCATCTGAGCCACCTAGCTACAGGTTCTGTCAGATTATGGGATTTCATGACCAATTCAATTCTTCCAGTTTATGCACTCCACCAGGAGGCTTCTAGTAATCCAATGCATGGAAGTCATGGAGAAGGAGGAGCTACAACTGTTCAAGATCAGTCAGACAAACATCCCAATCTAAGAGAGATCTTTTCTTTTTGCTAAGTTATATATATAAGACTGGGACCTTATCTATGCTCTAAACTCCCCTTATCATACAATCTTGGTTATTACCTGAGACTGTCATGGCATAATCCTTCAATCATTAGAACCACAATACAGTATATGACAACAAAGGTCAGGCAGTAAGAGATAGTAGATCTCACACAGAACCAAAAAAGAAATCAAGAAATTCCCTGAACCTCTGACAAAAAATTATCTTGCCTAAGATCTCAGACACTAACATGCCAAACAGCCTGAACCAAAAAGTTAATGAAAATATAAAAGGCATAAGAAATTTCATCTACCCAGTTTTGAGTTCCCCAAAACACGAAATTTCGGTTAACGAATTACCTCCCATTTGGATCTTCAATTCGGTTAACGAACAAAACTTCGATTAATGAAATCCTTACGAAAAACACGTTTTGTTGTGAGCATCAGCTGATCAGTTGATGGGCTAGTCTGCCAATTCAGCAATCTGTTCTATGTTTACATTCGTTTCCAGTGGAGTAAATATCAAGAAAGTTGTGCTCTTTAACAGGCGTCAGTTTGGCTTCGTTGACACTGGAGTGAACATCGATTTTGTTGGTGTCTTGAATATTTTTGCATTTCTACATTAAAATTATTGGTCATTCTGAAATTTTGTTAACATATTGATAATATATAGCGCAGTGCAGTGTTGATTTAAAAAAAATAATCTTGAATTACACCTTGTGAAGAATTTTGTGGGATTAATTTGATCATCATCACTAAAATGCTTGGTGATCCTTGGCTGAGGTTGTGAAAATCACATAATTTCTTTTAAATCGTGAGCCTGAAGCACAAATGTATCTAGCTCTACCCAGAATTTATATTTGTCTTTATAACAACTGATATTATCTTATCTGTGTAATTCATACTGTATAGTGATACAGTTTTATACAGTAGCTACATTCCAAAAATATAATACCAGAACAACAATTCCGTGAGCACTATACTGTACTTAGTGATGAGACTACAGATATGTGTTTAGGACAATCACTCTTGCACAGTATACACTTTAATTTACTTTTATATTCAGATATTTTAGTGTCTTTTCTGACGTGCTTCTACTGAACAACATATAGTACACTTGAACACCTGTAATTTGTCCTTCATTAATTCAGATTTTCAATGCTTTGGTTACCAAGTGTACACATTTAATTTTAAATATCTTATTATTTGACATAAGTCAAGGGCAGTAGGGTGTGGATTGCATTGTTATTTTTTACATTTACATAGTTGTTGTTTTAAGTAATTTCGGTTAATGCATCTAATATGGCGGTAAATACGGTTGGAGCCACACGGGAATAATAAGAGCTTGTCCATTGCAGACAAACTGAAAGTACATTAGTTCTAATGTAAGTTATGACGTACAAATTTAGGGTCAATAATTTATATCCCTTAATAATATAACCCTATTTTGTATTTAGAAGAGGCCACACATTTTTCTTCCCAAATACATTATATCTGTGAGACAATCATCATCATATACATATTGTACTTAAGGCAAAAACTGTTTCATGTATCAAGACTCATAATGTTCCACAGACAGCTAATTCTACTGGGCTACAATAATACCACCTTTACAAATATGTATACACAGTTAATTATGTCAAAACATAATATAAAGTAACCTTAAAATATTGAAGGTATCTCTATAAGGCCTACTTAAAGTTGAGCATGCACACTTTAGAGCAAAACATTTCCGATAAGTCTAGAAGATTGTGTTCATAAAATATAATAATAATACTGCAATAAAAATTTATATTTGCTGTTGGTAAACAGAAAACCCTGAAAATTTAATCATATAGTGCACAGAACACAAAACAAATCTACTTACAGCACAAGGAGTCTTCTCCATCTGGAGTCCCGGCAAGAGTCACAGCAAAAACACTAGCGTATGGCTGAACGTAATTGGAGGGGAAGACACCAATAGCACCTTCAACAGTTCCTTTCCACCAAGCTGCATCTTCCTTGTCTATCACAGAGATTATGGCACCAGCTTCAAATGTGAGCTCATCTTCATTCATTGCAGTGTATGGGTACAGTGCTTCTACTTGTTCTGCAAATCCTGTGAATGAGTGAAAAAATTAATATGTGAAGACTGACGGAGATGGCATAAATCTAAAACATTAAAAATAATCAAACTTCATTTTTAAACACATTATATTAACATCTTCTGACATCACTGGGCAATAATCCTAAGTGATATAATGCCCTGGTCCCCTGGTAAGTTATCTTGTACAGTATTACATGAGCTGCCTGGCTAATGTATAATAGCCAGATAATAGCAATAGGTATCAAGAGCTGAGCCATCAGTAACTGAGCAGTGGGAACATACTGAGCTAAAATGGGACAACATTGGATGCCACAGAATTAACAAGCAAAATTTCCTGAACTGAGTGCACACTGCCCATTTAAAATGCTAGATGCTCATATAAGTAGTTGGATCAGCTCAATCACAGCCAGGCAGCTCAAGTCCTATTCAAGTCCCTGAGATATAAAAGGTTAAGGGTTATAGTTGAGACAAAAGATATGAAATTTTTATTAGATTAGTACCGGTATCAGTCATCATGGTTGAGGGTAAACCTTGTTCTAATTTATTAAAGTTAATAGGAAATACTGTATTTACAGGTCTCTTGGATTGAAGTGAGGTTACAAAAAAATTTTATACAGAAGGAAAAAACTACTGTTGATGACTAATGCAAAACTTACCATTTGAGGCATCATTTGGGCCTTTCATGGGTTCATCAGTGGGTGGAGTAATAGTGACTTGTGTTAAAGAGGCAGTTGTGTTTGGTGGGGTTTGGATGTCATCTGGAGGAGCGTCCTCTCGATTAGTCAACTCCATTGAGACTGGAGTGGAACGAGAAGATCCACCCAAGACTTTTACGTAGGTGGCAGGGAACCATCCAATTTGACGTTTCTTGCCTTTAGCCTTAAAATAAAAATAGCTACATGTATTTTCAAGTCCAGTATTGTATTTATACTGGAGTACTAAACACAGTTATTACCTTACAGTGTAAGTTAGCCACATGAAAAAGGATAAGCAATATTACCTCTGATACATAAAAAATACACTGTTAAAATTATAAAGGGAGATATACAGTACCGTATATTATTCAGTCAAAAGAGACACTATGTCCACGATTCTTATACATTAATCCAAATGGATATCTTTATATAAGATTTTCACTCAAAATTTTATAAGACAATTTATTAAGGTAGTACCTGGAGTTCTCCCTCCCACCAACCAGAGGCTGTCTTCTTGCGGATCATCACCAGTTGTCCCCGTTGTAGATTGAGTTGGTTGCTACTTGTGGCATCATACGGAGCAAGTACTGTTGCTATCTCTGGCTTCTTCCCTTTGCTTCCCTGCAGTATAATCTAATATAAGTCCTTTGTAATATAAATTTGTGTTTCTCTACGAGTACAAAAACTTATTACAATAGAAAATCAATGTGATAATTATAAGAAGTATGTGACCATGCAATGTTAGGATGTACCAACACTACAGGAGTAATTAAAAAGAAAAAAAATGGGAATATTAAAACTTCTCATTAGTAACTTTCTTATTTCTGCATCAAATTTTTTTTTGCAGGCAAATGAATACAGTATTAGAGGATAGCCACTTGGTATTTCTCTATTATATCAAGACAGAGCATAATCTCTGTGGCACACACACTAATGAATTGCAATATTTAGCTCTCAGAGACCTCATCAGAAACCAATGGTATTATAGGAAGGAAATGATGACCAGTATTATATCCAAAATGGTTTAACAAATCAATGCGGTTGACCTAACAGGAGGTTGTCTGAGAATATGGAACCCCTCAGCAAGCAGTCCATATTACAAGAGCTGCTTGGCTATATGGTGAATGTCAGCAAAGTACCATGTTAGCAAAATGCTTCACAAACATGGTATCAATAACCGATACACTGTGACTAAAAAGGTGGAATTTTCAATAAAAGCCCCTCAGCTACACAAATTAGTTTTACATGCTCTATATTTAATGTAACACACATTAGTACAATACTGTAAAGTATAGGGATGTAGTAGTCTCACTGTTCACCGCTGGCATAATTTGCCCCAGGGGTGTGAGGCTGGTAACCCCTTCTTCTACATTTTTGTTACCGGAATGAAACCAGAATTAAAATTTCTACACTGTTGCAATATTTTGTAGCATAACTATGCACTTTACTTATCAAACTTATATAGCAATGATATTTTCACCTCTCAATCTTCAGCTTTTACTCAAATGTTCTTATCCACCTCTACAATAGCACTAGGAAAACTATTCATTAAGTTTACAAGGATGATTATAATTATATACACTACCTTCATAAATGCCACTTTTAACTCTTCATTCCAAATTCTAAACAAGGGCTTTTTTTTTGTTTTACTTGAAAGCAAAATATCAGTTATAA
Organism: Homarus americanus; assembly: GCF_018991925.1. Taxonomy (NCBI): domain Eukaryota; kingdom Metazoa; phylum Arthropoda; class Malacostraca; order Decapoda; family Nephropidae; genus Homarus; species Homarus americanus. The sequence continues at coordinate 7,968,771 of NW_024733126.1, read as the reverse complement.
TAAGTAAATAAAAAATCGAGACATCATATTGACGCCATCTCATTTATGGACAAAAAGAAGAACAGACAAGCAGACTGAGAGACAGGCTGAATCCAGCATCCCATTGTAATCTTTGTGGAAGAGTTTAAATATGGTCCTTCCTTTAGTGTAAAGATAACCTGCTTACCACAATTAGTAACGCTGCAGCAAATACACCTCAGGTTATCATGCCAAAAGTCATGATCTTTGATCTCAGCATTACCAGTGAAGTACTATGGAACTTGATGGACAAAACTCTAAGTTATTTTATGGAAACCATTCCATCTACAGACAGACATGTTGAATCCATTATAGTCCTCCTAAATTTTGTTTGCAGATGGAGGGGGAAGATCATAACTATCTCATGAACTACAGTATAGTTTGATTTTTTTTTTTTTTGGAGATCATAAATATTGTAACATACAGTATCATATACACACTGTACAGTATTAAGATTTACACAAGTGTGATTCAAAATCCTCAACCATGTTTGTGGTAGTCTACCTAGGGGGCAATGGGGGAAAGTGAAGCGGTGTTAAAATGATCAAGTGAAGAACTGATTCTTGATCTGAAGTCTGTCACTTGCTACAACACTTGACTTTATTGAGGTTTATGTAATAGTTTGCTCAGTCTGTGATTAATTAAATGATACATTACAACAAATTACATGCAATACCTTCAAGAATTAAATAATACATACAGTGCAAGAAAAAGGAATTAATAACATTACCCATTCTCTTATACCTAAACATTTTGTCTGCTAGACTACAGTTGTGAATATAGTAAACCAAATGAAAAATAAAAATATACTGTATTGAAGAACTAAAACTTTAACTCTTTAAATACAGGCAGGCAAGTATCCTATAAAAATTACGTGAGATCAATATAGCAGATTATACCTTCGGTGATTTCGGTGACTTAGCAAGCTCCATCACCTCCTGGCAAGCACCAGAGAGAAGACACACACAAGTTAGTAAACAAAGTCATCATTCTTTCGTACAGTGTAAGTGTGCAAGATACACTATATTAACAATATTATATGGTATATCTTTGAAAATATACAAAAATATGCCTGAAAGTTAATTTATAAAATACTAATGAATTTTACTAGAAATGATTGTCATTAAATTCTTATCAACTGAACGAAATACTGATTTATCATAAATTTCTTCTCTTTTAAATACCTGATACCTAACCCCTGAAACACTTCTATTATTCTTAAACAATGAAATATATAATATCCAAGTGAGAACAATGTTATAGCTCTTTTCCATACAGGTATATGTTCTCTATCATCTAAACCAAGAAACATATTCCATATTACTACTGAATACTGAACATCTAGTGGCTAAATAATGTGAAATACCTTGAATTAAAAAAAAAATTGTATACCTAGAAAACAAAAGCTCACAAAGATTTCTTTATTGTACAATCAGAGACAAAAGTCGTGTTGCGGTTTTGTCCAAAGATTAAATATAACTCATGAAATATTATGAGAGCCCCCAACCACAAGGCCGAGCACTCCAAAAGTTTAGCCCTTCCGCATATGTTTTCACAAAATTTCACGACACGACTTTTGTCTTTCATTGTACACACACTAACACACCCATATAAAGAAGCACTAATGTGATCCATACATGGGGAGGTACCACTGGAGACAGTGGAGGAAAAGTGGTGATGTAAAAAAGAAGAAAAAAGGATGGATTTAATTAGTTGTTCATAGAACCTTATACTGGTGGGAGGTACCACTTGGGGAATGTATAGAGCATCTCCCTCACTCATCCACTGAAGATTGATAGCTGTGCACCTAAACACCTCAAGATATATCACAATACGTACCTTCATTACCACACAAACATGTGCCTATATTTGCATAATATGTTTACTGTGATATAAACAATTTAGTGGTAATGAAGGTATTGTGGTATATCTTGAGGTGTTTAGGTGCACAGCTATCAATCTTCAGTGGATGAGTGAGAGAGATGCTCTATACATTCCCCAAGTGGTACCTCCCACCAGTATAAGGTTCTATGAACAACTAATTAAATCCATCCTTTTTTCTTCTTTTTTACATCACCACTTTTCCTCCACTGTCTCCAGGTGCCATGGTAAGCAAGAGGGAGGGGGGTACTCAGTGCTTGCTTCAGTCTTCTTGCTAATCCGGGTAATATCTCAGGTACTTTTTCAACTAGGAAGCCAAAGTCTGGACTCAATAGTCACAAAGAGCTTTGGCATTCTTATGATTAATTACTTTTTTAGTCACACCATTAACTGCCCCTTCCTCATCCTGTTCCAGGTGTTGCATGAAGTGCGGGGAGGTGAACAGTACTTCCCTTTCTTTTAAATTTGTGCCTTTGTTTGCCTATGTATTTCTCTCAACTGTAGGCAAAATGTGCAACTGGTTTATACTTATTAAAATTTATCATGTTGTTAATTTACATCTATTTTGTTTTTACTTCACATCAACTAGTTGCTCATGTGTGTATTACAGGTACAATACTGTACAGTATCTAGTCCTTCAAAACCACATGTATGGTTGCTTCCACAACTTTAGAAGCATCCAGAAGTATAAGAAAGAGCAGTGGATGAGTGGAACAAGTTGCCAAACATCAACATTAACTTGAATACGCTGGATAGCTTCAAATATAGGTTGGATGAATATATGAGCGATAGGAGTTGGGTGTAAATGGAACTGCCCAGTATGGGCCAATAGGCCCGCAGCAGTTTCCTCCATTCTTATGTTCTTATACCGTAATATATAATTCAGAGCATGTAGCATATAAAAATCAGTCCGCCTGTTTAAATAACATATATAATACCTAAATGCCTCAGTGTCAACTCTTTGCTATTTATGATCATCATCCACTTTTCATTATAAAAAAAAGAGATATGTATGCCAAAAATATTCTCAGTTTTAACTAAATCATTAAAAAATTCTAACATATGAAACACTGTACGTAAATATTTTTAATACCTGTATCCAGTAAATCTCTGCAATTTTACAAGGTCAAAAGTTTTAAACATTAAAAACAAGACTGGAACCCATGGACAGGGTCTGCTCCATATACAACATGACAAAAAAGTGCCTTGATACATGCCCAACATCAAATAAGAGACATTAATCATGTTGATACCCATACTCTGAAGCAAAAGCAGGGAGGACTGAGAAGAAATATTAAATCTTAAGGAAGTGAGATACAACCTGCACTGTTAAATCTAGAAAAGAGGTCAACTGGTCAGTGAATAAATATGGAAAATGTATTTATTTAGGGTATATATTTCTAAGAGCTTATTTGTAGAATTTATAAATGGAATACTGTTGTAGTTTGTACAGTATACCACCACTTCAGAATATGGGATCAGAGTTCCTTTATAATTATTCTGACCTTGTTTTCAAGTTCGTCGTCCTTAATTTGTGAAAGGTGCATAAGAAGATGCATGGTAAAAGATAAATAAATGAGTAGTAAGATTAATGTTTGGGGATGCTGCTTTTATAAATGTATCTACATCACAATTTTATCGTAACATCTACAGTACACTATATAGAAGAACCATGACAGCTTCAACTTGTCTTTTGCCAAGTTGGTAAAGGTCAACTGCATTAAGCACAAAAAAGAAAAAAGAAGTAAAGAGTTCAATTCAAACTACATCAACATTATTCATCCAAAACAGACAGGTGACATAAATATGTAAAATATACTGTAACATGAGGTTGCAGCACTCCCTAAACAATCCCTGGCCAATTTCAAGCAATAATCAAAGTTTTGTTATTGTTTAATTTCAATGCATTTTATTTACATCAATCAAGGCAACTTCTTTGCTGCATATCAAAGATTACTTTTATGAATAAACTAATAAAAATCATGAACAAATTAACATTACAAAAATCTTCAGCTTGGCACAAATCAAAACTTTGATTAATGCAGCCTCTTACCATTTTCATAATCAGGCAACACCCCACAATGACACAGCATACACAAGTAACTGGGAAACATGTGCATATGAAATAAGCACACTAAGCTAAATAATGAAAACAAAAACTAGAGTACAGTACAGGCATTTTCCAGAAAGGTAACTAATTTCCTTTAAAAAATAGAGGTCACTGTTCTTCTTCAAAATTAGTGACACACAGTAATAAGACTTCTTGGGGGAAGAGGCACAGCAGAAGAAGTAACAAAGAAAGTTGAGCCTGAAGTCAGTAATTTATAACTACGTACTGTATTATAAACTTTAAATGCTGACGAACAAATAAATTAATACAACCAATAAGAATGTGAGTAAACAGGAATAAATAGATAATTCAAGTTTAATTCACCAATAAAATATGGGATTTCAGTTGCTACTGATGTCAACAGCAACATTATGAATTGTAAAAGATCTTGTCTCAAGCTCAGTAATCTTATCTATCTAGTCTATCAGTGTTTCCCTTTACCCCAATCATATTCAATTCTCAACAGTATTAACATCATGTAAGTACCGTATGTGCCATCTTGGATCAGGGGAAAACAAACAAACTATGAGATATAGATGGTACATCACATTTTATGAGATGAATAGTTTTGTATGTATATAATGCTCCCAAAATGAGTACATTATAACTCCTTATCTGAGCCAAGAATGTGCCCACTAATGCATGCCCCATCTAGTTGCCCTCCTATCCCAGCCCTCACCAGATGAGACTAACTTAGGCCTGGGTCCACAGTCGCAGTAAAAAAAAAAAAAAAAAATGAAAATTAAAGTAAGCTTTTATTTTTAAATCATGTACCACCCCTTGACAAAATCCCAGCATTACATAGCCCCACTAGCTCACATATCATAATTGTTTGGTAACAAACCAATTCAACAAAATTTGCCTAACTACAAGTATATGCACATCAACTGGGCCTGTGTATCTCCAACACAAGCCTCCCTAATGTCTAGTATCATAATTATAACTTCTAAAAAACAGGAAGAGGATTATGGTATACAACCAGGAGATGAGACAGTGTAGGTCCTCACCAGGTGTGAGGTGGTAGAACACTGAAAATGGTGGATTAAACCAAATTTATTTTAGCGCAGTCTGACAACAGCCGGTGAAAGTATGTGTATCAAGTGATGCCAGGTACTCATAATAGGCATTCTGCTTTGAATGATGTCTTTGGCATTTAAGTTAGGAAGATGGCTGTTACAAGAAGGGATTAACTAATTATGTGATTTTTAATAATTTGATTGGGTGATGATTAACTGTAAAACCAGATGCCCGCCCACCAGTCCCAGGGCGACCTAAGCCACCTTGCTATAGTGCTTTTCATCACAACAATAATGAAAATAAATTAAACAGCTTAAAAATCAAAATATTCATGGAAAGAGTCATCTAAAGAATGCTAAAAAAATCAATTCTTAACTCCAAACACTTTTTGCTTTATCCTGCTATCAAAATGGAGGTTGAGACATCAGAATAAAAAACTGTGGAAAAAAGAATGAAACTACAGAAGTCACTCAAACAGCTTGACGATCTACTCAAGTATTTCAGGGACGCACCTAACGAAGCCTACACAGTAGATACTTTTTTGTTACAAATCAAGCTCACAAACACTTGTAGGAAATAAGTACAAGTGCAGAAAGAGGTGCAAATCAATATCACCCACATAATATGTAGAAGTGGCAAGTGAAAAAATTCCTACTCAGGGTATTCCTCCTCAAGTATACATACACAGTACTGTACAGTATATATCATTGGGTGAAAACAGACAATCTATAAAAACAAATAACCAAATTAGGCACCTCATTTAGGTTTTATTCAATTACATTCACCTAACAACTAAATACTGTATCTGAACTCAAGTAGTCCTAGGAACATAAATCTTTCTTAAGGTGGCCTAAAGGAATAACAGTGGTGTGAATAATCCTAGCTCTTGTTCTAGCAAATGGAAGGGTTATTTGGCGGTATGCTCATAAATAGGTGCAATTTCTCCTCTGATAAGATCTCACCCCCTAAATATGTATATAACCGTCTTAATGTAATGTTGAAGCTCATTTCATACTTAAAAGTGATGTTCACAAGAAACCCATTGACTTTCCCTTACAGACTAAAAGGAACTACAGTACAGTACTCAGATATCCTTCAATCTCATAAAATTCAGAAAAAATACTACTAAAGATTTCCCCCAAAGGAGTTATAAACAAATACTTTGCTATTATTTGAGAGTACTGTTCATAGTTGAGAACATACATACAAACACTGAAACAAATGAACATATACACATAAGAAAACATGAAACAGCTTGATGTGTGCACATCCAAAGGCATACACAAAAAAGTGCACTACATATTTTCATATTTTTATGCACTCACACACACACACACACATGACAATATTTGTATAATTGTAAGTGAACTAATGTCAAGACACACATACACACAATGTGCATAATTGGATGTATATAAAAATATACATATGTATCCAAATGCAAATATAAACATAGATGTCGGAACTATTGTGCACACATGCAAACACACATACTCAATGTCTATTACACAAATACAAATACAGGGGTGTATACAATGAAACAGACTCACACATGTATGCAAGTATATAAACTTGTAGACATGCATATACATATAACTTGCAAGCACACATGCATGCACAGACATAAACATCTTTCACATTAGCATGCATACATGCAATACTGGTGCATAATTATTTCTTATACACAGAAATTCATGTGCTGTTTAATGTTTTTTAATGAATTGAAAAGATGTTCATATAAATGGTAAAATCTTTACCACAAATGTACAGCAACAGGAAGCTAAAGAGTACCATAGAGAGCAAACATAGTGGGCCATATACTCCAACTCATATTCTGGTGCATAAAGCATGGTATAATCCTCATGTTTAAGCAGAACTAAGAACTTTACACAAGGAGTGCATTACTTGACAAACAAATTATGGCTAGCCACAAATATGACTATTCAAAAGGACTATACAAGAATGATACATTACAGTAAGAAAGATGGTTAAATACTGATGTACTGTAAAATACAAAAAAAATACCCTCTCCTGGTACACAGCAGCTGGTAGTTGTAATAAGGCATCACCTTGCAAGAAGGTACACCATAGTTTTAAGGGTATGTACCATATAGGTACTGTGAGTTACCTTCACAAATAAATATATTATCAACAACTTTTAACTCTGGAAAAAGTTACCAGACAGCTGTAACTAAGAATTTAAAAACTATCTCAAATACCTGATTAACTTTGAGATTAGCAGAGTCAGGGGTCTGTACTGTGGCAGAGTTTGCTGTTGGCTTTATCTGCTGCTTTAAGGTAAGCATGAAATAGTAAAGGAAATAAAGTGATGTTATTTAATGTAAAGTAAGAATAAATAATGAGAGTCACATTGAGTATTAATTGATTAAATTATGATATAATTTATTAGCATCTCAAGCAAATAGGAAAAACTATTTCAAGTTTCTTGAACAATACATTTTATCAGTACTGAGCCTTAGCCTGAAATACAACTGTTACTCCAAAAACATTAAAAAGAAAACTCTGACTTAACAAAGGATACATTTTTTAAAAGAAGAATGAAGAATATAGACAAAGGAATAAGAATTGTTAACGAACTTGTAACACAGATAATGTAAACTGTACCATACTGTACAGTATATAGTATCTGTGTTACAAGTAATGTGCAATGCAAAAATAATATAACCATTACATAACCTACTTATATTGACTCCTAAGATAGCATTTTACACTAAATTATCAAAATGAACTGTAACTGCTAAATGATTGCGCACAGCACTCAAGGCAATTAGACTTACCAGGTATATATCTGATAACACAATGACTTACTTATACTTTCTTATCAAAACTGTTTCAATATTTAAATGTCATTTTTATCTTACATTAATAGAAACAAGATGACATATCTCCCAGGCTATGGTGAATTATGCAACAAACACTGATACAAAATTATCCTATTAAAAGTGTTATGAGATACACTATACATCCCTATACTGTACACCATGTGTACCTTGTGGCATGAATATCAGAGGCATTGGTCACACTTACCTATGATGCAAAGTCAAAGATTTTTTTTTTCAAACATGATAATTTTACTTAATAACCACATACTGGGATATGAAATGTTTAATGTCACCAAAAATATCAAGAATCTTATGTCATATAAATATAAATCTTGTAATATTAATATAACACAAAAAACTGGTGTGTGTGTGTGTGTGTGTGTGTGTGTGTGTGTGTGTGTGTGTGTGTACCCTTCTGGATACTGGCACAAATGAGCATCCTGAAAGAAGAACTGCCCTTGTGGCAAAAGGTATGACATTGACATAGCAACCATTAGTGAGTCCCAGCTCCCAGATAAGGGTCAACTCACAGAACGGGGGTCTGGCTATACCTTCTTCAGGAAGGGTAAGACTGCTGCAGAGAAAAACCGCATTTATGGAGTTGTCTTTGCCAATGGCCATCGCATCCTACACAGGCTAACTGAAATGCCTATTGGGATCAATGAGTGCCTCATGACGCTCCAAGTCCCACTGAATCAATCACGTCATGCCTTTTTCATCAGTGCATACACCCCAACACTGGATGAAGAGGATGACATCAAGGAGGCCTTTTAAGATGACCTTGATAGAGTGCTAACCTCTATCCCCAGAGAAGACAAGGTTGTGCTCCTTGGTGACTTCAATGCCAGAGTTGGCAGAGATGCTAACATTTGGAAGGAAATCATAAGAAGAAATGGACTAGGCAAGCGTATTCCCAACGGTCTACTCCACATCAGCAAGTGTGCTGCACACAATCTCACTATCACCAATACCTTGTTTAGGCAGGCCGACAAGTTGAAGGGTTCATGGCAACACCCACGATCCAAACACTGGAATCTCATTGACTACATCATTGTCAGAGACAGAGATCACAGAGATGTCCTCATTACCCATGCCATGCATGGCTCAGACCACTGTGAGACTGATCATCGGCTTTTCAGAGCCAAGCTCTCACTTCATGTTGCCTCAAAACGGCGAAGGCAGCAAGCCTCCAGAAGAGGTTTTAACACTAAGAGTTTCAAGAATCCTGATGTAAAACATGCTTTCAGAGAACAGCTCAAACATGGGCTGATAAACAACCCAACAGCAAACAATGCAAATCCCAGTGCCGAATGGGATATTCTCGACACTTTCATGACAAAAACCTGCACAGAGACCCTCGACCAGATCGAAAGAATACACCACAACTGGTTTAATGAATATGACCCGGCAATCAAGGTACTCATCGATGATAAACATGCTGCTTTAACTGACTGGCAGAACAAACCTCAGTTTCAGACCAAAGCTGATACCTTCCGCAAGAAGAAAGCGGGGGCCCAGCGAGAACTTCGCAATCTAAAGAACTGGTTTAAAAATACAGCATGTGAAACACAAAAATTTGCAGATCAGCACAAGATGCACAAATTTTTCAGTTCCACTAAAACATTTTATGGGCCAAACACTCATGGCGCAGCCCCCCTCCGCTCATCCGACAGTAATTCCATAATTAAAGACGATGAAGGCCTCCTTCAGCGCTGGAAAGAGCACTACCATTCACTGCTGAACTGAAACACCTATGTGGATTCCTGACTACCCAGCAGGTGCTTCAGCATCCAGAGCTGACCCACCTCAGCTATCCTCCATCCCTGGATGAGGTAGCTACTGCCATCAAACAGAAGAAAAATAACAAAGCCTCAGGGCCTAATGTAATCCCAACCGAGGTGTATAAAGCAGGAGGACCTCTGCTTACCACCCGTCTCCACTCTCTTGGAGAATATATGGGAAAAGGAGGAAATCCCACAAGCTCTTAAAGACACCTCCACCGTCAATATTTATAAGAACAAGGGAGACCGGACAGACAGTGGAAACTACCGCGGGATCTCGCTGCTGTCTATAGCAGGCAAGATTATTGCACAAGTCCCAAGTCCTCCTAAACAGACTTCTTCCTGAGGTGGAAAACTTCCTCCCAGAATCTCAATGTGGCTTTAGACCATCGTATGGCACCACTGACAGGACCTTTGCTGCCAGCCAGATACAGTACAGGAAAAGTGCAGAGAACAGCGTCGTGACCTGTATATGGCTTTCATCGACCTAAAAAGGCCTTCGACTCGGTCAACAGGGAAGCCCTCTGGTGGACCCTCAGCCGTTTTTGGTGCCCACCAAAATTCATTGCCATTGTGAGGCAACTCCAAGATGGCATGAATGGCAGTGTCCTGCACAGCGGCACCCAGTCTGTGTTCTTCCCCCATCCAAACAAGGGTTAAACAAGGGTGTGTACTGACATCAACTCTCTTTTTCATTTTCTTGGCTGCCTTCCTTACTCGTGCCAGTGCCAATTAGCTGACGGGGTGGACATCAAGTACCGTGTGAAGGGGGGTCTTTTCAACATAAGACGACTCCAGGCAAGAACAAAGGTGTCGCCAGCTTCCATTACTGAACTTCAGAATGGAGATGACCTCATCCTTGTTGCTCACACTGAACACGACCTACAGGAGATCCTGAACACCTACGCAGATGCATATGCACACTCTGGCCTTGAGGTGAATGTACGTAAAAGTCAGATTCTCTTTCAATCTGACCCTGGTTCACACACACCTCCACCATCCATCCAGTTTAATGTAACCCACTTTCGGTGTCTCGGCTTCCACCTGTCCACCACCGCAGACATCGACGAAGAGATTCAGCATCGGATCTGATGTGCATCCCAAGCCTTTGGCAGACTCCGAAACCGTGTCTTCAGCTGTAGGGAGCTGAAATTATCTGTAAAGTTGCACTTATATTGAGCAATGGTCCTTCCCACCCTACTATACGGCAGTGAGACATGGGTCACATACAGGAGGCACCTCAAGGCACTTGAAAACTTTCAACAACGTAGTCTACGTTCCATCCTTTGTGTTTGCTTGGAAGACAAGAGAACAAATGCCAGTATTCTTGCTGACACCATCTGTAGGAGCATCGAGGCTACCATTATCCATGAACAAATACACTGGACTGGCCATGTTATCCTCATGGACGACAGTAGACTGCCAAAGCAGCGATTTTACAGTCACCTAACGAATAATAAACGTAACGCTGGTGGGCAACTGAAAAGGTTTAAGGATAGTCTTAAGATAAACCTGAAAAAGTGCCTAATGGACCCCCTCACTTGGGAGACGATTACTCCAAACTGTAACGCTTGGAGGTGCACCTCACGAGAAGGTGTCAATACTTTCGAGTTACCCCGACTGCAAACCGAGGCAGACAAGCGCCAACGCCGTTAAGACGCTGCCACCGCCCCTCCCGCACTAGATGCAGCCCTCCACATGTGCAACGAATATGAACGACTCTGCTGGTCCCGTATTGGCCTCTTTAGTCACCTCAAAACTCACCAACATAGGTGACATCCCTAATAACTCATATCATTGTATCATAGCTGGATGATCGTCATACTCGATTCCAAGTGACAGCAAAGTAGTAGTAGTAGTAGTAGCAGTAGTAGTGTGTGTGTGTGTGTGTGTGTGTGTGTGTGTGTGTGTGTGTGTGTGTGTGTGTGTGTGTATGTGTGTATGTAAGTATGTGTGTGTATGTAAGTATGTATGTGTGTGTGTGTGTGTGTGTGTGTGTGTGTATAATAATAATAATAATAATAATAATTAACGGTTTATTGAAAGAGCTTGGCAGCCAGAAGGCTGAAAATATACAGTTACATATTTGTGTGTGTGTGTGTGTGTGTGTGTGTGTGTGTGTGTGTGTGTGTGTGTGTGTGTGTGTGTGTGTGTGTGTGTGTGTGTGTGTGTGTGTGTGTGTGTGTGTGTGTGTGTGTGTGTGTGTGTGTGTGTGTGTGTGTGTGTGTGTGTGTGTGTGTGTGTGTGTGTGTGTGGGTGTGTGTGTGTGTGTGTGTGAGGAAAAGATGGATAGATTCACTCAAGTGTAAACATCTTCCTACCTGCACAGTACCTTCTACAATATACTGTATACACCATTTATATATTTTTTTGGGAAATTTCCTGGAAACTTGATGGATGATTTGATGTAAAAGAAAAAAAATTGCAGTTAGAGGGAATCAATGCAACAGACCCATCTTGGCACATGCTTATCATCCATTCATATAAAAGGTCCATCATTTGTATGAATTTGTAAGAAATTCCAATGAAAAGTTGCACACCTGTTGGTTTTACATAATGTACTTATAATTACTGTACAGACAAATAACTTTCAATTATAGACAGGCAATTTTTTATTACAAACAGGCATACATTGACAAGCAGCTACATACACATTGATAGCTATATCCACTCTCCCCACCTGGACTGACCAATGCCAGGGGATAGCAACATTTGCAATGGCTGCTCATGAAGTTTGTAAAGGGTAAAGTGAAAACTAATGCAACAGAAAGTTTGTTCAATGAACTATAAATCTACACTGAGATTTATAAGTAAATGTGTCCTTCACTTAATTAAAGTGTTCTCACTCTTAATCTATTAATTACTCTATTCTGGTTTTCTCCACAGGAAGATATTCTTACTGCTGCCAAGGGAAATTTGAAAGTCTAAAGAAACTGAGTGTGTGAGTTTCCATCATCATCATTTCATGGCCATATTCCACGTTTATGTGGGTTAGCCATGGTTGCCTGATGGCAGTTGGCCATGCTGCATTGTTTCTTGCAGTCTCTCTTGCCAGGTTCTTAAATCTAATGTCATTTTTTACAACCTCTCCTCATGACATTCTTGGCCTGCCCCTGGTGCTCCAACCCTCCACATTTAGATTCATGCATCTCTTGACCCAGTTGGTCTTATCCACCCTCTCCAGATGCCCAAACCGTTTCAGCAGGCATGTTTATTAATATAAATAAGATTGCAATAAAGAGATTTTCTGAAATAACTGCAAAGAAAAAATACTAAGAATATTTTCCCAGAGTTGCAATGACTGGTAAAAGAATGAGATAATAATAAGCTTTTGTAAAGGATTAAGAAACATATCACTTTACTGAATAAATAAATCCCGATCTCAGTTATATGAACCAGGGGAGTTATGAACTCTCTATAATCACTGTAAGCCCCTCCTTTCCTTCTTATCTGCAATGTTTCACTCATCTCTCAGAGGAAGGCCACAACAGTAAAGCCTCCAAACTGCCCTACTAATACATTTCTCTGACATCTTTATTCCCCTTATCCCTTCCCACAATTTCTCCATAATGTAACTGTTCCATGCCAGAATTATATTCTTTTTCTTTTAATACCTCATCTAAATCCTCCAGTTTCTGTATATAATCTTATATAATCTGTATTTTCCTAATTTTTTCCAGTATTTCCTCATTTCCCTCATCCCTGTTTCTTTTGACTCATAAGTCTTTCTCATTCTCATCAAATACCAGACTCTGATCTCAGTTTGCCACTACAGTATTTATCTTATTCCTTTTGCATTTTTCACATGTTTTTTATCCTCTTAACCATGTTATCAGAGTGGCAGACAAATTTTTTTTTGTTACTACAGTACCACTAAACAAAGGAATGTCAGAAACAGAAACACATCGGTCTCAAGTCTAATCATTGGAGGCTTCCGATTAAGGGATATCTGGTGAAGGGAGACTGCTGTACAACCTTTATGTTTTAAATAAAGGATAAACTTAAGCAAACTAGAATATTACTTATTATTTTGGTCATCAAATATACTGTACGTACTTCATAAATGAACTAACTGCTCCAAGGCACGATACTGTATAAGTAACATGTGAGTGCATGCCTATGTATATAATAAAAAAATAAATAAAAAATAAAAAAAATAAAATCAACTTGTACACACATATACAATAAATTACATCCTGTCCCTAAGCTGGGATACGATTGATATATTTTGAAGCTGTACTGATATTCATGTACATACTCAGACCATTGATAGCCTAGTCTAATTGTTCAACTGAAAAAGAAGAGACATTCAGCAAGGATCTGTCTCATAAGACACTGGATTATCCCTCAGTACCTCAGTATTAAAACAGTAAACATCAATGCCATAATGAAAATGGAGATCAAGAAACAAAAAGAAACTATTTTCTCCTTATAATTGATCATAATCATTTCACTTGCAATTTGATACCACCAATAATCAGACAGCCCAAACTTGTGTGATCTATAACAAGAAGTACACAAAAGACACTCATAAAACATAATATTTCAATCAAACTGGATAAAAGGCACAATTAAAAACCAAAGAAAATTTTCCCAAAACATACAAATGGTTAGTGGGTTAATCCTGATTCTTGCAGCGACTGTTGTACAAGGTCATCATTATCTACAAACATCAAAATATAAACTTAAATACCAATTACCTTTGTAACATTTCTAGGGATAGTTTGCCAATTACAGCTAGTATCTAACTTCATGCAAAAAGCATAGCACATAACACTCTTGGCAACTGTTTCCCTGCATTCCTTAATAAACATCAATCCAAAATGTATGTTAATATTATATCAAAATTTTGTCAATACTGTACTGTAAAGAGAAAACACCTGTGTGGCCTCACATCTCTGGTAAATAAGGTCACAACTATAAAAATCATCACTAATATATATATATATAAAGGATACCCTTCACCACAATGTCTAATGCAGTCAAGCACTCAAGCAACCCATCACCTCCAAAAAGTCGCAATCATAAGAAAGTCATGTCTTCCACCACCGATAAAAATATATAAAGTAATAAATGTCAGTGGTACCTCCTCTTTATAATCTTCAGGGGCTACCACTTGTTCCTCTGGCTCTGACTGCTTTTCTCCTACTGCCACCTGCTCCTCCGAAGCAGCCACCACAACGCTCTGTTCCGCAACATTGTCTCCAGTACTTGTAATAAACTGCCGTAGCAGAAAAATGATGGTGGTGGCAGTGTTTTGGCAGGTAAGTTCAGTTAAGTGAAGAACAAAATGTATTTTCTGGTTGTACTAAAATTATTTCAGCCACATGTTAAAAGACAAAGAACCACAAAAAGACAATTTAAAAATTCTGTTATTATTAGCCCATTACTAAAGTGTTGTACAGTATTCTGATAAATCTGAAAATAATCATTACTTTAACTGATTCCAAAAGTTTGTTCCAATTCTCAAAAAAAAAAAAAAAGAGGCCCATAATGTGGATATTACACACAGAAATAATACACAGTGTGTTGGGGAAACCCATCCAGTTGCAATACGAAACACATAAATTAATAAAGACAATTATCATAATTTCTTTGATATGTGTATGATTTTATGGAATATTTAAAATGTTATTTCCAAACTTGTATGACATATTTCATGCTAATAATCTTGTATAATCAACATCTTTCTTCAGTTACTAAAACCCGATGTTTAAGCTTAGTGCAAACTACTCATAACTTCTACTATGAGTATTCCAGTCCTAGGCTTCTTCATTACAATATTATAAATGCAACATCGATGCTCTAACATGTTATACTGTTCTCAAGTTCTCTCATAATAAAACATATTATATTTTCAAGTTTTGTAATATGTACTGTATTCCCTGTTTTGCCTAAAGCAACCTAAGATTTTTGTGTTCTCACAGCCTAACTAAAAAGCTTCAGCAAAATTTATACCACCATTTTTTTTAATGAAATGCCCAATACCCAAGCTCCAATACAGCACCACCATTTCCAAGCTCCTTTTTTTCATGCCTATTGCACTAATTTTTCATTAGTAAATCACAATTTAAATACTTTTCTTTTAATAAATTTTGTTTTGTTTATCAGCAAGCAATATACAGTATAAATATAGTACCTGTATATGCTTTCCTGCTGGACATGAGAATGGATACATACCTGATAACTTAGAAATTTTGATTTTTTCACTGATTTCTTTAAAATGTTCATAAGAGTAGTACTAGTAAGACACTACAGCCTTTAATTATTTGTGATATTACACAAATCTATTACCTTTACTTACATTCAGAAGTGAAGATGAAATTCTTCAATTCAAGAAAAATGGCAATAACTTGTACATCAAATTTTCATGACCTACTGAAAACTTAAGGAAGACATTTAATACACTCTGCTATACCTGATTAGGAAGAAGTTCAACGTAATTGGATGGGAAGATACCACAGTTCTGGTTGATTACTCCGTGCCACCAGTCTCCCTCCTTCTTCACTACTAAGATAACTTCTCCAGCATTAAACGTCAGATCTCCTGGTTCTCCTGACTGTACAAGAGAGATTAATGTAAATAACCTGTACAGGCTACCAGTTATCAATCTTGAGCAACAGCCCTCAACCTTCTGTCATCTGCAGAACAACTTACTAAAGACAGACTCTCACATAGTAGTTACACCTACACAATATTATCAATTCTATGATGTACAGTACATCTATCAAGCAAATTTTTTTAAATCAATCTTAGTAAACGGATATTAATTCAGTATACTGTAATACATGTGTGTGTGTGATGGACATGACTTAAAAATAAAACAATAATTTTGGCAGCAAAACAGATAAAGAATTTAAGAATATTAAAACAAGGTGAAAATAGGCAGAATCACATCATATTGCTGCAGTATTTCAAACATATTTTAGTACTGTATGTTTTTAGTTTTCCTACGGTATTCTGCCAAGTGCTTTGTAGTTCTGAAGTACGTACGGTAATAAGAAATACTTGAGATACTGGCGGGGAAGAAATTCAGCTTGACACCAAATTACCTAGAGCAGCATAAGTCTTAACAACACATTGCCTATCATGTAGTTACTAGTACACTATCTCAAATAAAAATGTACAGTATATGGAATCTGCAGTACTGAACAGGTAGTAAATAAATGTGGACCTTTGAGAAATAGATGAATTGAACCAGATTAGATTGTGATTGGATGACTTAAGCTGAGATTGGAAGAAGCTGATATTTTGTCAAAATTTTAACAGACACATATACAGTACTGTACTTTCTTTTGTGGCCTTACTTTTCCAATTTTCAATATCTATCCCAAGTGAAGAAATAAGAGCTCATCTGATTACTAAACCAATAGTCAAAACTAACATATCTCCCTCTTTGTGCACTAACATACCTGGTATGGGTATAAAGCCTGATAAAACTCTGACACTTCATCATGGACTAGGTTGTCAGGCATTGGAGGTTCCTCAGGGGCCTCCTGTGGGGTTGTCGCTGGAGATGTGACAGCAGCAGGACCCGACACCATTCGCACAAATGATCGGGGGAACCAACCCCCAACATTATTCAACTCGCCATACCACCATTGATCCTGAGAACAAAATAAAATATTTTTGGACCATTTGTACTTTAGTTTTATTAATCCATTATTACCATTTTCTTCACTATTCAAACCCTCTCCTGTTATACTACATAAGCTGTATTCCCATTAACTGGATAGAATCTACTTATGAGACTATGCATATGATATAAAGGACATCTTAAACATAATTTCTCCTTTAAATTTAGTAACCAAACAACTGACTACATTCTACTCTACTTACACACAATCTCCCTAATTCTGCCCTTCTTAATAAGTGATTATCAAACAGGGTTTACATAATATTTATATCACTTTAAACAAGTACACTACCTGTTTTTCTCTAACTGTAATACGATCACCCTTATTGAATGACAAGTGGTTTCTCTGCTTCGCTCTCCATGGGAACACTCCTACAGCATCACCTATCACCTTTTGTTGTCCGACCACAGCAGTTACAGCTTCTTCTGGGATATTCCTGTAAAGATGTATGTAACTTTTACAAACCATGTTTCTCAGTGTACTTTGATGTAAAGTGACTTACCTGCCTACTGTTTATGCACATATAAAAACCATTACCGGTAACTGCCATAAATGAGATAACAGTTGTACATTTCATGAGCAAACATTCCTTTGCCTTGCAACCTGAGGTTTAAATCATTCTTGTGGCCTAATACTTATATACCGGGTAACAAATGCATAATCACATAACCAGACCATCCAAGCAAAAATTAGTCCAGTACTACAAATTCAGACACAAAATATATTTTCAAAAGCATGGTAGATTACTTACTCTAACTGTGTACGGACAATAGAATCCGTTGCAGCTTCTGCCTCTTCTTTCTCATCAATAAGTTCAGTGTAATCTTTAGGGAACCACCCAGTCTGGCCACGAAGCTCGCCTCCAAGCCAACCTGGTTCCACTCCTTCGTGCAATGTTACCTGTCGTTTGAGGTTAATTTTAAGAACCTTATTGGTATGTACAATGTATCCAAATATACCATTGCAAAAATACCAACTAAAGACATATTATTAACTTACAACAACAATATCTCCTGGCATAATGCTAATTTCGTCATGGTTACGAGCATCAAACTGATACAGCACACGGCGACGTACAACACCCTCTGCGTTTTCTTTAGCTACTACTGGCTCCTTATTTTCAGGCTCATCTGAAGGAGACAGACCAAGATATAACTGATATAAAATATTTTACTACATAGCAGAATAAATTTAAGGCACAAACCCTAACAACAATAATCAAATCAACATATTTCTGACAACACAAAAATGTTACACCAGTAAAAAGAAAGAAATCAACACAATATTTAAGTGCAATATTCCACAATTATGTCATTAAATGGAAGACCACAACTACAGTATTTTTAAATAATTCACATATTCCTTGAGTTTTTCATAGGTTTTTGCTATCCCTATGGTTGTGTGTTTGGGTGTGAAACCTCGCTAATTTGAATACTGTATCATGAATTTGGGTTCTTCAATATTTGCATACTTTTGGTCAATCTAAAATTTTTCAGATCATTTGACCAGCAGTTGAAGGTGGTGTTGATCCCAAATTGTCAAGAAGTTTTACCAGGAGTTTATGTCCAGACTTGTTTTTGCAATACAGCATGTGAGTCATCTGAACCAGGAATTGAGTAATATCTCTAAAAAATTTTGAAAGAGCAGATGTACGACTAACAAGCTAACAGCCCATTGTTGATCACAAGAACCGAGCCTTTTCCCACTAATTGACAGAATGGCTGGAATTTATACCATATATAAACAAACATTCTTTCTTCATTCCTTATACTGTACCACAATTCCTTTATTATAACTGCAGTAATAAGGCAGCTATAACACTCCCTTTCTAAAATATGGCCTAAATATCCATCTGTTTACACCAAATGCTTTAAACAACCTGGCAACACCCACAACAGCCATTCCTGGTGGTGGTGTGAGTGATGAGTCTACTTTGAGGAGTGGATTGTAGGAGAAAGATGACACATTAAAAACTTATTTATAGACTTAATAACATGTGAGTATTAAAGAATGGAACACATATAGTACAGTAGTAGTAAAAATACTGCATTACAGTAGTTTAACATGTTTTCATTATAACTAATTAAATCTTTTCAGGACTTCAGGGTGCTCGCTCATAAATCAAAGCTTGGGACAGATTTTTTTTCATAGCTGTGAATTTTCGTGTCAAATCCTCGTAAATCATTGTCTGCCTGTAGCTTTACAAAGTAGTGTTTTAAAGTAGGTGACTTATTATAGAAAATATTTGTAAAATCATTACCCACGATTTACTATTACAGCACGTACTGTAGTTTGGAGTTTGGAAAAACACGAGTTTCTAAAAAAGATTTGCAGTGCTTTGCTCCCTTCAGCTGTGTACACATGGCATGAGGCTCCCTGGCTA
This sequence comes from Homarus americanus, assembly GCF_018991925.1. Taxonomy (NCBI): domain Eukaryota; kingdom Metazoa; phylum Arthropoda; class Malacostraca; order Decapoda; family Nephropidae; genus Homarus; species Homarus americanus. Next base: position 7,949,101 of record NW_024733126.1, on the reverse strand, counting down.
GCCCACTGCCCAGAAGACTCACTCACTCGCTCTCTCCATCCCACTAACTACCCAACTTTACCACATTTTGTTACCAAGCCTTGATGTGTTGCTGCTTGGTCTCTAGTGACTACAGTACTGTAATACTAGTGTATCCAATGTCTTATGAATACAGTATTTGTTCCTGTATATTCACTTAGGACTGAGTTTGGAGTCTACTGGAAATTTTTCATCTAATATGATTTTTCTTAACATAAAACGTTCTTGGAATTTATCTACTACTTTAAGTTAAGGTTACTCGTACAGTATTATGCATAATTGTGAATACTGCAACACAGGACTGAATACAATGTCACATATACATGCTGTACTGGAGATATTCTGATTGATACCCAAATCCAATCAAATTTGCGAGGTTTCAATTCATATATTGTATACATGTATAACCTTATTGCTTCTAATATCAGATACAAGTTTACATTACTATTTATAGTGCCTTATCATTATTACATTGTTATCTACTTTATTTGACAAAACAGTACAATATAACTTACTATAACCTTTCCATGTTGGTAACAGCACTTTACCTTAATTTAATAACTACTGATTGATTAAATGATTAAACTATAGATACTTTAATTAAGCATTTACAGGTAGGTGTAATTAGAAAATTGTGATACAACCAATTTTAATTAATTTTTACCAGTAATCTGACTGACGGTTGAACCGACTAATCAAAAAAGAAAAAACTGGGCCTCCTGATTATTCCTGTTTCACTATGGTAATTCCAAATACATTTGACCTTTATAACTTTTGCAATAATCTCGTCTTGGTAGAAAAAAAAAAGAACAAATATTCTAACAGTTAAACAATTAAATTGGCATTAACAAAAATGCCACATGAAAATTTCTTATATGTGATACATACCGGCACTGTACCGAACACATTAACCACATACGTACTGTATCTCCAGAGACTAAATCACTGATGATTAGTTACACATAAATCACTGAACTATAAAATTTATCAGCTTGTTTTCATTACTGATAAATATTCCTTGCCCACATATTCTCAGACTTAATACTTCTGAGTACAGTATATTTAATATCAGGAATAACTTGTTGCTAAATACCTTGGGCATGAAATTATCTGGAAAAACACCTTGCCGAACTTCCCCCAGTACAGTATAACCTTTATCATGATTTATTGTATGAAAGTATTTTCCACTATATTATACAACTTCATATTTTATTTTTATCTCACATTCATACTCCTTCATTTAGATTCATCGTACAACATGCATCTTTTAATTCTTAGTATACTGTAAAAATCATACCTAAAAAAGCACAAAGGTTCTTGGCCTGTCCTTTTTTATCATATAATGCTATATTTAAACTCAACCTTAAATGGTAATCTCATACATCCCCAACTTTCCCCCTTTGATGATTTTTTTTCTTTCTCTACATTTCTCAATAAACATAAAACTTTCTTTTCCCTTGTTACTCTTTGATCTAAAATATCTCACTCCATCCATTTCATCTCCATTCACACTAACGTCCAAATTTCTGTCTCCCTTCTCTACTTATTTCCATCATTACTTTTGTTCACCTATATTATTGTCTTTCTCCTGCCACACAACTCTTTTACCGAGTCTCACATTTTATTCTTGATCGGTCAAGTGAGTAGTGCACTCTACAAATATCAACTCTCTCACCTCCTACATGATTCCCATATCAATATTCACTAAATGTGTTCCCCCTCACAAAAAAATAATTAATTAAGATACTTTTGAGATACCAACTAAAGATGACAGCCTTAAGAAATAAATAATCCCCCAAACTACTACAAGAATATTGAGTAGGACAGAAAATAACTAATAAGATATTATGCCTCTGACATAAAATGCCTAACGTACAGACCTATAATGAATCGGCATATTTAGTTACATTAGTCAACCCAACACTCACTCACTCCTGACTAACTGACAATGTTCTTTATGCAATAAGGGAGCTTTTAAAAAATTTTCTATTTTATGTGCTCCTTGGAATATGATCACTTGTTCTATAAGAATTAAAAATGACATAAAATCACAGCCTCATTATCAAAAGTAGTGGCCATTTCCACTCAAAACTTAACTATCAAAGATATAACTGACTTAACTCTGGAAAACTAAAAGTCCTTAAAGTTATAAAGATACTAAATACCCCATAAAGTACTGTATCTCATTATATGCAGAGCATCACTCATTTTACCACATACTGTACTGTACTGTACAAAACAACTTCATTATTGGTTGTATCACAGGTTTTTCATGATTTATAAAAGACTTTAGAAGGTAAGATTTAAACTATCATAATTACTTACTGGCAAAGGAAACACTAATCAATATCACGATGAAAAGGTCATGAGAAAAATGTTAGCTAAGGGAAGTATTTCATTAGAATGTTGATTAGTAAAGGAAGAATATATTATTTGTACAACAACAAAGTTACTACTATTTTTTTATAGAATTAATTGACTGTACAGTGCTCTATTTTTTTCTTTGTCTTTGTTAGATTTCATATTTTTGTTCTTTCATGAGAACATCAAAGATTTTATCGATAAATACTGTAAAACCAAAAGTAACTATGATCCCAAAGAAGAAATTCTCAACTTGATCATCAATTAAATTTTGTTTAGAAAAAGAGGCATTCCTTTTCATAATCCTGAAAATATTACAGTAGCAAATCTGATTGTTTACATATTAATTATTACTGCATTAATTAAAGAATTCCTGCATAAGAATAAAATTGAGGAACTCACAAACCTTAATTTAAAAGCATATACTCTGTACATGCAATTTATTTTTATATAAATTGAACAAGATATGCCAATAGAGGTAGTAAGGCATTTACCTAAGATTAGTTTATGGTTACTCATCTAAATCCTAGAAGCAACACTCGTCAAATTCTAGGAGTCTAATATTACACCCACTTTAATTAGCTCATACAAATATAAAATCTGTTACTGTAATTATATGGTGGGTATTACTGTACAGTACTTTAATAATTTGGTCAAAAGTAATTGTATACATACATTATATGCTTCCAAACCATCTTTGTTAAGGATATCAGTCAAGTTTATGTTAATGAAGATAATGTAGACCACTAAGTATCTGTATATCACTGATTGTTACTTGTCTAAAATATTCTCTCTACTGTATTCACTAATCTCAATTTAGCCTCAGACCAACAAACATACCAGCCTCACCTACCTAACCCAATAAAGTGCCCGAGACTTTAGTTCCACAAAATTCCTCTCTAAATGTGTTGCAATCCACATCAACAACCACACAAAAAGACTTTCACTGAAGATTGTCCCCTGGATATAATTCATTATATGATATCCATTTGTGCTACAATTATTACTGCTCAGTAAAGGTATTTTATTAGGTCAAGACCAAAGCAATTTAATCAAGTCCTTCCTCATCATCCTTATCTCATTCGTAATGCAAAAGTATAAAGTTTTGCTTTTTAACATGATGTATCTGAACAGTTCAGAAATATAACTTATATAAATAACAGCAAGTTTTGCAATTTATTAAAGCAAATACTGTATAAGAAATGTACCATGTCAAAAAGCATGTATACCTGTACTTGAGAGCTGACCTTACCACATAGGAGGAGCTCTAAAGAAGAGAACATAAAAACTCATGAACTAGTGGAAAACATGAGATTAAATTTCTTCTGAACAAATAAGCTGAATGAAACACCTAATGCCCTGTATCCAATTCATATGTTTAATCCTATAAACCACTAGTTCAGAGAAACACATCTTCCTCAAGCAAGTGATGTCTATGAGATACAAAGTGCAACAAACTCCTACTTCAATCAACCAGTGCATTGTACACTAAACTGTGCAAAATAGTCAGTACCTTACCAGTTGTAGAAGATAAGTTACAAATCAAGAGGATTCATTATTTTGTTGACAAAATAAATCATTAATAGAAAATGATTCTATAAAAGCACTGCTGTCCAGGATAATCTTACAGTTTTCTTTGAGTAATCTCATCACTTGATAAATCATCTTTTATATTTGCTTCCCAATATACTGAGAGAATATGTGTATTAAAAACATGTGTTTCTTTCAATCTTGCAAGCCTTTTGCCACTTGGCTGACAAGTATTATAGCGATAAATAAGTCACATGAGTACTAATAACTACTGTATTTGCTAAACAATTAAATTCCTCTTAAATGCCATTACAGTTCCAATTTTATGCACATTACAGTACAGTATCTAAATATTTAATATTTAAAAAATTTTGCATGGTAAACATCTTTAACATCTTCAAGATCATTATCTACGCAGGGTAAGTAATGTACACGCCAGCAGTAACAATACATGATCAAATGAAAATTTTTAAACAGTTTTATCCTCATGTTCTTCAATTGGTTAGGTACAATCAGTAAGTGCAATGTGTTTACGACAAGACCAACTGCAACATACAAGTCGAGTTAGTGACACCACAGCTAAGTTGTGGCTCTATCAGACAACTTTGATACCTTGCAAAGCTCCTCATTTGTGGATCTTTTTTCCTTCAACAGAACAAGAAGTCAAATAAATAAGCCAAGATTATATCAAAGTCAACTGTTCGGGTCACAATGCCATCTAGTCTACATGTGGTGCAGGATCAACAGATACAAGACTAATTCACCCAGGGAAGAAATTAGAAAAAGATTTTACTTTCAAAATATTGACATTGAACAACTTACAATATATTTTATTAGTTATTTAATGCTTAACCACAGTACAATATGGTGTAATCTAAATATCATCAGAGTAAAGAATCTTATTTTGTCAATCTTTGTACCCTTAAATCATGGCAGACAGCTAAGAAAAAAGTGGATCTTCAGGTATACATGACGCTAATAAATCAAGACACCCCAAGTATTTTCGATTAAATCAGTTTACCACTAAAAAGCCGATAACCAAAAAATTACACTTATTTAGCAACAAATCTTCCCTGGGTACTGCTAATTCAGGATTCTAGTGCCTACAAATATTTGTCTATTTTAGATTTTTCTGCTAAAAAGTGCGGTGACAGAACCATCAGATGGGGAATCACCGCGGACAGGTCATGTTTTGCTTTGTCAGAGAGCCAGGTCAGTGACAACAAAACATATAAGAGAACAAGAGAACCCTTATTTAATGAATTACTGAAGAAAATCAATTAACCTGTATGGTTATAGAAAACTTCAGCAAAGTTTTTCTCACAGCAAAAGGACATGGGGGTATGCTTATGATTAAGAATAAACTTTGTGATGATGTTTATGCCTGTATATATCATTATATTAATGTTTTTCAAAACTGTACTTCTCGTGTTATACAGGTATAAGAAGGGAAAAATGCAATAAAAATTTGTAGAGTTTAAATTGCAAAACCAGCAGAAATAAATAAATTAAATATATATATATATATATATATATATATATATATATATATATATATATATATATATATATATATATATATATATATATATATATATATATATATATATATATATATATATATATATATAACTCAAAATCTGCACATGAAAAATTAAGAGGCCAACATTCACAAGTGAATGTACTGCAATGTGTTTCCCACTATCAGTCCCACTAGTGTGACGTCAGATCCATAAAATGGCTACAAAGGGAAATATGGAGAATGGATGTGGGCACATTGAACCAAGGTACAACTCTGCCATGTTTCAGATTATTTCGTATAGATCTGAAGGAGTGACAATCAATTGTGATTTATTTTCAAAAGGAGAGGAGAAGGAAAAGGAAAAGCAATATGTTTTCTCACTTCCGAGGGAGCCATAATAAAGCATATATCAAATCTGGAAAGTATACTGTATGGATTATTTTCTCATGTCATATAAAGAAATATGACAACATACAAAGTTACTGATTGTGATTTATTTTCTATTTTAGTTGTTTATTTAAGCTTCCAATACTGAACATAATGAAAGTTAAATGGCAGGCAAAAATATGTTTTAACTGTTTAATGCTATTCTTTGGCCAGCTCAAACTATGGTCTAAGCAAGAAAATTTAATTTATGGTTTTCACTACCAGTGAATGATATGTTATATAAAACATACAGTACAGCTTAATGAAAGCTTTTCTTATATGAACAGTAATATACCATCAATGTGAAAGGAAAATAAATGGAAGGGACAAAATAAGAAACATTTACTACCTGGTAGCAAAATAAACATGAAAAAATAAGTCTTGAACTGAAAAATGGTGTTTTCCCAATTCTGTGGTCCTGTATCTTAAAAGTTAGGGATTTTTCTTAAATTATTACAAACTGCTTCTAGGAATACTAATGGCTGAACAAAAGTTATCTTGAAAACAATTAACAATTTGTAAATGTATGGTCTTTATTAGCTCTAATGAAATAACTTGTCTATTAAATCAAAATTCCATATCTGACACTATCATTTTCTTGATAACTAAAGCTTTCAGCCAAAGCTAATCCTTGAATACAGTTACAGGTGGTTGGAAAAAATAACAGCTATTTTGGCATGGGAGGGGGAAGAGGAGGCAAATATTTCAAAATTAGAAAATATTTTCCGAGTGGGATTTCATGAACAGTCAGGGACACAAAACAAATCGCTATAAACATTTGCATTTCTATATGTACTGTTTGGTATCTGGACTACTCTGTAGCTGTTTGCAATGGAAACAATTCAGAAACATAACTACTTGATCCCCATAGGTTCTATCAAAGTATACTTAATACGAATTCACAAATAAAGCTTTAGCATTACTAAGATATACTGTACTGTATATACTTTTCAAATTTAACTACACTTGCACAACAGCAGCAAAATTTAAAGAAATAAATTATTGTACATTTACAGTATGTACTGCTGCATTATTACAACTCGGCTAAATCAGTACCATCAAAATAACTAATAGTGTCTCAAAAAGCTATCCCTTGACTGTGGTAAAGTTATTGTTCCTTATACGACAGGATAAAAAGTAAAAAGCTTATTTCAGCAATGAATCAAAAGTGCACTATTCTTTAAATGACAATAATTATACTGATCCTTCAAATAAAAGTAAATTAAATATACTTTAAAATTATTATGGAATTTATAATATTCTTTTGTGTTAAAACAATCTGATTCATAACAGCCACAGTCAATGACTTTTCTTAACAAACTAACATGAATACAATGAACGTAAAAACCTAAATGTATTTATCACGTAATCTGCAGTAAAGAGTCAAGGAGTTGTCCTTAAATTGGTTAGCTGCATTATTTCTTTACTTAATAAATGATAGAAGAGATAGATTTATACAATACAGCAATAAATATCATAATATTTCTTCACAATTAATTCTACACAAGAAAATATTGTTTCTTAACACAAGATGTTGATTCAATAAGTAATGATAATCAAATGATCACTGTTCAAAGAGGAGAAATAAATTATTTTACAATGTATTAATTAAGCACTACAGTATATATATTCATATATCATGAATATTTATAAAAGAATCAGTAAATTCTGATGATAACAGTAAGAGTATTTTCAAAATATAGAGCACTTTTGATACCCCATTAGCTTCTCCCTAGATAACAGGAACAGACGGAGTGATGATTCGAGCAACTATCCATCTCTCTACCTCTCAAGCCCAAGCCAAAACTTCTCATACTTTTTCCACATATTTGTTTGCGCAAAATATTCAATTCATGGTCATTCATATTACTTACAGTTTCTGAGGGAAAAGATAGGAAATCAGGAAGAGGGTACTCCACTAGTCATATGGAGAGATCAAATTAACAGCTATGAGATTATATCACAGCAACTTTCTGCTGCCAACTGGGTAACTATATGAGAATAAATTTATAAAACTGACGTTAATCACAGCAACAGGTAGTTTTACTGTAATTCTTTTGTATCAGAAAGTATGAATCATTAATGCCTCTATTTAGAAGGCACATTAACCATGAAGCTTCAGTCAAATACACTGCATACTACATAATGCTTTCTCAGGGCAGTAAAATATCTTAGTGTGACCTTACACATGCTTATTGTTTGATGTCAGGCACCTTAATACACTTGGTATAAATACAGAAATATAATGCTTATTGTCATCAGTATAAAAATAAAGAAGCATATTGTCATTGACATTAAATATCAATACTGCATATTATCCCATATGCATTTAATGACAAAATAGTGATATAAAATTCAATTATTTAGGAAAGATGGACATAAGTTCATGAGATGGTAAGGTAACAATAAGACAACCAATTATTACCCAGAGAAAGAATCAAGTAGTACGAATATTTAAAGACTGTCAGAAAGGATGATGGTGGGTGTGTGTTGGGGGGTATACCTGGGTGTGTGGTGGAAGTGGTAGATGGGGTGGTGGTGGTAGTGGTGGAGAACATCCCCCAAGGGGCTATGGTGGTGGTGGAGGAAGAGGGGGGTGTGGTATTGTGGACCCCCCAGCCCACAGCACTGGTACTGTTGGTGATGGTAGTGGAGTTGGTGGTGTTGAAGCCCTCAACTTCCCGGGGGGCTGGGGGTACTGCCGGCTTCTCATTTACAGTGCCAGTGGCGGCCACAGAGGGCATGATGGCAGTGGTGGTGGTGGTTGTGGAAGGGGGCGGGGGGCGTACTGGAGGTTGATGTTGTTCTGCCGAGTGTTCCTGCTGTTCCTGTAGAGGCTGTAGACTACTGGTGGGGGCGCCACTACCATCAGCTCCGCTACTGGGCCATGCATCTTTGGGCTGACTTGGGGGCCATGCACTATTCCAGGCACTAGCCCCACCACCACCAATCCCTTTACCTGCCCAAGTTGAGCTGGCAGCATCACCCCACGCAGCATCCGGATTAACCAGCTTCTCTCGCAGACTCAGCACCTGTCAATATAATTTGAATAAGCATATATGCTTGACAAATCAATTAACTATCAAAACACAAGAAACTATATATAACTCGAAATCACAAACTGTTTTTTGGAGAAGAGACCAAAGTACTTAAGACTACTGTACTCATCTTTTTATTTCATTTATCAAAATCACATAATCACATTAATAAAACATTAAGTTAACACATAATCTATTTTACAAGAGACATAACAATCATATCATAAATTACCATTCACAGTCTCTCCGTAGAAAGTAATCAGTGAATTAAAACCTTGCTCAATTTGTGGATTAATGAAATACTTGCAGAACCTATATTAGGATAACTGCTTAATAACAAAGATTCCTGTATACTGTATCTATATATCAATGACTTTTGTTGAAATGCATTGGTTCATTTGTTTCGACACACCTGAGGGTTTATAAAAGATCCACTTTCAACTACAGTATATAACAACTTGGCATAATAGCCTTTAATTTCTATAGATTAACACAGCTTTTCATATATTAAAGAGAGTGTTGTATGATGTTAATTAACCAAGACTTGTAATATCTTATGTCTCCAGCTATGGGTATCATTGTACGGTTATTCTCTAAAATTAGTGCACATGTGTAGCTCACTGTTCAGATTGTATTTTTATTTCCTTGGGAGTAACTTCCTTGATTATGACTCTGAAGACTGATGTAAAGGCATGGTTGTGATGCAGATGTCACATGAAGGACCCAAAGAATTATAAAGAATTGCCATAGGAAAATTAGAAAATGTTTGTAAATCAATGCTCCACCTCTATGGAAATCGAACTGGATGGAAAGAGATGGTCAGATGCAAACTGATGAAAAGGGAAACATTTAAATGCCCCTGCCAATGGCAGCTTGAGCACAGTGAGGGAACATCACAAATGGCCCCTGCTATGAAAAAATCAACAAGGCAGAATTTTTTTTGTAAAATTTTATGTAAATATGAAGAAAAAATCACATGCACAATAATCTTCATTTAAAAGTATAAATTCTACTATGCTTCAGGAATATTCACATAAAAACAAAGGATAAGCATATTACATAAAGTGTAGACCCAGTTGCATAATAGCACCTAAAAAATTATAAAGCCCAAGATTTAAAATCTGTACAAGAAATCAATCATGCCTGAAATTTAAGCCTGTCTCTAGAATATATATAACATTTCAGTCAAGTTTCAGGAAAATTCTTTAAAAATTATAATACATAGTTGATTGCACTAACTATTGAGCATAGAATGAGATGGAAGAATAGACAGAATAGTGCAATCCTGTATAGCCTCCCCCGTCATCATTCATTGGTGGAGACATAGATATGCACTAGAAGTATATGAAGGAAAAAGTAACACAGAAAGGTGTAACTGATGACAGATGAATGGTCCAGTACAACTAAGATTTATTGAGAAGAATTAAGAAAAGTTGCTTACCATATGAAAATGCAAAAGCAGGAGGTAAGATAAAGTGACAAGATGTACAAACAGTCTAGAGGGACCTATAAACACTGATATCAATTGACATGTTAAGAGAAAATCTGACTTCGTCTCTTAACAATGACGAGAAAGTGTGTAGAATTCTAAACACAGTATAGTCTGGTTTTACGCAATTAATTGAACCCATGGAGGTCCGCGTATAAAGCAAAACGCGTAAATAAAATAACAGAACCTATAGGGTTAATTGAAAGAGACTGGGCCGACCGTCAGACTCACCTTTTTTGGCTATCGCCGACACAATACTGTACATTGTAATAAAAATAACATCTTAATTTTATGATGGTATCCATATTGTCTGGCCAGATCCACCTGTCTCGTGCCTTTTTCTAACTCCTGGACGATCTCGTACTTCACCTTATCGCTTAAGGCACGTCGCTTGGGCCAAGTAGTTCAGGGCCTCTCAGGGTTGGTGGGGGTCCAGTGGAAGCCATTGTGTAGAAAGAAAAAAAAGCACTGGTTCCTGGGCACGAGTGAATATATGCGGAGACAGTGAAACTGACGCGGCGGCGGAGAGTGTAGGTGGCAGGGGTGGCAAGGATGCCTAGACCAATCACAGCACGAGGCGGAGGGGGTGCGTGGGTGGTAAGGAAACGTGGCCCAATCACAGTCTGCAACGTCACCAGAGCGAGTCTGACGTCAGCGCTGACATCAGCGCCCAGCACCTCGCCCTGCTGCTTGCCGCGTACGTGATGGAATTTACAGTGTAAATAATAATTATCTCTTCTGACAGATGCCGCGTAAATGGCCTTCAACGTAAAAAATATCTGCGTAAAACCAGACTATACTGTATGTGCAAGGGTTGAGGTATAAAGACAAATATTATTTTGAGAAAATTTATCCATATCATTTAGCATACATGTTTTAATGGATGTATATAAGGAGACTTAGTCATTATCTGATTTAAGCTGCAAGTTCTTTCTAATTCTAACATACAAAATTGGCCTTATTACTGTATATCTTCCAAATGCCAACTGTTTACTTTTTGCATATACTGTATTGTACAGCATGAGAAAAAACTGATAAAAACATCTTCATTACCTTAACTAATAGGCTGAAAATGTACAACTTACCTCTTTACGTTTAGCAGAATACTCAATGAAGATCTGTGCACACTTTTCTGCTGTTACATGCATGTCATCTTTCATTAAAGAAAGGTCAGTAACATTATTGTTCACATCTTCTTCTTTTGATGACAACTGAAATGTAAAGATTGGAATATAGGAAACTCAAACAAAAACGAAAACGAAATTAGTATACATTTACATATACCTGTAAGTAGAAATATATAATAGAAAAACAATAACATTTTGTAAAGAACAGAGTGTTAAGAGATGAAATTTTTCAGGATACAGTAAAAAAATGCAAGATTCCTCAGGCTATACTGTACAGTACTGTAAAATTCGGCTACAAAATTTACTCTTTCAATTACGAGTAGATTATCATATATAAAACACAAACTTTTGATGGTGCAAAGTTAGAGTATTATACCACGGGAACTAATGTAAAGTGTTACAAAAGGCAGGAATAGTTAATGATACATTCTAGAGAGAACTTGAAATGTAAGGTAATAAGTCAAATACATGGGACAACCTTACTGTACTGGACGGTCAATAAGTCTACAAGGTACAGTAGTGTAAAACAAAGTGACAATGCTGAAAGGTTATGATTGGCAGAAAAGTATACTAGTTTCATCCTGTTCCAAATATTCATACTGATATATCCAATAAGGTTTTCACCCACAAACAAATTACAGTAATATTATTTTGGAACGTTCTCTGTTATGTTCAATCCAAAGTGTATACTGACTGCTTAAACACTGAGATAATCAAAGGTGAAAAGGCGGTACAAGTAAATCTGTTACCTCTTTTTGAAGTTCTTCAACCTTTTCCTGCAGCTGCCTAATAACCATCTGCTTGCTAGTAAGTGAAGCATCAACTGCTGCCTGTTCAGCCCCACTAGCTCCAGCAGCTGCTGTGTTACGTGCCTTCAACCGAGCTTTTTCTTGATTAAGAGCTAATAGCCTAAATGTAGAAAAACAAAGAATCAAAGCAAGACATTTTTGTGCAAAAGGAAAGAGACATGTTACCTGTGTGATCATACAATAGAAAAACTGTTGGCAAAAACTGCCTTATTTAGAAGGCTATTCTTGAGGTAAGACCAGTACACTCTTTTGTTGGTTGATTGCAAATGCTGAATAAACAGCCAATTGCCAGGTCAAACCCAAGTTTATGAAGCAATCTTCAATCTTGGCTCAGTGTTGCTTCATAATGCAAACAAACTTTAAAAGAAAATAACCTTAGGATATGTGTTGGTAACACTCTCAACTGTACCAATTCCTACTAATCATCCCTGATGTGTCATACAGGTGATTGGACATTTAAGTTTTTGATGAAGCAGCCAAGGGAGGTGTCTTAAGCTCTGCTCTTAATGGCAATCAGAGAAGAAGTACCTGTATTAATATACTGTACTGTGACTGAAGATATTGGATGTCAACTTACCATGTAACATTTTGACAGACCTAGCTAAGCTCACATTAAAAGTTCCCCCTCATTTGAGGCAGGTCATGTGAAAGGGTGACAGGAGTGATTGATATACTTAAATGAGTTAATAATTCAACTCTGACTCGCATTATGGGGAACAATTGGTAAATCACAGTCCCCAGTCAGCACCCTGTATCACACAAGCCAACTGGTTTTAGATTGTATGCTAGAAAAATACAGTATACTGTATGCTAATAAAGTAAATGTCAATAAGTAACAAGAAACTGAGGTGATTATTCTTCATATTTATTATTCTACTGTTTCTATCCATCTCATATATTTTTGTAGGTTGAAGAAAAGTGTACAGAAAACCTAAATAAAGAGGTAATAACTTGGAAGCTTGATGCAAAAGAAATGTATAAAACAGGAAATTACCATGGCAACAAAATCAATTGTCCTTAACTTGCATAAAAAAGTACTGGGTATATACAGAACAGTATTTAAAGAGTGATAACTAGGCTTACATAAGGACTCACTGCATTTCACACCAATTTACTGTGCATCCCAAGCTGAGTCACCAGGTTAACATTTGTATCAATATTCTTATGTAGAAAACAAATCCAGTGAACATAATCCATAATTATTCCTTAAGCATTATCTAACATGTTATCTCTTGACCTTGTTAATTCATTTACAAAGTCAGGCCAGGCCATCTCTTTCTCTTGTTATCGTGTATTCAGGTGATATCTTTTATTTTTTGTATAACCTTTCCTGTACCAGGTCTATACGTCCATATCATCAACATACTCGTATGCTCTCCTCTATCTCATTAACCCTTCATAAATTTTTATTTTTACTTATACTACAAACAAGATCTGCTTACCTTTGATTCTGGTCTCGTGCTGCTGCCTTAAGTTGATTCATATCCGACATGTATGTATCTCGAGTAGATCGCATTGTATCAATTGTTGCTTTTACTTCAGTCACTCCCTGACGGGTCTCACTGATTTTTTGAGTTAGTTCTTTTACTCGGTCCTCCTGTTAATTAAAAGGAGTTTAGTAGTTCTGACAACCAGCATCAGAATGAATGATGGCAAATAAAGGAGGAATTTATACTTGCTCTTGATTCTGTTCACCCAGCATAAAAAAAAGTGAGAAAAATAGTCCAGGAGACCAGTGAGATTCAATCAACATGTAGAGTACAAAATGTCTGGAATGATAGGTATACAGAAATACCCTTCCAGTGTTCCAATCTTAAGTTCCACCAATGGTATATGATGGGGGTGCCCCACCATTCAGATACCCTCAAAATGGTTTTAATCAACATATTGAGTACAAAAAACATTTAATCATCAACCAACAGAGGAATGTATACTGTAAACATATTCACAAAATTAAGAATGGAATTTACGTACAGTGCAAAATCCACTAAAGAATGATTCTTGGTCCCAAAATTTTCAGCTGACAAATAGTACTCTGCTATAATAAATAAGATACATAACAGCTTGTTGTACCCAGAATTTCTAGGAGAAATTTACCTATACAATTTTAATTAAACAACGTAAATAAAATATCCAGTCACTCAAAACTAACCTTAGTTGTAAGTTCTATGGACAAACTCTGATTTTTAGCTTTAAGAGACAGGAGGTTTTCTTGTTGCCTCTGTCTTACATTCATCAATTCCTGCAATCTCTGTTTCTCCCATTCCTGTTGTCTCTGGAGCTCAGCATCTCTGATAAAAAGAAAAATGCATCATTTTTAACCTGATGCAAAGTTTGTTTCTTCGTCAAGTACAAAAATAAAGCTGTAACGAGTCCTGCAGGCTTGAGGGACCACACAAGTGCAAGGAATATATTCACTCACATTTATTGAAGAACATCAATGTGAACAACAAATTAACCTGTTTGGGTATTTACCTTTTTTTGGACATAAAGTCCCCCCGGTACTTAAGATTGGCCATACTTAGCAATGAATAAATCACAATATCGAGGGTCTCCTAAGTTACCCTCAACTCCTTTGCCAGTCATACGGAGAACAGTTCTTCCATTTTTACTACCTAACTTCATTACCTAGTGTATCCTAGGGAGGAGTGACCCTGCCTTGACATATACTAGGGTAGTTTTAAGACCTATATATAATGCCCAGTTCCCACCCCATAAAATTGAGTTGGCAACAGGAAGGGCATCCAACCATAAAACTTTATTTAAATTTGCCTGACGGTCACTAGGACATAATGCCATCGGGTAAAGCATAGAAAATAGCAACAGAGTGATGATGATAAATGACAGACTACTATGAAAACATTACCCCAAATTGTTGAGTAATTATAAGTGTACAGGGCTATTACCTCTTTTATCTAGTTCACAGTTCTTATTATGCAAACTGATCACAGAAATTTACTAATTATCAAAGATATACAGTCAACCCTCGCTTTACGCGGTCCCACTTTACGCGGTACCCTGCCGAAACTGGAATGCTCACTTTCCGCGGTGTGTGTACCCTTTTACGCGGAGAGCGGCGCGAGCAGGGTGCGCACAAGGTCGCCCAGTCCTCAAAACATTACCGAGTTCTTCACCCGCCACCCACCACAGCCGGCCCAAGTCAGTGATAGTGATAGTGAGGATATGGACTTATATAGACTTTGAGGGGTTTGACAAAGAGGCCCTGCAAGCCTCTGTGGTCGATAGTGATACAATTGATACAAGTGATACAGGTGAGGGCCAATAATCTGCCCTCTGCCTCGGAACCAACCCCCCCATCCCCGTGTGCCCAGCCATCTTTTCTACTAATGTAAGTGTTAAAAAACCTAATATTATTGATATTTCTCTTAATTATTAATTGTGTGTGCATACCATCATAAAATTAAGAAGTTATTTTTACTACAACGTAGGTATTGTGTCTGAAAAAGTGGAGTTTGGGGGTCAGCCCGGTCTCTATTTCAATTAATCCCATATGTTATGTTGTTCACTTTACGCGTTTCTCACTTTACGCAGGCCGCCGTGGGTTGAAATAACCGGGTAAAGTGAGGGTTCACTGTCTTGTACTTCAAAATTTATAATGCCAACCCAGAAATCAGTTGAGGTCATAACATCTAGCAATGACAGAAACTAACTTGCGGGCTTGTTCCCTCAACTCTTCTTGTCGTTTTCTCTCCTGTTCTCTTTGTGCCTCCATTTCACGTTGCCGGTGCATCTCTCGTTCTAATTCTTCCTGCCGTCGTCTCTCTGCTTCTTGTCGGGCCTTTTCTCTTTTTGCTTCCTCCTCACGTTCTCTGGCAATTGATACATGACAATTAAAAGAGAAAGACTACTTAATAGACCCAGGAAATTAAAAACATCAACAAAGTAAAGTTCTATGGACTCTCATTACAGTACTAAAGAAAAGAAACACTAGAGCATGTTCCAAGTTGTGAAAAAAAAAGAGAAACCTGCATATAAATTTAATACTTAACTACAGAATGATTTGAATTTAGCTGTTTTTCCAAAGTCAAAGGAAAATATACAGTATAAAATAATTTATGTATTTTTTCTTCAAAGATAATCAATTAACTTTGGATAGACATGTAATCCACAGAAAAAATAAAATATGACAAGAACTTTTGAAATCCACTTTTATGGTTATAGAGTAATGCGAATGAATTCCCTATGATTTTGTTGTTAGTAAATTGCTAACTGCCAGTTAAAAAAAAAAAGTTAATACAAAAATAGGCAGTACTTCACCTTATTTTCTCTATCAGACACAATTTCTTGAGTTATTGCCAAACTTAAGGCCTGTAAGAACATCTATAAGGTCTTTCTGTACAAAACAAAACAAGTCTATAAACTTAATCTTACTTCACTTAATAACATACCTGCGAAGCCTTTCCTCAGTTTCCCGTCTTTGGGCATCAAGAAGGGCTTTACGTCTTCTTTCTAATTCAGCTTGTCCTTTCTCAAAGTTCTCTCGTCTTTTGTCCTCAAATGTGTCTGAAAACAGATTTCATGTATACATACAGTATGTGTATACAAGTATTATATCAATTATCTGCATCTCCCAATTTCAGAAATCTCAATAACCCCAACTATTTGAACTGGACAAAAAATATTATAATTTGGTGCTAAGTGTCTGTTGTGTTGGACCAGTTAGATATTAGTGCTTGGTTACATTACTCCACTTTTACTGAATGAAACTGCACTCCTGTGTTGCTGTGGCACCCAAAAAATTATCAAGGGATGCCTTATCATCTTCAGCATTATCTACTCAAAAGAAGAAGAGAGTTACATCAACAAGAAACATGAGAGAAGAAATATACAGTGTATGGATGAAGGAAAGAATACAAATAAACTTTTCTGTGTGAATATGGAATTAGAATACTTAAATTTTACTGTGTAACTGATTCAAACAAAGGAAATAAAAAGCAGAAAAAAGATAGAAAATCTAAATTTCTAGATTTACTTATTATTTCACTCAAGTGTCAAATTCTCATTTTCGTGGCAGCCACCACTACCCTGCACCTCTCGTACATGCACACACAATTACCACTGTAATTATTGGTTCACCTTGTACATACTGCATTAAAACTTACTCTTTTATACATGTACTGTACTTTATGAGATATGTTAATTAATACTCTTGGAGACCACCACTTAGCACCAACCTGAAACACACAAACACATACAATACTTTATCACCACCTCACACACATACACACACACACACACCACACACACATGCATGCATGCATGCACATACACCTACCAATAGATTAGATACAAACAGAATAAGAAAAAGAAACTGACACTTACTATCATTGATACCTAAGACATCAGTAACTGGAGTGCCGGCTGAGCTGGTGGAATGAACACTTGAAGTTCGTTGGCGGCGATTGGTAGGGGGTATCAACTCTGCTGGCAGTATGGCAGGTAGCTTGTTTCCTGCTTTAGCTGTCTCACACAGGTACATAGCTAACACAAATTCTTCACTTGACAAACGACCATCATTATCCACATCAGCCAGTGCCCTGAATACCCAGAGAAATTAATAAGGAAAATGAAAGAATTTACCTACAGATACAATAATAAACAAAAACATGTTTGCTTTTTCCTACACTTAAAACAAGGTGTTATTCAAATGTAATTATGTTATGAGAATTGTTAAAATGAATGTTATATATCCTTCATTACCTGTCTCCTTTCTAAATCCTACAACACCATTGCCAGATCACTTACTTTACATCTACACAAATTTGTTGGAAAAAAGCCCCTGTAGGTACTGTCTCTCCAGACACTCGCAACAATGTTAAAGCCATTTTCACAGGTAATTATAAGAGATTTCAGATTAATAAATAATGTAGTCAAGGAGAAATTGTATACAAGACACGAATTCCCCGGTGCCCAAACAGATTTCCCAAAAGGAGCTAACACATGACCAAAAAGAATACCTCCATAAAATGCTCCAAACATAAAGGTTAACCAAACAATTCAATAGGGTCTAAGTTGCCAATCTAGCATGACCATAACACTGACTTACTGTACTTTAGGAGTGACATTCTCAAAAAAAAAAAAAAAAAAATGACAATATTTAATACATGTTTCAACTCACCATATTTGTGCTAGTATCTGCTGAGGCAGATGAGACTGAATAAGAATATTTCTTGCCTGTACTCCAGACAAGTATCCAGTCTTGGCTCTGTCTGACATATTAAACACCTGCGTAAACCTGAGTTTGCTTGCCTGAGGTACAGCCCACTCAACAGGTGTTTGGGAACCACTGTGGGAGGAAACACTATCAAATACTGTATATAAGACCACCAATGTATTTTAATATTCTTGCAAACTTTCTCCTGCAAAGATGCAGTGTGGCCACAGGAAAATAAGACTGCCTCTCTCTTGCCTTCACCCATTCACTCCAACTGGTGTGACATAAACCACTCAACACCATGTTATCTTATTGTTCACATGCTCTGCTGCTTTTTTAATGTCCTTATCCTTCGCTTACAACACTTCCTTTATGTCATCTTCCCACTTCTTTCTTAGTCTTCCCCTCTCCCTTCTACTATTTATCTATGAACTTTTACAGTAGAAAGTTGATATAGCACTAAATCGAAGTGTTGTTTCAATGGAATAATTTAGTTTGGTACTTGAGAGAAACACAAAATACTAAAGAGACTAAGAGTCTACCCAGATGCACCTCTGCCCATCTCCTAGAATAAACAAAACATTGTTTTTTGTGGTATTATGTTAAAACAAACACTCATTAATCAAAACAACTAAAATTAAGGTTAGCAAAATGGTCTGTTTACTGGCTGGGAAGATGGGGGAGGGGGGTGAGGTGATTTGTTTGACAGTTGATGCCAAGGTCTAGTGCTTATTTATTTATCTATCCTTAAGAGTGACTAAGTTTTCTCTAATAAAATGTCACTGAACTGACATGGTAGAATATAATCAACATTGCTGGTATTCTTATAAGATAGTGATTAATTTGAATATACACATGCTATAGCTCACATTAGACATACAAATTTTAGTTCTAATTTGAGAATTTTATTAGAGAGCAAAATTTTTTATCTCTTGTGCAAAATATATGACGTTTATATTCTAATTATTAGCTGTCTTGCAAGGATTCCAGCAATATAAATTATATTCTCCTAACTTTAGTCTGTGACGTTATAAGATAAAAACTTCAAGCCTAAAAAACACCAAACCCTGGCTGGGAAGATGGGGGGGGGGGTGGAAGTGATAGTGATATGTTTGACAGTTGGCACCGAAGGTGTAGTGAAGTATTTATTTGTTTATTTATGTCCTTTAGCTTGAGTTTATGTTTTTTGCTTATAAAATGTCACAGAAATGACCGTGGAGAATATAATTTACATTGCTGGAATTCTTATAAGATGGTGATTTATTTGAATATAATCATCCTATAGTTTGCACTAGACAAAAATTTTAGTAATCATTTAGTACATTATTTTGAGCACATGTACAGTACAGCTTTGCCCTTAGGACAGTGTAGGTTGCCCAGAGAAACATTAGGCGCAAAATTTTAAATATGATGCGCCAGATTGACTCGCGCAAAATAGGAAAGATTCGCTTTAAATTAAAACATTGTCCTTAATTATGGGTGTCTCTTTAAATCAATAATCTTAAATTGAATCGCTTTAAATCGACGTGCTACTGTATTCACATTATTTGCCTCTAATTCTCTAAATACTGTACGTTCATACCATCTGAAGAAACCCCGACCCACCATGCCACACACTTCATCCATATCTTGTTGTTTCAGTGTTTCATATTCTTTGCATCCTCTTCATTTCAACATTGTTTTTAACCTCTGAATGGTAGCCAGCATAAGTGGATGCTTCATGTTCTTGCTTTCCATTTTTGAGCATATGGGGGCAGAGTAAGGAATCCTTAGCTGCCAGTTAAGGATTAAGAATGTCATTTCTATTGCTTCCAGTTGACAGTGCATGTTAATGTTAAGGAAAGGGCCATAAAATGAAGATGACAATAATTACAATTCTTTCATTACCTATTCTCAGTGTCTTCATGATGTGTAAGTACAGTACACGCTGGTCAGCCCCTTGTTTGACACTCTTTCCACTTCCAAATCTCCTGTATATACCTGTACCTATGTTCTTATTCTTTGATACCTTTTGTTAATAGAGCATCTCACCTTGGGAACCTTCCCTTAATTATGCATCAATCCAAAATTTTCAAGTTACTGGATGACATGAGAACAAACATTCCATGCAATTCCTAACATTTCTCGTAAAATCACAAGTACTGTATAATCATAACATTTACCATACAAATACAAAACATACCCTGAATCTTGGCTGCCTGTTCGTTGCACTGCAGCCCCAGTAGGAGCTGCCGAAGTTCCTGGTGCTACTGATGCTGCAAGTGGAACATTTCCTGCTGGTACTGGAGCTACTTCATTGCTCATAGGAGGAATCATGCCCCCCAGCTATATAAGAAGAAGCCAAAAAAGAATAATACATTACTTCTTAAATATATCTACTGTGTCAGTTTTTTTTGTTTTGTTTTTAGGAACTATATACTTGGGGGATGATCATGACATAACACCTTAGTCACCTTACTGTAGTTATCCATGCCTTACTAACATGTTCTATTTCCTTAATCCCTATCGAGTACTTCTGACAATGTTTGTCACTACTTGCCCCTTTAAGATGTTGACTGCTTTACTTAGGCAACATTTACTTCCTTCTCACACATTCTCTTTGTTATCCTTCACCCACTCTACAACACCAAACCAGTTCCAGATAGTTTTCATAAGTCACTCCATGGTCCCACACTCCACTCTTAAGTTCTTTAACCCTCCTTCATTTTATGCAGTTCTCTACTATTTATTTTTCTTATATGCAGCTTTCAAATTCTTTATTCAAGCAATCTTTATTCTTAGTCAGTCAACTCATTGGCATATTAGATATTAAGAGGGAATAAGCTGTCTCATGAGTCCTATCTTTCCATTTATATTTATATGAACTCCTTTCAAGATCCTCTTCAAGGATCTAATCACTTTTCTCCCTTGCACTGCTGTCTCTTACTTCTCCCTCCACTGTGCCAATTTTTCGTACTGTTGTAATGATCTCAAGTATTGAAATTACCTAACCTCCTCCAAACACTGTATATTTACTGTATATGGTACAGCAAAGCCTAAACATGTACATTCTTCTTTCAATAAATGATGGATTGATATTGTAATTCCTTTTGATGACCAGACTTGGGAACCTGTGCTACATGGCAAGCCAGACTAAGCCAACCAAATTTTTGCAGCCAAATATTTCACAAAAGATTATCTTTACTCTCCCCCTTATACCCAATCGTAAATAGGTGTCTTAAATGATAGTTGTTGTTGTTTACATTGTCATGTGAGCAATGCACATCGTCCAGTCATTTGTCTGGTCACACCACTGACACAATAACAATACGTCAACAGTACCAGCCTTGGGAGGATGGAGTGTGTCTGGGTCCCCCAGTTCAATCTGAATCATTAAATGTCATTCCTTGATCAATCAATCATTAATGGCCTGATGATGACCATTCTGTGGTATCCACCCATGTTATATGAAGCCAATTGGACACCTCTGACTAGGTTACATTTACCCCATTTGGGGTAACTTAAAGTCCCATACTGTTCAGCTTCTAAATGCTACATACCATAGTCATGACCTGTATCTTATGCAACAAGACAGCAACTGGCGAGATACCAGAATACTTTATGGAAACAGTTCTGTACTGTGCAATGCCTTTGAATACCAGTCTAGTTTAAAGAATTTTTCATAAAAACAATGTACAGTATCCAGAAATAAATGATAAGTACTTAAATAAGAAAGTAATCTACCCCCAGGAAACCTGTGACTGACCTGCACTGGCTGTGCTGGGTGCACTGGCTGTACTGGGTGCACTGGCTGTACTGGGTGCACTGTCTGTATTGGCAGTACAGGATGTACTGGTTGTGATACTGAGGAAATGGTTTGCACCATGGGTGCTGAAACTAAAGGTGCTGCTGCCACTGGTGTTGGAGCCATAGATATTGGAGGGACATATGTTGCAGGCACAGATGTTGGAGCCATAGGTACTAAGGGCTGTGCCGGGACCATCTGAGGGGCCATTCCTGCCAATGGCACACCACCTAGGTAAAAAAGGTAAATCATATCATCTTACACATTATACAACCTCTACATCCTATGCACTTCTCCCACAAAAAAAAGTTTTGTTTTTACTGTACTGTATACTTTATTTTCAATCATATGAAATCACTTGAAAATGTGGTAAAATAGGCATAGTCCCTGCATTAGCTGAACTTTCATGCAATAAAAACGCTATGGACATGTACGTAATATAAAAGACAATTTAATTAACAAAATAGGTGGATGTAGACTGCAGTCTACATCCACCTAAACAAAACTTGACAATGGAACATAACACATCATGCCCATACAAAAGCTTTTCAAGTTTAGGGCAAATCTGTTGACATTTTCTGAAAACAAACAGTAGGTTTCCTCCTGCTAGAGATAGTTATGTGCAAGTAATGAATCAAAAATTTTTTTTTTTCAAACTTCAAGCAACATACCTGTCACCATTGACTGCACAGGTCTCATTGGGGCACCTCCAGCCATCATACTTCCTGAAATACATTTCAAGATGCAAATAAAAACTCACAAAGACTATCACTAAAATAAGCTTTCAATTACTATATATAATCCTTTCAGCAGTGAATCCAAAATTTCTTCTGTACCAAAATAAGTATTTTTAGGAATATTTGAAAAAGTTCAGCTTTATAGAGCAATAAAGCACCACTCATAATACTATGTACCGGAGACATAAAAACAATATTACAAACATATAAAACCCATAATAAGAGTCAAGTTTCCCACCACTCCACAGATGGCAAGCTTTAGAAATACTAAAACCAAAATATGCTTTCCCTTAAAAATAAAAGTTTGTTCTTATGAGCCTTTTCCTGGTAAAGACCCATGGTCAGGTGGCTCTCATAATATGGGGCTGCTTACTATGCGGCTCTATGTCCTCAGACTATCCCCCATAATATTATCACAGTTATTGCTTTCATTTAATCTGTATACTGTAAACTAATCACCATTCCTCATCAGATTATCAACCTCTCATGAGAAAATTGTGCTATGGTTGTCCCAAGAGGTTATTGGTCTTATTAAAGTCATGTTTGCCCAATCAGCATGCAATATGCAAAGGCTACTGACTGTCAGCTTTGATTTGAGCCAATTTACAATTTTCCTACCACTGAAATTGTGCAGGCTTATATGAAAGTCATACTGTGTTTCTCACTTGGGCACTATACAGTACTGTCCACTGGAATGATGTCCTTCACCATCAAAAGTTGCATATACAGTATCATGTGGGCAATTACAAGCCCTGTCTGTGAGGTACTTGGCAGAGGAATGTCTCTTAGGTCTCTTGCAAGGCTCTCGGAAGCCATGAAATACAGTAATACAAAAAAATATATACTACATAAATCACTTATATTTGCAAATAATCTCTCAGCAAGTTTTTTATTTTAGCAACACAAACCCTGAACATAGCTCCTATGACCCCCAAGAAGCACATGCACATCTCCAAGTGGTAACAACAATGTTTACCAAGTTCCAAATTAATAATACCCAAATTATGAGACCATCTGCCTGGACAAGTAGTGGGTTAATACACAGAAAGCCCCACACATAGCACAGATAATGACATAAATCTTTTCCAAAACTGGTCAAAGGATAAAAAGATAAAAAACAACAATTGCAAGATGTGCTCAAAGACTTACCCACAAGTGGTGCAGTGGGTACAGCACCCACAGGGCTAACATAAGCATCTACAGCAACAGTCGCAGGATCATGAGCTGGAGCTGAAGCAACATAAGCTATTATCAAGACTGCAGAGGCATATCCCAAGCTTAATATCAACGCCACCACTTAATAAGAAATTTAATGAAAAGCATTGCCCCCAAGCACCTGAATTACAAATATAGAAGTGTAAATAGAGAAAGTGACAAGAACCAGAATAAAATATATCATTAAACAATTAACTAGCGGACAATAAAAACACTGGAAATAACTCATCAAAGAACACATGTAGGAGAAGAGTTCCAGACTACAATATAAATATGTACTGTATATGACTTATTATAACAACTAACTGTACAGTACAGTATTTCCAGATTTTTGTCACATTACTGTATAATAAAAAGAAAAAACAGTACGTGGACTTCTTCAATAGTGAGAGGCAGCCATCTTGTGAAAGTTAAAGGCATCTCTCACCAGTTACATGTTAATTTTTGTTTTCTATAAGTCTCTTAACAATATGTACATGTAAGCTAATATTTCCTTTTTCCTATACAATATTGTACAGGTATACCTTAATTAACAATTAATCTACAGTACAATATTTAAGTTTTTTATTTTCCAATAGTCAATACAGTAATTTACACCTTTATTTCTATTTCCAATAATTTTTTTATGATATTTCTTATGATAAACATGCAGCCTACCCAGTAATTGCCTATAATAGGTACAGTTTACTGTACATGTATAAACCAACTGCATCTTTCAAATTCTGCTCCTTGTTTTGACAGAACTCTCGAACAATTTTTTGAATTTTCCAAAATATTTACCCGATTTAGAGATGTAAGGAAAACAAACAGCAAGAGAAATGAGCAGCAGCAATACCCCTCATAGTAAAGCCATCACTTTAGATGTTAAGTTGGATATTATAAGACACATTTTGGCTGCCACAAGGACAATGGCCCTCTTAGGAATATACTGAAGTATTGTATCTCACTCAACTGTGGCAATTAAATAAATTTTAGTTTGTTTTTAATAAAATATTTGCCTATGTTAACTACACTTTAAATTTTTATGGCAACAAATGTTTAAGTTGCGGTGCAAAGTGTAATTTTATTTTATGTTAGAAAGGTTTTTTCTTAAAGAAAGTATTTCCAAATTTATTAAGGTAATCAATGGATCAAGAGTTTACAATAGGGTTTTCTGGAGAGTAACCCTAGTGTTAATCAAGGTATACCTGTAGTCTATCTTAAATAATGCCAAGACACATTCATTCAAAATTTAAAGTGTCTTACACATGAAGCGGTAAAGCCCTGTCATAATTAAAAATAATTATACTCTTAAGCTTCCAGCAAAGGGAAACACCATCTCAAAATAACATAGAACACTGATTGAAACTAAGGTGAGCACATCAAATTTGTAGAGAATCAATCCTGGCATTGTCAGTGCAGTATCTCAGTTGGGATAACAGTTGATCATCTCCCAATGCTGCCATCACAATAGCATCATCTTAACACAATTCAAGCACAATGTGACCCTAATACACTTGAGTACTGTACATTTAAAGCAAATCAGTCTAAGTGTAATCAGGGGTAGCCTGGAAATAAAACCAGATAAAGCAGAAACGAAAAATATATAGACATGTTTTAAGGCCTGCAATTCCACAAATACACACTACAGAATCATACTGTACATCACTCAGTACAGTACCCAGGAAAGTATTTTGTTAAACTTGAAGTGAGTTGATCAAAATCTTGAACAATTATTCAAAGACCTAAATAAATTTCACTCCATAAGTCTGGTCACTACAGGGTTACATTTACCCAAATCAATAATGTCCACAGAATAATACCATTACATACAGTAGTGTTTTGTTTTTATAGCTTGAAGAAAATTCACTTAATCATTGTTAAGACATACAGTATCCTTAAAATGAGTACAAATATGCCCAAACTGATGCCCCATCCATGTAAAAGTACTGTATTGCAGTAATGTTATGTACCCTCTGTAAAGAAAAAGAAAAATACAAAATGTGGGAGATCAGAAGAAAATGTAAAAGTTAACAAGGAGCAGAATGGTGAAAAAGAAAATATTGTTTGACCAGCTTGAAAATCTTATCAGCTAACCAATAGATCAAAAATAAAACCCTAGAAAATTCAATCCCTGAACTCATTACAGTACGTGATATCTCCGTTAGCCAGAACAATTGGTGCACAGCACTTCCAGGAATGAGAAATTTCCAGGTAACGAGAAGACTCTCTCAAAGCCGGAAAAAAATATCTCATCCCGGAATTTTCAGGGTAATGGAAAAAGATTATCGGAAGTTCCAGAAATTGCGCATTGCATCATCTCTCGAACTCGGAAGAAATCCCCCCTCCCCATAGTTTTTTGGGTACTGGGAAAATTTTATCAGAATTTTCCAGAAAATGTGACTTTCGGAAAATCGCCCCCAAAGCCAGAACTTCCCAGAAATTCCGGCTTTGGGAATGATTTTCCAAGAAAATTTCAATTCTGGTTAATGGAGAGTTCGGGTTTGAGGGATTCTGGCTAATGGAGATATTACTGTAGGTTCGGGAATTATTTATGGTTCTTGAATAAAAAAATAATTATGTATAAGGAAAACAAAACTGCAAAAGAGCAACTTTAAACCATACGATTATTCTTACATTTACTCTGAAAGTCTCACTAGTTCAAATATTTTTCATGGCTCAGAGTTAGTTGAAGTTCCCAGTCAGCTATTATATTGAGTACACAAAAACTAGAAGATACATACAATACCAATACAGTTACTGCATATACTACAGCACTGTACTGTATACTGTACTATAAAGGTACAGGGAAGTGTGTAGTTGATAAAAACAGAACTGCACTGTACTGTATAGTAATATAAGTACAATACAATGTAAATTCATGAAATACAGTAATGACCCATGCCTGATATAGTACTGAAATTCTTAGCGATCATTAAGTGAAGGCTGCGAAATATCCTGGAGACCAAACAGTATATGAATGTTTAACTTTGATTCGCATATCTTATATTTTCTTTTTGTTTTTTAATTCAGGAGTAGATTAAAGTATACTACACTGTGAGTGTGAAGCCCCAATACGACATTGTGTCTAACCCAACAGCAGCCAATATAACAAAGAACATAAAATTATAGCCGAGCTTATTTAACACTAACATTTACACTAGCTATCTAACTAAGGAATTCATGCAATTATAAATGAAAATCAGAAATATGGCAGAAGTAGATGAAATTAAAGAAGCCTATCCTCATAGATGTGATAAATATTATATTGTGTAACAAACTGCCAGGTTAGAAGTTGTCTTGTAAAAGAAAGTAACAAGCAGAGTCAGGAAATCTGGCAGTTGCAGTATTATTTTCAACCTACTGTATATATTTTATGTACAGTACTGGTAGTTATTACAGTATATTCAATACCTCATTTCGTATAATACAGTAATGCACATTGTTACATAGACTTTAAAATGGGCATAAAATGTGTTGTCTTTGTTACAATGAATAAGCATTCAGAAGTACTGTATATAGACAAAACAGTTTAGAAACTTAATCTTGTAAAGATACACATGTAAAAAAACCAAAGCCCCCACACCAAAAATGATCATGTAAATAAGGGAGGAGTATAAAGCCACCTACAATAAAGGAGGAGTATAAAGCCACCAACAATAAGGGAGGAGTATAAAGCCACCAACAATAAAGGAGGAGTATAAAGCCACCAACAATAAGGGAGGAGTATAAAGCCACCAACAATAAGGGAGGAGTATAAAGCCACCAACAATAAAGGAGGAGTATAAAGCCACCAACAATAAAGGAGGAGTAAAAAGCCACCAACAATAAAGGAGGAGTATGTTGCCACCAACTATGAGGGAGGAGCATAAAGCCACCTAAAATAAGGGAGGAGTTTAAAGCCACCCACAAATTTTCATTTCTGCACAATGAAAACTTCTGCCCAATGCTACAAATATATCTTTAATGGAATATACTGTACAGATGGACAGGTACAAAATTAAATTCTCCAAGCCCTGCACATGCAGTGGTCAAAAAAAAAGTTATAGGACAATGCTTTTTGGCATCCCGAAAAAAAAAGTACCAAAATACTGTATGACGATTCTAACACATTGTTAAGAGACCACTTCACCCATTTATAACACCTTGCCTAACTGCACCAGAAATGCAAATGCCTGTCACATTGGGGATGTGTTTTCCATCACAAATGCTCCAACTACTGTAAAGTATTACCAAAATTTATATTTAAAATAAATCATACAGCTTGGAAACAATATTAATTGATCTGAGGATGCATACAAAGAAGCCAACAAGATTGCTGTGTGCTACACACTACTCGTATTTGTGTACGGTATTCCTGCTAACAACTTGGGTTGATCAAAGAACACACTGATGGACAGCCAAATTCATACTGGTAAAAATGAATATGTCCCCTGTAGTTACAATAATTTCTGCATCCAAATATTTCATAATTACATATGTATACAGTATTTAATGTAAACTATCTATACATGTATTACCTAAATGTTATTAATTAATATTTTACAAATATGCACTAAGGTACTGATCTACATGACACTACTGGATGGCTTTCTTCCTTTCATCATAAGCATTTTACATTTTTCATGCTTGTGGATTAGCAGTGATTATCTGGTGACAATTATCCATGCTGTACAGTCTCTTGCAGCCTCTCTCGTCAGGTTTTAAACTCTGAGGTTGGGTCTTATATCTTCTCCCCATGTCATTCTTGGCCTGCCTCCAGCTCTCCTCACCTCCACATTCCAAACTCATGCATATCTTAGCGCATCTGGTTTCATCCACTCTCTCCACATGTCCAAACCATCTCACCCTACCTCTACACAAACTTTGATTGTCAATAATGTACTGTACTCTCAAGGTTTAAAGGTAGTAGGCAGCTATCAAACAGGGAGGTACTACCGCCTGGGAAGATATTGGAAGCATAATGTGTTGTCTAATGGTAGACCCTACTGCCATATGGCATAACAAAAATTGTGACCAAGTCCCAGGTTGCTGATCTGACTTTCTGCCACATTTACACACAATTGCAGGGTCTCAATTGTTTCTCTTACTTTGACAACACAGCATACAGTACATACTGTATATCGTTTCTCACTATATCTTTTTTTTCATTTTTGTATTTCTTTATGGTTCTTTATTATTATTATTATTATCAGCATTGTGGTTATTATTGTTATTATTATTATTATTACTATTATTATTGTTATTTTACTTTTAATTTTTTATTTTTTATTATAAATTTTATTTACTATGAACTAATTATTATTATTGTTATTATTATTATTACTGCATTACATTTTGCCTCCCAGGCCCCGATGTGGGTCAGTGACCTGTGCCGGGGTAGGCTAATCCTCTGTGTGTGTGTGTGTGTGTGTAAACCTTCCTGAAAGAGAAATGAGGGTTTGAACCTTTATTTTTTGTACATGGTCTAGATTCAATTCTACACAGTTTTGTTAAAGAAAGGTTTGTCAAAAGACTGCATATCAAAAGTTTTCATTTTACAGCTGTAAATGATTTATCCTCATGACCTTTCACAGGACATTCACATACATTCAACATACCTCAATGTAACAACATTCTGATGTAGAGGTACTGTATATCTAAGGCAAAATACAATGTATTCTTAAAGCTTGAATACTCTATTTTCGATCAACATTTAACTTTTCCTGGAAAAATTCTTAGAATGTATTTTCCAATGTATGTGCAATACTGTATTTCATTGCTTGGTCCCACAGTCTTACAAGTATTTTGCACATTTTGTACTAGAAGTCAATGAGCCACAGTGTAGTGAATCTTGGTTTGAAGACCTACAAGTACTGTACTGTAAATGACAAATTAATTAAAAGTACTGTACTTTTACAAGCTAACTCCATTCTTTATGAAATTCAACTACTGTAGTTCATGTATTGCACCTCTGGCTAAAACAGTTGTCTTCACAAAGTTTACATGCACAAAATTTCTTGCCTTTGTGATCTTTTTCTATTAGGTAAAAAAAGAAATATGTGGTAAAAAATAACACATCATGCACACCATCATGCTGAATAATAAAATAGGTTGACAGCTTGGACACTTACGGACAGTTGAAGGCATAGTTGCCACCACTGAGCCTTGCCCAGCCCCTGCTGCTGTTCCAGAGAATGCACAAGACATACTTCCTACCACATGCCCAGGCATGGCTCCAGGTACTACACCAGGTATATTGCCTAGTGAAGTAACTGCAGTATACCTTATAGTTGTACCAGGAATGATCCCAGGTGCTGTTCCTGACATAGAATTAGATATGCTACTTGAAGCTGCAGCCATAGGTGGTATTGCAGCCACAGGTGGTGTTGCAGCCATTGATAGAGGTGCCAAAACAGCTGGGGCTGAGACTGCAGCAACAGGAAAAGAGGCTGAAACAGGGGCAGCAGCAGGAGGTACAGAGGCCGAAATAACCACAGGTGACATAACTGGACCAGGAGCCCTGGCAGGGGTGACTGAAAGGCCATTATCAAGACCCACAAGACCTGCTATTCCCACCCCAACAGTGCCAGGCGTCCCATATCCCGTAGAAGTGCCTAGAGGGACCAACAACAGATGTCAACTTAGGAACACATGATGGTTACACTGCATGTCTTGATCTGTTGTTATTGTGAAGAATATTTTGTTAACTGCTCTGAGTCAGCTCTAGACAAAATATTTCTTCTTAAAAAATGTCAGGCAAACCACATCAAAACACAAACTCATTCAACAGGTGAGTAAATACCAAGCTCAACAACAAAGCACAAGTTACAATTATTTACTGTTTTAGTACAATATTTTCACTTCACCAGCATGACACATGCAACATCATCTCTACTTTAAAGCAAATCTCAAAACTTTACAGTATTTTTTTTACAATTACAATTTTAGAAATATATTTTTCACATCCATCACCTAATTAGTTTTTGTCTGCTATGTCACAAATGGCCTTTGAAATTTTTTTTATGATTTTTACACAGTTTTTGCATATCAAATGTTGGTTAATGTGTGACGAACAGTTAAAATCATGGCGTCAGAAATTTGCATATGCCATTCTGTACAGAAATGGTACTGTAGATAGCAAAAATAATTGTTCAATTTTGGTTTCCTCTCCCATCTTTCCGAAGAAGTTATTACGGGAGCAGCTGCTCCAGACAGGCTCACAAAGGCAGAGAGCAGAAGTATTGTATCAGTATAGCACCTGTTTGGTATCAAGATCACCACCTTACTACTGAAGTTAAAACTGTCTATGCTGAGGGAAATTAAGTGAACTTTATTATTTACCTAAAACACGATGAAGGCATATTCAGTAAATACCTGTAGTGGGGTTAAAGCGATGAGCTTAAAGAATGAGTAAATGTTATTTTGAAGAAGACAGTGTCACTAAGGAAATTTTCTGACAAAATATTAGCACAATCTTTAATTCATACTCCAATGGCAAGAAGTTTCTTTGATGTAAGTACCAATAATATTTACTATTTTATCAGGTAACAGAATAGAGGATTTTCCTTCTTTATGGATGACAAAACTCACATTCCATACATCAATATATGAACAAACATAACAGAATAGGTTCTCCAAAAATGAAGAAAAAATACAAGCCTTACAATAAAGTAATTATAAAATTTATACATGTTTGTTACTGTACATACTCAATATTGATCATTACAGTTAGCAGTACTGTACAGTACACGACATACTATCAGCATACCGCTATTATTAAAAATATAAAAACACATGACGCTGTCTTCCTCTTCCTTTTGCTACCTCTGGCAACATGTTCCCAATAAGTTACAAGAATAATTCAAAAGCTAAACTACAACCATGAGTGAAATAGCTATTCTGTTCCCAATAAGTTACAAGAATAATTCAAAAGCTAAACTACAACCATGAGTGAAATAGCTATTCTCCACCTTCTGTGACCTGGCACTAGAGAAGTACTGTACTGTACTTATTAACTACCTGGGGTTACCTGGATGCCACTATGAGCACCTATGATTCACATGTGGTCATTATGAGCCCTCAGTTACTAGGTACAGTATCAATAAAAGCACATGCGAGTCACTTGTCATATCATGTGCACATTTGAGTCACAATATAGCACCAGTGAGTTACTTGGTATCAATAAAAGAACCTGTATCACTTGGCATATTATGAGCACCTGAGAGACATTTTGGATCATTAAGAGCAGTTTTGAGTCACGTGGCATTATTATAAGCACCTGTCATCAATATGAGAGCCCATGAGGCACCTGGCATCATTATGAGCACCTATGACTCACTTGATGTCATTAAGAGCTCCTTTGATTTGGCTTGGAAACATAATGACCTTATAAAGGAGTGTCTGAGAAACCAAGAGAGGTCCCACTGTGTTTTAATGCCCATGATGTCAAATGTAGACACATGTCACCCCTTATGAATACCAGTGACAGACTTGCCATTGCCAAGAGCAATAATGATACAATTTATGTGGATATTATGATAATTTGTGGGAAGTGAGAGGTCAAGGGAGGTCCTGACACCTTGAGCAGTAGGAAGGCTCATTCATAAAGACAGCTCAAAATGTTAAATAAGAGCCACCTGTAGAATGGTTTATCCCATAACCTGTAGGCTTGATCAATCTGTGTGACCTTGTCCATTGACCTGATGAATAGCAAAGTTTATAAAGTTCTCCCTCTACTTATCAAGGTTCTGTGTATGAAGTCTTAGTGAAATTCCCATTACAGAGATTGCAGTTAGTCTTTGGATAGGGTTAGGTCGAGGAATGAATAGACAGATAAACTGACAGCATGACTACTACATCCGCCCAATATACCTATTCAGTCATGGGAATAGAGAGAAATAAAGAAATACATTTCCTGGCAACACTTACCCACTACTGGGGCAGGAGCTGCTGCCATTACATTGGCTCCACAGGCAGATTGCTTCAGAGTTGCAGGTAGTGATTGTGGGAGACTAAACCCACGTAGTTTTAAGTTGATAAGTTTACAGGCAATGCTGAACTCATGGAGATTCATCTTCCCATCACCATCAACATCAGACAAGGCCCTGAAGCATTTATTGATAATTACAGCAAAGAAAAACTAATTTAGAAACAGTATATAAATCTATTGTCTTTATACATTAAGTGTGCTTATTTTTTAAGCACGAACTAATGTTTTAAAATGCAAGTACTGTACTGTATAGAACATAAGATCAACTACACATAACCATCAAACAAGACATGCTCTTAAGTGGGGATAGGATTATTATTACAAAAATATTTTGATGGCTGAATAAGCAAACTGTAGAGAAAAAAATGAAGGAATGATTCTGAAATAATTGGGCAGCTCTTGTCATAAAGGTACAATTCTGTCCTTTGTATTCATGCTACAATCTTAGAGTAAATAAATGGCTATAATGATATGTAGTACAATACAATATACAGAGTACTGTAATACTTTCAAACTATT
This sequence comes from Homarus americanus, assembly GCF_018991925.1. Taxonomy (NCBI): domain Eukaryota; kingdom Metazoa; phylum Arthropoda; class Malacostraca; order Decapoda; family Nephropidae; genus Homarus; species Homarus americanus. Next base: position 7,915,401 of record NW_024733126.1, on the reverse strand, counting down.
TTTTTCCTGCTTTTCCTTGTGTGCCAGATGTTTTATAAATATCTATAGTAAATTTTAATAAAAGCATTCTAATCACAATATGAAACCAACATCTAATTATAAAATTAGAAATACAGTATACCCTGTACAGTACAGTGTACTGTATTTATGCTGAAGTGACTGACCACTGTGGTGCCATAATCAGCCAGGCACAGTGAAGAAGCACTGTCCAGACACCTTCATTATCTGATTATTTGGCAATTCTATAATTTCTTGTGTTGTAGTCCATGAATTAACATTCAGTAGTTTGATAACAGTATCTATAGCACATCCTGTATATACAGTACAAGTTTATATATATAAGAGTGAAAGTGGGTCCCATAGGCATCACTGCCTGTTAGGGACAGTGTGGATACACAAGAAGGCAGCATGGCCGGTACTGTACTGTACTCAACCCCACTCACTTCCCCAAGTTGAAACTTAGGTACCCATTGACAGATGGGTGAAATGAGTGCCTGAGTATGAAACCACAGATCCCTGGAACAGGAGGCAAGTGCTGTAGCCATTTGACTGCTGCATATACACATGCATATGAAAACCTTGTAGAGCATAAAAATTCATACTCAAAATTATATTACTAAGGGGAACAGTGTTGTTATGAAGAACTTTGAAGCAACTGTTTTGTTAAATTTCTCATTATAAATTTTTATACCTGCAGAGTGTACAGTATAGTATTTTTATACAATATAACATAAAAAAAAAGTATATACAGTATGGCATACACCCTATAATGTAATTATATTTCACACCTTAAACTGTACATTGTAGGTGTTTAGGTCTCTCTCTCGGGGGCAGAGGTGGATGGTAACAAGGTAATGTTACTTCATTACTGTACTAGGCTTATATGACTTTTAATAGGTACAAGAACTTTAAGTTACTTGAAAATATATTTTCTTCTTGGTACTTTTATTTGAGTAACATTTCAGACAACTATCAGAAGGGGATTCCCGGGTTACAAACGGGTTCCTTCCTAAGGATGTTAAGTCAGATTTGTACGTAAGTCAGAACACATGCTATGTGCATACAGTACTTACATAATTTTTTTTAAATCCTAATACATCATAGCCTAAGTCCTTATATACATCTAAAATCACTTAATTTAAGACAAAAGAAGAAATAGAATAACAAAATATAGTACAAACGAAAGTATAAATTAAGTCATAAGGTAAATAAAATACAGTACTGTACTGTAAATTTCAAGTTTAACCCCGTTCGTATCAGTGGGTGCTCATAAGTCAGGGACCCCCCTCATACAGCATACTGTTATACAGTACATTTCTTCGGGCCTCTCATTACCTCGTTACTTTATTCTGGGTGTCTCAGCACTGAGTGTGTAATATTTGTTTAGGCAAAGCACAGTATAATACTATGTCAACCAAAAAGTCTGAGACCAAGAATAGCAAGAAAAAAATTTGTTCAGTGTAAGTAGCTGGTTGGAGAAAGATAATTGTAGACATACCTGTACATACTATGATAATTTAAAGGGTTAAAGACAGAGATGTACAATAATAATATACAGTAGCTATAGCTACTGCAAAAAGCACAATACAGTGATATCTCCGTTAGCCGGAACAATTGGTGCAGAGCACTTACGGAATGAGAGATTTCCGGGTAACGAAAGGACTCTCAAAGCCGGGAAAAAATCCCTCATCCCCGGAATTTTCCGAGTTACAGAAAAATGTTCTCGGAAGTTCCAGAAATTGCCCATTGCATCATCTCTCAAACCCGGAAAAACATCCTCTATCCCCGGAATTTTCCGGGTACCAGAATTTTTTTCTTCGAATTTCAAGAAAATGCACCTGATTTTCATCTCTCAAACCCGGAAAAAACCACCCCATCTCGGGAATGTTCTGGGTATGGGGAAATTTTCTCAGAATTTTCCAGAAAATGTGCCTCTTGGAAAATTTCAATTCCGGCTATCGGAGAGTTCCGGGTTTGAGGAATTCCGGCTAAAGGAAATATTACTGTACTGTACTGCGTAATATAAAAACTTACCAGATGATGCCCAATACTGGCGGAGGCAAACGAGATTGGAGGAAAAATCCCTTTGCCTGGTCACCAGTGATGAACCCACCTGTGGGCCGTATAGTATTAAACTGTTCCTCATGTTTTGTTCGTTCACCAGGTGTTACCACCCATGGATCAGCCATCTGTTGAGGACAACAAAATGCAAAAATCATTAGTTGCCAGGGAAAATTAACTTTTCCGAATGTAGAATAATCAGTGGTGGGCACGGTTCCGCTAATCCGCTAAATAGCGAAGTTAACTTTCTCGTTAGCGGATTAGCGTTTTCGCTAACTTTTTAAACCATTAGAGGACCAATTAGCTTCCGCTAATTTTAAGTCCGCTAACAAAATTTATACAAGTTTGTTCCTGTCTGTTGTAAGCGTGTGACACCGCGACGCGTGTCTCCAACAGCCAGTCAGGCACGCTTGGCTGACTGCACATTAGTACGTGTAAACGTGACAAGACTGTCAATGTATGTTGAAAGAATCATAGAATGTAATTGTAAACTAATATATAATTTAATTTCTCATTTATTTGTTAATTTAATTAGGATTTTTTTGTGTCAATATATCTGGTTATGCTAAGTACTGCATAAGTTCATAACCAGGATGTCATCCAAGGTGTGCGCCAAACAAAATTTTCTAAAAACTTACTTGTCATTAAAGTTTAGAGTTTTCTGTTTATTTACATGACTAAGACCAACAATAAGTTGTATAAAAATGCACTGGTATAATGTGTATGTGGTTGGTATTGCATATTTACATGAATAATGAATAAGGCCGATAGGTTGTATGAGAATGCAAATTAATTATTTGTGAAATTGTGTACAATGTACACCTTGATAAGTTGATCATCATCTGATTTTGGCATGATGCTATTTGCTACCTATGCTATACAGTACTATAGTTTTTGGATTCGTTTAATACTTTCTGTCTTTTCGTACAGTAAATAAAGATTATAAAGTGTATGTTGAAACTTGAATGTAAACTAATGTTTAATTTCATTTGTTCATTTAAATATTTGTGTACACCTTGATCATCATCTGATCTTGGCATGCTATACCGTTTTGGAAAGTTCTATGTCTAAGCTACAAGACAACATATGAAAATTTCAGCTCTCTAGGTCTGTTTTTAGGGGTTTTAGAGCAAAAAAAAAAAAAAAGAAGCTAAATTTATATAATAAAAGTTAGCAGTTAGCGTTAGCTTCCGCTAATTTTTTTAGCTGTTTAGCGTTAGCGAAGTTAACTTTTTAGTTAGCAAATTAGCGGTTAGCGAAGCTAACTTTTTGTTTAGCTGTGCCCACCACTGAAAATAATGAACAGTAGTGTTTCGATACACTGTACTGTATAAGAATTAATAAGTTGCCTAAATGATATGATGAATTCATTTATAAATGTAAGTTCTTCCACCTTCTGCTGTACAATATTTATAGCAAAAAAAAAATTCAATAAAGAGATCCCTACAGTACTGTATTTCAACAATTAATTTGACAATTTTAAAAAAAGACATTACATCTAATATACAGTATATCATGTTCTTCTGATGTTGGAACAAAACATGGGCAATGTTCATTGAGTTCCTCGAAGATTTGAAAATTTACTTACTGTAATTTACTCTTTTATTCAGTTTATTGGCAATACTATAAAAAAATCTCTGGAGAAATCTAATTTCTCAACTCCCTTAAGAGTAACCCCAAATTGAGTGGAGGAATTCCTTAGCTATTTCATAATCTGTTTTTTCTCAAAATTCTTATACTCATCCACTCAACAATGTGCCATGCTTGACATTCACTTTCAGTGCCCAACTGAATACTGCACAGGGGGGTACATTACCTGTAAGTGATGGAACGCTTCCCTGTGATTATTCATACCAAGTGTCAGCTGCATATTATCACTACACCTAACTTAACCAAACCAACCTATAATAATGTACATGTACTTCCATCCCATGGAAAGGAATACACATGGATGAATTTGCATGTATCGCAAAACTTATAATGCATTACAAAAATTACTAATTATGTATTGTCCTTTACTCAGGATATTTTTAATGTAAAAAGAATCTATCATTCTCTATACAGTAATATTAAAAAATATCTAAAGTTGCTTTTCAGTAATAATCTAAGACACTTTATGAAAACATTCTATTGAAGAAAATTTTTCTTATCTCTTGAATACCAAAACAAACCCTTTTCAGTGATCCTTCTTACAAAAAGTATTTTTCAGAGGTTATTGGTTTAATACAATCAGTAGTCTTGCTCTCTTCTTTTTGCCACAAAATTAGTATCATGTACCTTACCCTAAAGTAACCTAACCTAAACTAAATTTACCTTACCTAACCTAACCTTTCCTTTTTTATAATCCATTTGCAGAGATAATCAAAGGTTAAAATGCATAATAGTGGCATCTTAAGTTATGTTTATATATCATCAACAGATTTATAGATATGTTGGAAAAATGATAATAAAAAGTTTGTTATCTTTGCAAATGTTTTTTTTAAAAAAGAAATTGAAATTTTTCGAGAGAACTTGATTGTTTGTCATGTGCATTCCGGTTTTCATAGGTTAGGTTAGGTTAGGTTAGATAAGGTAAGGTAAGATTAGGTTTTGTTAGGGTAAGATTCATTTCACTTATTTTGCAGCGAAAAAATCACAACTGAATGTATCATAAAAATCTATGAACATAATTATTTTTTATAAAAAAAAAAATGCAATACCACTGTTAATTTTTACCCATTTTTTTATTAGGTTTGATGAGCTTAGATTGGGTAAGGTATTATTTAACTATGAGTCATGGGTACTTCTTGGATAATTGGCAGAATAGCTTGTTATAACGAGGTCCTAGCCATACCAAGACGTAGGCAATTGGTTGAATATGCAAAAAAGGCGGAGTCTAGGAAAAAATGTTCACTAGTGATTTCCAGCGGAAATGAAGGTCAATTTGTATAAGTGCACCCAACTCTGTTAGAAAGCCAAAAATATATTTTTTCTAGTGTATTTATGTGTGTTTAAATCAGTTATGACCTTCATTTCCGTCGGAAATTGGCCGGTTTTTTTTATCAATTTATTTTTTGGGTGGGGCCCTATCCAAAAAAAATAATGGCTAAGCGAATACAAAATACACAAGAAAACACTAGAAAAACATAAACCGGAACTGACCTGACCTAACCTAACTGACTCTCACCATATGATGAAATCACCTATTTCTCACCTTATTGGCCTGGTTCTTGTCCGTCGTTGGCGTTACCACAATGACACATATGCTGGTCTTGACGATATTTGCATTCGTTCTTGCACTTAGGACACTTTACTGAGGTCGAGAGAACACCATGAGATCGAAAAATGCTATAGTTTCTTTGTTTTTTCCCCAAAAAACTCACAATCAGCTCCACATAATTGAAGTGACACCCATCGCAGACTTCCATGGTCAGAAATGAATTTGAATTTCGAAATGAGACCCAAAATAAAAATCGAATTTGAATGGGCCAAGATTAATGGAAGAAAATAGAGAAAATTTTTGATACGCTTTCTCCATTACAGTATTATACATTTGTGACTGTAATGTAATAGAAGAAAATTATCTTATAATTGGACGTCTTATTCGAATATGATTATAGATTAGGGGTAGGAATTCGTTCAAAACTAACCAAACACCATAGGAAAAACATATTTCTAATATCAAAGAAAGACCGGTGCCAGTTGTAAACAAATCATAGCGACACTTGCGACTGAGGAAATCTAATAATATAGAAAATTAATATCTCGGTTATCCTTAATTTCCGGCGGAAATATCATAGAAGAAAAATGTCTTGGAGTTGTATAAACATTACCAAATACATATTAAAAACGGCGAGAGAAAGACCGGTGTATTAATAGAAATTGGCCCTTTTTATATTCTAAAAGTAAAAATTTGTTTTCCTCTCCAGATAATTTGACTTAGGTGCGTGTTCTCAGGAGCCTTCTGTCTAGGGACTAAAATACGGGGAACAATCATGAACTTCCTGAACCTAATAATAAGTTGATGTTCCTTTTCTATAGCTTTATCCATAAATATAAATAAGACTTAAAGTTATGTAATACAATCATATATATATATAACAGTTTCGTTATAACTACAAATTACCACAGTAAACCTTTCTATCATAGCACATCCTGAACTGTACCTTCAATGGCAGAAATATTACTCTCTAGTTTTCCAATACCACCTTTAAACCCTGATACCATACAACAACCATTAAGAGAAGACATTGAGTCAATGATTAACACTGAACACGGGTTTCTTTACCGTGAAGAGCCTTGAGAGGTGTAGTGTAGTGTTAACTCACGTCATCCCGGACCGTCCCACACACCGTATTGACCACTACCTGGCGAGTGTCACCCATACCACTTTTGTTTACATCACTAACTATATCATTTTATCTGTTATAACTATTTTTTCTATATTAAATAACTACACTTGTAAATATAAATACATTTACAAACATTAGAGATATAAAACAGTTGGTATTGATATTTAATTATATAGACCTCTATATAATTTTATCACTTAGTCTTGCCTTGTAAGGGGAGCAGACGACCAGTGATACCAAGTACTATTCTTCAGAAAAAACTTATTAAACTTAAATAAACACTCGTGTATCAGTATTGTGTATACATATATAAATCATATTATTCTTATTGTACTGTATAACGAATTATTTCTGGACATGGGTGTGATAAAGTACATTTGGGAGATATCTGTCATATCTTGTTGGGAATACTGCACCGCCCACTTTTCATTAATCAAGATGAGACTAATAGTTATTGTTCTTTATAATATACATCGATAAATTTTGATAACTAAACTTGTACATTATCCAACTGTAATTTATGTCATCACCAGATATAAATTATGAAACGATATCTTAAACACATAAATGAAGATGAGAAGCGGAAAATACTATAGTATCTACATTCTGCTGTATTTTATTTATGTGATTTAAACATTTTTATATTTAATTGGTCAAACAAACTCATCCATGAACAGTGGTGAGAAATATACACCTTACCGCACTACCCATCTGTAGGGACTTAAAACTGCATCTACCTATACTAAATATATCTATTGGTCACCTCAAGTGTTTATATTGGTCACCTCAAGTGTTTATATTGGTCACCTCAAGTGTTTATATTGGTCACCTCAAGTGTTTATATTGGTCATCTTTACTGGCTATCATTTTCATTGGCGTTCATCTTTACCGACGATCATTTTTATTGGCGTTTATTATCACTGGCGTTCATATTTACTAGCGTTCATTTTCACTGGCGTTTATTTTCATTAGCATTCATTTTTACTGACGATCATTTTCATTGGCGTTTATTTTCACTGGCGTTCATCTTTACTAGCGTTCATATTCACTGGCGTTTATTTTCACAGGTGTTCATTTTTACTGCCGTTCATCTCCACTGACGTTCATTTTTACTGGCGTTCATCTCCACTGGCGTTCATCTCTATTGGCGTTCAACTTCACCGGTGTTCATCTCCACTGGCGTTCATCATCGCCCATTCAGTGCAGCAAGTCCGAAGAGCAATCCTCGAACATCAGGTTAGTTTAAAGTGACCCGAGAAATTGATTCATCAAAGCTCTTATTTGAGTTTGACAAATTCATTTGTCTTCGGACTTGCTGCACCGAATGTTTAAAAAAATAAAATTAAATCGTCTTTTGGCGATAATCTCAACTGGCGTTCACACGCTTCACCTTTACACCCGTTCACTGACTGTGGGATACCATCAGGAGTAGACATATGTTAATTAAACTGTGGTAAGGAATGCACTCTCTTCATATCTCTCAGATGTCCCATTGCAGTTGAAGGTGTGTGCTTAGCACTTCGTATGGCTATATTAGTTGGACCAGAATAGGTGACCCCTTGTTCTCCAATACAGTTTTCCTTTATTGAAATACCAGCTATTACTGATGGTATTAGTTTGTGTTTAGGGGCAACAACAAATCATGGTTGCTAAGAGTCACTTTATATTTCATATGCATTATTGGAGGAGCCTGTTTGTTTGCAGCAGTAATGCCTTTTGGAACTCTTGCCTTGTCATCTTGTGAATGAAATATGATGTGGTCCAAGTAGAGAAGCTATCTCTTCCAGGTAAGAGATAGATGTTCGAGCAAATAGTGTATCTGGATGTCTAGAATGTGCACCATTTTCATGCCTCAATAGTTTAACAGGAACTGTTTTCACATGTCGTTTTCCCTCTCGAGTTGAAGAATTTGTAGGCAGTAGTCGCAAATAAACTGAACTGCGTGATAATTCAAAACCCTTTGTATGTAAAACAGCTGTTAAGTCATCCAGAGTCTTGACAGTTCTGATTGGTGTGATCTGGAGCAGTGTTGAGGGGGGGGGGGGTGTTCAGGGTTGTGTTACGTAATATTTTAGGGGGATTTGGCTTGGTATTACAGAGTGTTACTGGGGATGGGGGTGGGGGAGGGGAGGGGATATAAATTTGGGTGGAAAAAAGCGTTACATAATTTTTGAATGGCCCCTAATATACCATGAACGAATGATGAAACACGGATGATAATCACAACAGCGTACTGTACATAAATTACAGGTGTACTGTTGAGCTACACGAGTATATAATCTACTGTATACTACCTCCATAAGCAACCATTGGCAACTTGATGTTCATAGACTACTTAAAATTGAAATTGAAATATTTCATTGACAATAAAAAATCATAGACTACTGATTATGACTGCCTGTTTGAAACTGTACCAACTTCAAATGAGATATTACGGTGCCATCTATGGGCAGACGGGGAAGTCTGAGACTCGTTCAGAGGTTCGGAATCTCGGGCAAGTCACTTGTTTGTGACTGCATACAGTATGTTTTTCCTAGATAGGTAGTAGGTACGACTCCACGAGTGCAAATGGTCCCTCGTGTCGTCCCCGACAACAGTACTGTCTCTCATACCTCCACGCCCATGTTGCCCGTAGCCAATCCCCTTACACTGATGGGCGGCGAAGAGAGCCTAGTGACGGGGGTGATCGCCGTGGTGTTAACGGGGATGTTGCTGGCGTACCTATCTCTCTGCTGCCACGTGTGGGGTCTCCATTTACGTCTACTGCAGTTGCTCAAATGTGTTGGCTCCCACACTAACACTGGCAGGTGAGGCCTTGGGTGTACATTTTACATTTGGGCGAGGTGCTCGCATTGTTTGAAGGATCATGATATGTACTCGTACACGATGAATACAAAGTGTAAATATACGGTACAGGAGCCAAAGGCTTGTAAACGAGGCCACATGCAAATTATATAATTTACATATCTAAACCATATTGCTCTTTTCCGGCTAAATATCGCGAAGTGTTTTGGACTCGCAAAATCCATATGCAGTTCTGTATAGCTTACGCAGTATACAGTTTTTAATACAAAGTTTGAGCAGATCTAAGTATATAAACTTTTGTAAATAGATATTTTATGTGAGAAGTGAAATATTATTTGCCGATGGCGCTTCAATATAGTGAAATATTTTTTTAAATTGCCCATTTATTAAAGGTCTTTGAGATATTATGAAGTGTCAAATGTTCATCGCTGGGCAAAAGGGGAACAAATATAAAGCTACTTATTATAGCAGACGCCCTGGAGAAATTTTATGCATCTTTTGTGAGGAACAATACTAATGTAAATACTGCCCACGTATATTTTTGCCTCTTAACATTTCGTAAATAAGTATCGTCATTATTTTGACTTATGTTATGAGGTGTTACAGACAAAAATATTATAATAGTTTCATATTAAGTCCCTTTTGACGTGTCTTTGAACAGCAGTAGTCAGAGCACGTCCACCTCCCTGCCTCTGAACGGGACACAGCTCACGGGCCCTGGAGGCACTGCTTATTCCTGCACACCACCACCACGCTACTCTGAGGCGATGGACTCCCTTCCCTCGTACAGCTCTGCTCTGAGGCGCTCGGTAATTGAACCCTCTGCAATGTTCAGTGGAGTTTATATTTCTTTCTCTTTATCATAGCTTTTTTCTCCAATTTTTATTTATTTTTATTAAAGTCGTCCTTGGTATTATTTTACTTTCGGACAACACAGGAATCTTAAGAATTTTATCTTTGTACTGTAATCAATAGTTTAGACTATTTAAGACACTTTTCTACTTATATCTGCCGGGTGGTCCGAAGGGGGGGGGGGGTGCTGAGACCGCCGGTTAGGATAGGTCATTTGCGAGGGAAACATCACAGAAGAAAAGTGTCTTAGAATATTCTAGACTATTGACTACATAGATAAAATTCTTAAGATTCCTGTGTTGTCCAAAAGTAAAAATTTACCCAGGCCTTTGTTTATCTTCATAATTTAGTGTTTTCACATTGATTCTATTGTTTCTACTACCCGTAGTTCATTTTATTTTGCCCAGGTCTGAGTATTGTCTGCACAAAGTTTCAGTGGAAAAAGTGCATTAGGTTTCGAGTTTAGTGACTTCTGAGGTCCCGATTCCTTCTTCTTTAATTTTCTGAAACTGTACTTCTGAAACCAATGTGATGAAATTCTAGACCTTTGTCTCCAAATAAAGCTGTTCTTTAGTTTTCAGTTGTTCTCTGGTTTCTTTCATTGGTTATAATGCAGTTTAATGAAAATTTTGCACAAACAATATTTTTTCATTTGAGACACATGGTTGTGCTGTTGTATTTACCTTCTTAAAGATGCTGTGTTCCTTTGAATACTTCCGGGAGTAGTGACCCTGCCTTGCCAGCTAAGAGAGAGGGTACAGTACTGTACCTGGATGTCATACATACAGTATAGTGCCTTCAAATTTGCCTGATGGCAACTGGGAGATAGTTCTGTCAGGTAATCATGGCTAATCCAATAAGCTTGGAAAATGGTCAGACAAGTGATGATAATACTTTGTCACCCTGTTGTCTTGTACCAGTAATAATTATACATGGTTTCACCTTTGCATCAATCAACCAGGAATGTCAATATTCTCTTATGCACTTATTTTTTTTCTTTAATATTCACCTTGCTTCTTTTTTCTGATTTCATACAGTATTTCGCAACTTTACCTTTTCTACCTGATTTTACTTTTGTCCGACATTTTTATCACCCACCAAATTCAGGGATTCTATAGCTAGTTTATCTTCCTAAAAGAACATTTGTCCTATTTTCTTTGATCTCTTGCCGTCATACTGCCTGTACTATATACAATATATTTCATGGTATACTCTGTATTCCTATAGTATTGGTCTTGTTGGTATTTTAATACATTTATTTGCAATTTATGCAGGTAACGATGGTGGGCGGGCCACTGCACTGTCGTATCACTGTGTGTAGTGTCAGTGATAATAACCTCAACAACTCTGTTTTTGTCACCAATACTCCAAACTCACCCCACTCAGACCATGACAGCAGCCCTAACTCCATCCCACCCTACACCCCACTCAGTCACATCCCCACTCAAACGACCACTAGCTATACCCTGCCTTCCAGTTCTGCCAACAATCAGTTTACCTGGAAAATATCCAAATCTACTTTTCCTTACCCAGCCAACAATCATGGTTCTTTCATTTTAACCAATAACAGTCCCAGTGAGGTCACGAATCTTACCCCTTCCAATATTATGACCCATGATGCGTCTCAACACACTGTGACCAGTCCAGCCTTTCCTAACACTCTCACACGTGAGGGTGCTGGCACTGAAAATCTTTGTGGAGCAAGAAACTTGATGCAGGAGGTGAGTGGTGAGAGGGTGCACCATTACCGCCTAGAGGACCAGCCCCACCACTCGGAGGACCAACCCCGCCACTCAGAGGACCAGCCCCACCACTCAGAGGACCAACCCTGCCACTCAGAGGACCAGCCCTGCCACTCAGAGGACCAGCCCCACCACTCAGAGGACCAGCCCCGACAACCCAATCACACTCAGCCTCTGAACCAGTAAGTTTCCTGTCTGTTTAAAATCCAGTAAACATACATAAAGGCCTAAAATCATGCATATAAGTAACAATTTGGTGTGCCTTGCTTTATATTACACGGGGTAGGAGACTGAAACATAGTGACACAATCTAAATGTTTGTAAGAGAACAGTAATGCTCCCAGACATGTTGAGGGTATTTTCTGGCGACTGTACATTAAATGGAAACAGATTGTGCATACTGTACAGGTATCCCTCACTATACGAATGTTCGAGATAAAAATTTCACTTATAAATATTTCCTAAATTACCACCTCTTTTTCATTTTACATAAGCTTCCCCTGCTCATACGAATTTGGGTCCCGGCAAAAATTCAAATCGTACACCCCCTGGGAGTCAGCTGGGGCGGCCACATCCCCCTAGTGCTCTCCTTACCAGGGTGAGGTAGGAGTTATTTTATGGTTATATTTCAACTCCTAATTTTCGGTATACAGTAGTACAGTATAGACATAACTTTCTTCATATATTTTTTTTCATTGTTACATGCACACAAAATCCTACATGCAGAATGTGAAAAAAAAGGCCCAAAACATTTTTTATTGTGCCAATGAGAATTAGCAGGAGGAGCCGGTGGGTGTTATGGTAAGGTTATTTTTCAACTCGTAATTTGGGGTAGGTAAACTTACTCGGTTACATGCACATTTAATCCTACACATATTGTGCAAAGAAGTAAAAGAAATACAGTGTAACCATAATAAGGTAAAAAACATTAAGGGAATAAACACTTCTTTGTGTGTGAGGTGAGAGGGGGTGTTGATAAGGGTCAGGAGGGGGAACGTCTCCAGCTGTGGCGAGGCTTGAGGGCAGCCATGCATGACGCAGCTAGCTTCTATGTAAATGGCGGCTTTATTATAAACTTTGATTAAGCTGCATATTTTCATCTCGATAGTATTTTATTAATGTTTTTAATGTGTTAGGTAGTAAATTACAGTAGTTGTGTACTATTTATCATTAGTTTGTTAGGTTTTTTGGTATTTGGGACTGATTTCATGTTTCTAGGGTATGATATTGAGGTTTTCTTGTCACTGGGGAACTGAACCCTCTATTTCTCATACATTATATTCTTTTATTCACCTAACAAATGGTTTTCAGGAACCTAACTCTATAGTAAAGGATACCTGTATATATACAGTATATAAATTTGTGACTAGGGTAAAAATAGTGTAAAGTATATTAGCTTGAAAATTGCAGGGAGGAGGAACGGTCCTTGAGGCTGTGGGTGAGAGATGGCGATCATGGTCAGCACCAGTTGATATATGCTCGTCGCACACCTGACGATCACTATGTGGCATACTGGACATTCCTATCCCATGACCCTGACCACACTCATCTCCAGGTCAGTACCCTCCACCCACTTCATGATTTCCCATGACCCCCACCATCAGGGCCGTCCCTAGGGACTGTCGCTATGGATGTTAAGGTCACGGTTGCGATGGTGGCGTAAGCCGTCAGGTCAGATTAACCAGTCAACAGGTAATGTGTCCGAGGTCACTGGATCTAGTGCTGCCCCCCACATGCACGGGCACTGGGAGGTCGCCCCTGTTCGCCCCCCCCAAAGGACGGGCCTGCCCACCATACCTTCATATTTACAGACCTCTACCCACCTGTTATTTCAATTCGTCACATTTTCAAGAAACACAATGCCAATGTTAAATGAAGAAAGAGACATACAACATACTGGCTGCATTTATGTCTCATCTTAATGTTTTGCAGGTGGTAGTGGAGGGTGGGTCAGTGAATGCAGCATTCCTGGAGCTGCTGGACAACCATGGTAATAAACTGGCTGTTATGCCACTCACTGTGCTTCCCTCAGGCCCTGACTCAACTACTACCTTGGTCACAGCATTATCTACCATGTCAATTACTGCATCATCCCTCCCTCCTTCTGTTCCAACTGTTACACTGACTACCTCACTTCCCACTCAATTAATGCTCCCCTCACCTCTTTCCCTGACTTCTATGTCCTCTGCATCCTCTTCCTTTCCCCCAACAACCGCATAAAATTATTTTTGTTATCTGCACCATTTCATGAAGATCATCCCTACTTTCTACCCTGTACAAATTTTTGATCGTATAATACTGTACTGCTTTCTCAAAATAGTTCCTCTTCTGGAAACTGTTTTGAATTGCTCTGTTGTTACTACAGTAATCCCCGCAATGTATTTATGATGGGACACTAAGTTGTGTAGATGGAGGGCAGAGGACTGAAGAAAATACAGGAAAATACCTTTGTGTGATCTCATTCCACTGGATGGGTTGAGAGTAGAACTGTCCTCCCTCAGCTTGATGAACTGTGTTTTGAATTGTTTTAGATATTTAATATACTGTACAGTATACATAGTGCAGCTATTTTTCTACAGTTTTATATAAGTATTTTTTTGTCAAGATGGATGTAAGCAGTACTTTTATCACAATTATTAATAAAAATAATAATCATGCTTCAGTAATATTTTTACTATAAATGGCGCCACTTACGAAGACACTAACTGAATGAATGTGCCATATTGGTTGTTTAATATTTGCTCTCAATAATACTCGGCTATGTTCTCTCCTTTTAAGCTGATTTATATGACAATTTCCCTCTGCTCGAGATGAAGAATTTGAGTAATTGTTAGGCTCTTGTAATGCATTTATATACCGGTAGGTACTTTATTCAATAATATAACTTTCTGTGCTTTAACTAAAGGTTATGTTGCTTATCTATTTTCTCTTTTTAGTACAAGATAAAGGATAAATCTGGTCCCCATTATTCGCTGGGGTTAAATTCTAAAAAATGACAGGTAAAAACTAAAATTCTGTAATTAACAGTTGGAAATTTTTCACCATAACAATTAATGGAATAAGGGAGGATTACATTCCTATTTGTCGCTAACATCATTGATGAGACGAAAGGGGGGAGATTTCTGCCTTAAGAACTACAGTAATGTTATAATGGCAGTATAGTACACCATGTGTCTAAAGTGAACCTAAAACTCCAGTTACCAATACATTGTGTATAAATTTATAAGTAAATAAATATTTTAACATACGATGTGTTTAATTGAAAAGAGTAATTTCTGATTTTATTTTTTATTTTTAATAAAATATGCTTGGAGGAAATACTACTGTGTACCTTATGTAAGCTTGGTGTGGCTATACATCAAGACAAGCAGAACAGTCCAAACGGTAAATATGTGGGAAGTAAATGCTGAATACTAATAAAGTATTCCCCTATTGATGAGTGATGAAAATGTGAAACAATGAATGAAATGGGACACAAGTAACTGAGACCATTTGAATATGATGTGAATAAGCTAACCTGTGAGAGCTCAGAACTGCCCTTAACCTTGGCCTTTGAGTGTTGATGGAGAATGTTACTCATTGTGGAATGTTCTTTGTGTTAGAGCTCTTTTTTACTGTCTTGTTCCATTAAGTTATTCCACAGTATTTCATTTGAAAGCAGCTGTACATTCAAGGGAGAAAAAAATGCATTTTCCCAAATTTAGGGCATATTTTATAAAAGTAAAAAGCATATAAACTAACATATGAAGAGATTGATGGAACAGGGGCATTGTATTATCCTATTATGAAGATACTTAGTAAATTATAACTTGAAGCAAATAATAAAATAAATTTACACAACACTTTTGACTGAAAACCAGATCTTGATGAAAATGTAACTAAATCCGATGCCAAATTATGTTACTTGGTCCTAACATGCATGACAAATAACCATTTCATTGTCTCCTGTATCATGTGGAATTGCATTTGCTGTACTTTGTCAAGTCTGGATTGGACAGAGTTCCTGTAGGTGCATAGCTGGATCACTTCATACTGCATAATATAAAACAAATGACTGTACAGTTGTGGAAATGTGTTCTTACGCCCCCTTTGGTAACCTGTGTCTCCAAACGGTACTGTCGCAATGGTAGTACAGTATCAGTATTTATGAATGAATAGATATTGGTCATGTAATGATGGACATGACAAGTGGATAGGGATGATATTTAGAGACACGGGTTACCACGGCGAAGGAACACATTTCCGCAACTGTACAAGTTTTATATACATATTAATAAAGCATGGACTTGAGGGTAGACTCTCACATTTTCAATAAATTTGTTTGATTATTTGTGAGAGGATCTTCCAATTATTATTTATTTGTATGTGTTTTGTGTATGTCCACACACACTCATTTACAATACAGGTAAAGGAAATTACTGTCTCTAGAACGAATAGCTCCCAGTCCCAGCCGCAAAAATGCCGGCAACTTTAAAACTACCCAGAGACATTCTTGGGTACATCCAGGATGTCATCCGCGAATAAAAGAGGACCGCGAATTAAAAATCCGCAAACTTGGGGGAGGGCCCCAGTTTAAATGGATTTCAATATAGTTATACTGTACCAAGTATTATTACATGTATTTTTTAATAAAACTTAATGAATAGCATACTACAGATTTAGTTAATACAAATTACGATACACTGTACATATTACTTCTCGATCAGCTGGACTCTTGAACTGTATGATGATAAGTGTGTGATAAAGATACCTTCACTGTTCATCTGCTATGGGGAATAGTGTCAGAATGATGTCCAATCCTTGCAGTAATTATGGAAGATAGCATATATGATCTACAAGTACCTAAACTGATAAATTATGAATGATTAAATATTGCAGCTTCTTCAGACAAAAAATGGTGCCTTTCAAAATTACTACAAAAGTACCTGGATTACCTTAGAGAAGTTATTTTTTTTTTGGTCTGGGGCTGCTGGTGAAGTATGACTTAATATCTCTACCCTTTCTTTTTCCTTCTCTGATTTTCAGGTTACGAAGTCTTTCAAGATCCTTTATCACTGAGTCCTGCTCAGCTTTGTCCCCATGTGTGACTGCAAGATCGCATAGAAGTAACACCTGCATAAAACAGAAGAAAACCTTGTGAAACAATGCATGAGAGAGCAGAGTTCATCAGTATTTTGCATATGCAAATGGCTATAATCATGGCAACTGGAAAAAACAATGGCTAAAATTTGAATGCACAGTAAATAAATCTCATTTCAACAAAACTATTAATTCCTTCAATAAAAAAAGAAAATGGTCAAATTTGAATTACAATTACCAAACTTATGAGTAGTAAAAGAGTGATATGGGATATGACAAAGACATCCATACACAAAACCATTGTATTCTCCTACTTTAAATTAAGGAATAAAATCAAAAAGAGCAACTCCCTGGGTAAAGCTGTAAAAGATTTGAAAAATTTCCAGGTGATTTCAAATTTATCAATGTGGAAACTGCCTGATGTCCTGAATAACTTCCCCTGATGTTGTTAACATGTTCAGCTCAATCAGTACCTACAAATTCAATTCAACTGCAATGACAAGAGCAGTACAATGAGCTTGTCAGAGTTAAAAGTGTTTTAACACAAATTATTATATACCTGTACAGGATAGAGTTCAAAGATCAAGTAGATGTGAAATGTTCTAAGAAGTTACTGATAAGTTTTAAAGTGGGTTGAAAATGGAATAAATACAGTGGTCCCTCCATTAACGAGCACAATTGGTTCCACAGTCTCTCGTTACCTGAATCTATTATTTCAATGGGATATTGGGTACTTGGTTCCAACTCACAGAATTCCCTTAAAATGAATTAAAAAGTACATACAAAGTACTGTATACCGGTAATAGAATTAAAAAAACATTAACTATAAACAAAATAAAGTACTGTACAGTATACTGTACAATAATAAATAAAAAACAAAATATTTTAACACATAATTTGAGGTGTGTATGTAGAATTCCCGGTGGCCTTGTTTACATTGCAGTAGCGCAAACAGATGATTGTAGACACAGTCGATGACGACATGCCATATTCTTTACAGAGTTCATTGGTTCTAATGCCTTCTTCGTATTTCTTATTAATTTCTTGTTTCACTTGAATTGAAATCGCCTTCCGAGATTCTTCGGACCCATGCTTGATAATTTCACCAATAAAAGTTTAAGTTCACAAAAATTTATTTAACTAATTCCAGATTTTTTATTTTATTTAAACCAACACTACACTGTATATTATCAATATGTTAACTAAATTTTAGAATGACCAATAATTTTAATGTAAAAATGCAAAAATATTCAAGGGCACAACTTTCTTGATGTTTACTCCACTGGAAACAAATGGTAAACATAAAACCGATTATTGGCGGACGAATCGATCAGCTGATGCATGACCCAAAACGTGTTTCTCGTAAGGCTGTCGTTAATAGAACTGAAAGTCCTTACGGGAGGTATGTCGTTAACTGAAATCTCGTAAATTGAACCGCTCGTTAATGGAGGGTCCACTGTAAACTAACTAACAGGGATAAAATGGATTTGAGGTTATGTGGATATAAAGACAATGACTAAGATGTTAAGCATGTACAGTACATATGATGGGTAAGAGGTATGATGTGTGTATGACAGAAGACCACAGGTAAGACTACTGTATTACACACAATGAGAGGAACATGTGCATGGGGAAGGCACATCATCTGGGTACAGTCTATGGAACCGTCTTTAGATTAACATGAACTAAGCAGTTTCTATTGAATTAACCTACTTGAAGAAAAGGGGAAGGCCAATGGCATACACTGTATATATGATAGATTTTTACCTTCACATAATAATCTTCAGCGCCCCAATTCAATCCACTTGTACTGATTATGCCTTGAAGTATGGAAACTATTATCCTCAACTTATCTTCTCGTTCTTTGACTGTCGTTCGAAATCTGTGAAAATTATGTTAACTTAGTTGTTACTGATGAGAAAATATTTTCAACTGGAAGACTTTCATATATGAAATACAATTATCAGAAAGTATCTCATTTAATTAGTTTTCTTCAAGTCAACATAATAAAAGTTTACTTAATTCATCAACGATAAATTTACTTTGAGAAAAAATAAAATATCAACTGAGTTTTTTTTAAATTAATATGAACTCTTGGAAGTTATAAGTAACATAAACAATATACTTAAACTCATAGAAAATATAGATATATGAGCTACTTACTTTGCAACTTCCTCACTCTCATCTGACACTGGAACCATATTACTGTCGCATGCCTTCCATTTGTTCTTGATATCGTCTAAACATTGATTATACTTTAAACGGAGTTCCAAGATCTCTTTGTCAAGCTCTTCCTTCTCCTGTACAACATCCTTCAATATCTTACAGGTATCTAGGTTGTTACTGTAGTGGAACAGCAGAGCCCTGGAAACAACACAGTAAAATAAGGTGGACGTCAATGAATACAGAACTGTACAACATTAAATTTTCTAATGATATAATTACCCTACTCACAGTACTCAGACAGAAGACTGCCAGAGCAATACAATATGGAGAACTTTATATCACCAAAAATGCGAGTAGCAAAATTCCCTGATTTTGAGTATAAATCATTTACCCGGCAATTTTCTGACCAATTATAAAATTTCCTGACATTTTTGTGACTCAAGAAATACAGTGTTTCCAAGAGAACCTTGCTTAACTGGGATATAAATTACGGTAACTAAGTCGAGATCACAAACCATAATCAACTCCTTCATGATCTGAAAGAAAAAAGGCACTGGTGATCTATCCTCTATAGCACAACCCTCACTATAATATTTACCATGAAAAATTTAACTAAATCACCAACAACTAACCCCTTCTCTGGGAAGTGATCCACAGTGTCCTCAGTCTCTACCTTTCTTAGGCTGTTGCTCACTACCTCCTGTTTCTGTAACAAAAGCTTAACTTTAAACACCAAATGACAATTAGTCTCTACAGTTTTAAGCAAATGTGAAGTAAAGTACGTATTACTATTTACTACAGTATCTGCATTTCAGATTTTAGGATAGGAGCCCATTGAGATTTGACGTGTGGATTACATAAGACATGTGCTTTGGGACTCACAAATAGGCATTCTTAAGTGTTCTAACTTGGGCCATTGGGCAAAATATTACTTCAATTAAAATTTAGAGCAAGGATAGTTATCTCTTAATCTACCCTCATATAAATCAAAGAGAGTTACGAATAACATAAAAAGTAAGCCGTAACCACCCTTTATTTTTCCATTCTACTTTAAGGATATAGCTGACTATGGTGGTATCAGACAATATAAAATGAATGAAAAAGAGGCCTAGATATTGTTTTAACTTCAGAAACTTCAGATTGGCAGTCAAAGAAGATTGAAGAGAATTATGATGATTATGATGAAAACATTAAAGAGAAGCATCAAGCTTTAGAGATTATACTTGTTGTTTTACCTGTAGAACATAAAGTCAATGATCCGTAAGACTTGCTAACCAATAACAATAATTCCAGCAATACCTGAACATTAAATACTGTATTCTGCATTGCATCACGGACTAGCTTGTGAGTGACCAGTGCATGATGCAGTTCATCAATCTCATCAACAAGTTGGTTCTTGTTGAATCTCCCTTCGTCTTGGTCGGTTTCTGCGGTATGTAGCTCTTTGCTTTCTGGAAATATGACACATTTTAGACTACTTAATTGAGAACAAGCAGCCCTCAACAGTACAATAATTTATATGATGAGCAACAAAAAATATCATAAATGCGATATCTTTGTTATGGTAAATGTATCTGCTGCACTCATTAAGTTACCTGCTTAGCATAACCCTCATCATGATCAAGGTGCTGGCATGGGTTTGCCGTAATTACTAATGTCATGGTATCCCAAAGGCCATCTAGTAAATTTGAAACAAGTTTTACAGCTGGAAGTCCTTCATACTGCCAACCCACTTTTGCCAAGTAAGAACTGAGTATTAAATGTAAGACTTTCAAGCAGGCAGGTTTGCTACTCCCCAAAATAATCAAGGGTTTCTCGTCTATGTGTAAAGATTTTGTTTTTATTCTGATGACCTGAACTGGGGATCATAAGGTCCCAGATGAACACTCTTAGAGCATGACCATCAAGGGTAAAGTTTTTTTTTACTCAGGTTCAAACCTGGGGATCCTTAGGCCCTCTATGGCAACTCCCAGAGTTTGACCATCATGTTCTTTGCAACAAATGATAGGTAAGATGATACAATAATTCTTAAATTACTGTACAGTACTGTGTTTGTACAGGCAGCTGTACAGTACTGTGTTTGTACAGGCAGCTGTACAGTACTGTGTTTGTACAGGCAGCTGTACAGTACTGTGTTTGTACAGGCAGCTATACAGTACTGTTCCTCTGTTTATGAAGATTTACTTTTCAGAATATTTTTTAACCAGTGATTCAGATAAGGTCTAAAATAAACTTGGAAAATTTACCATATATCTCTATTTTTCTTAAGATACTTTCTTGATTCTTCAGCATCATTAGATGATCCAGAAGGGATGAAAGCTCCATTTTCTCCATAGCAACAATGCGGTCCATTGCTTCCTCCATCTCCTGTGGCATTTCTGCATCATCATTCATGATTGTCTTCCAACACAACAGCAAGTACAGTACTGGCCAACTGAAAGGAAGTAAACAAATACCCTGTAGTGACTGCAATATTTTTTTACCAGGACTTTGTTTTTATATGCAAATGTGACAAAGTATTTATTCAAATGTAATCAAAATAAAGTTCTTTTCTACAAGTGCAACTGTCATAAGTTTTACCTATATTAAATTTTAAAATGAGGATTTTTTGTAATTTCAGGAATTACATCTACAGACAGACAAATTCACAAGACACTTGGATGATGCTAGACATATTTCTATACATGAAACAGATCTAGTGCTTGGTATGATATGTAGAACTGTACTGTACAGCCACTCCTCGACTTACAACGGGGTTAGGGACCCAAATCCAGGTCGTAAGTCGAATTGGTCGTAAGTCGAAAATGAGAAAATAATACATAGAAAATCTAAAATGGGTGTCTCTTATTCTTCTCAGCACCACAAAACTCTCACTTTTAAGCATGCCAGCCATTTTAAATGGAATTACAAACGAAAAATTTGTCAGTACACAGTGCAATCACCAACGTTGGGACTCGAAAATACGCAATTTAAAAAAAATGTGTATGACTGGGGCGGTCGTATGTCCAGGTGGTAGTAAGTCGAGTAGGTCGTAAGTCGAGGAGTGGCTGTACTGTGTTGTAAGTTTAAATATTGCCTGCAATAAAGGAGGAACAACTGTATATGTTATACTGAAGGGAGGTTGGCTGCTATAAAGTATGATGGATGTATTATTGGCAACAAAAGGTACAGTTGGTACAGCACAGTGGATTGTAATAATGAATGAATACAGCTGGTAATGTATAAGACTTTAAGTCAAGGAGGCTTGGAACAAAATGGACAGATGAATAATCAAGTAGGACAAGCAGTTAAGAATAAATACAGCCTGTGGACACGAAGACTTCATGGTTATGGTTCAACTGTTTACATCTGCTTCCCAGTGACAATAAACTAACAACCTAACCAGTGATGAATTTAGGCCTGCTGGGGCCCTGTGCAGTTCAGATGTGTAGGGGCCAGCCCCACACTCCCACAAGTTCCCACAAGGTTGACAACTACATACAACAATGGAAAAACTATCTAGCCAGTGAAAAAATAAATATAAACCTTAAGTAATTAGCTTTTTATATTATCTTTTCATATCTAAGGTTGGCTGCCCCGAAAATGTGGGTACAATACTGTACTCTATTCAGCCGCAAACTCTGAACACCCCTAATTCCAGCACTGACCCTAACCTACCTAAACTAAAATAATGCTCTCCATCCTAGGATACCTAGGTAGGGAAATTAAGTCAGGTTAGCTTAGGTTGGGGTGTTTTATCTTATATACGATAAATCATTCGTCACTGGGAAGTGTTCATGAGTATGAAATGCTGTTCAGGGTCAAATTGCTAAAATAAAACTGTACAAAAATTACAAATCCTTGTTATTTGGTAGTATATTATTGACAAAAGAATTTATAATTTATACAAAAACATTCTAAAATTTAAATTTTTTAATGTTTGTGTGTGGATGGAAGCATTAATGTCTATGAAATGTTTCTTTTAGTAGTCACGCAATAGTTATTAATGGAGTCGCAGGAAGCTAGTATATTGACAGAGATTTGTGTTCATGAAGAAAAGATTTGAAAAAGAAACACAAGACAGCTGCATTACCTCCACTGTTTTTCCTTCTAATATTCCTGGGGTAATATAGAATTTGTTTTTGAGAATGTCCTAAAATTGCTCCTTCTCAAGAGCAAGTGTTCCAAACTACAGTATTAATTACCATTCATTTCATCAGCTTGCCTGCTGCTTGGGGGGGTTGGTCTTACATGATTGTAAGTACTGTACTGTATTTTAGAATGAACGACAACTTTATATTTTCCCTTTGTATTTTTTTCCTTAGTGGGTAGGGCATGAAAGAAGGAAATTATGGGGTAAAAACACACACACACAAAAAAGAAAAGAAAAAAAAAGATATATGCCTCTACGACTTATATACGAAAAAAAAAAAACAATCACCGTCACCTACATATGGAGCCATGGGTCTAATGGCCGTCCGACATTACAGTGGTTCGGTATCGGTCCACGGTTACTGTGTCTTCCGCAAATAAGCTTTATTTTATTTTGGGTTAGGTCGGGGGGTCCAGAAGAATGTTAGGTCAGGTTTTGACATCTATCTGCATTCATATTAGCGTTTGCTGTGTTTTTACCCCATAATTTCCCTCTACCTTCATGCCCTGCCCACTATCAAGTGATTCATGATTGAAGGATTGTCAAAGATTTAAAAGTCGATAACGATAGTTCTAATAATTGTAGTCTATCTTAAATTACTTACTATAATAACAAGAACATAGTGAAAAAAAAGTTACCTTTTTCTGGTGGTAGCAGCGTTCTCATACATTACGGTCAGAAATGAGTAGTTATGGAAAGTGATGCCCCCTCCCTACCCCTACCTACAATTTGGAGTCCTGTGATATGGACACAACTCTGAAGTAGAGGTTAAATTGTGGGATAAAAGCACACAAAACACCTCCCTAACCTGACCTAACTTTGAAAATGTCAATTGCAGCGGTGTTATTTAAAAAAAAAAACACGTTGAATGGTTTGTCATTCTGACTGGGAACACCATGATACACGTAAGACATGTTATGACTAACAAATTAAATTTCAAAAGCTTGAGCATGCAAAGGTGTATCCTTTAACAGCGTGAATTCCACTGAATGGCGGGATACAATCATGGGTAATATTGCAGTTTACAGTAACCACAGAATTCCAGAATTCACTACACTCAATCCAACCTAACCTAATGTAACCTAACCTAGTCACTGAACCTAGGGGCAATATTTAACCTACCCGGGGTGGCTTAACCATCCTAGACCCCTCTTTCTAGTGGGGGTTAAATTTCTAAGATTCACCAGATGACCGAAACTAAAATAATACCGACAAAAGTAAAAGTAAAAAAGCTAAAAATCAACCAGAATCCTGCACTAAAATCATAACCCTTTGAAGTACTACAAGCTTAAGGCACCATTATCAACACACCTTGTTTTATGGGTAGTTTACACCAAGTTGTTTCCCTGTGGTGTGATCAGTAGTTTAAGCTCCTCACTTTAAGTTCTTCCTGCAGTACACGTTTGAACTGTTTACTGTTTACCTCACACTAACCGTTCCTGTAGGACTGTACTGGTAAAATCCTAACACAACTAAAGGAAATGTTAAGTGTTGTTATACTGTAGATATATTTATATTTATTCAGTAAAATAGTTATATAAATTTACAGTTGAGGTAACATGCATATAGACAATACTAGTGGTTACTATGGAATCTTTACCCAGTACAGTGGTATTCACAGTTCAGCATGTATATTACAATATACAGTTCATTATGAATATAGACAATACAGGTATTCAGTTCAGCGTGCATATATACAAAGCAATATACAGTATACATGGACCGCCTAAGACCTGGAGGGCGAATTGGCGTGTAATTGCGGGGGGGGGGGGGACAACCATATTATTAACCTATTTTTAAAGAAATTCTAACATAGTTTCCAATTAATTCTGTTAATCAAAGCAGTTTTGGAGCTTTCATATTAGATATATTTCATTTATTTAAGAGGGAGCAGGGTACAGTACAATACTGGGAAAACTACAATAGAACGCAGTTAGATCTCATACAAGTATATATTGTATTACAGTTGTTATAGGCTTTTTATATGTCGTATGTGAAATAGAAACTCTTTGACTGTCTTTCATATATATATATATATATATATATATATATATATATATATATATATATATATATATATATATATATATATATATATATATATATATATATATATATATATTTCTGGAAATATATTCGTGAGACGGGGCAGTAGAAGCGGTGTTTGTGTGTGATGCTCACAGTTTCTTCTCCCGTACTGTATGTGTTTCAAGCCTCTGATTTACATTCTAATCCACCTTCAGGTTCTCGCCGTCCTAAGAGAGACTCAGCGTTCGACGAGTTGGATAGGGTATCTGGGGGAATCCCCTCTCGTTCTCGTGTAAGGACTCAACGTGCAATTCCAATCCGGATTTAGAACCGAGTTTGTAGAACAAGTTACGTCATTTGGAGTAACAAGAAGCTTCTGGGTGTACTGTTGTCAGAAGGCGAAGAAATATTTGGGTACCTATTTTAGTTGATCTGAAATAAACGAATAAAGGTATGTTACTATATACAGGGTGAGGCCAAAAAGTTTACCCCTGTTTCAAATATAGATAAAAATCATTAGTATTGATATCAATGTAAAGTAAATTTAAAAAAAACAGTGTACGCTTATGAATGCTAAAAACTAAAGATAATGAACGCCAGTTGATCATTGGAAACTCAGGGATGAACGCCTAAAGGATCATTAAAAAATGTCTATGAAAAAAAAAAATATATAATAATACTTGAACAATCCAATTCACATTAATATTTTTACCCCTAAAGAAAACAAATTCTTCTTACTTATAGTCCAACCAAATGAAGAAAGAATCACTAAGGAGGAAACAAAAGAACATCGCCATCAATCAATCAATATATATATATATATATATATATATATATATATATATATATATATATATATATATATATATATATATATATATATATATATATATATATATATATATATATATATATATATATATATAATATTTCCCTAATGCAAAATGCACAGCTTAGATCCATTTAATTATAATTATAGGATACGAAATTTTGTTCATCCAGTAATTCAAATAAATATTTGAGCCGTATTCATCGGAATTACATCGTTACACCGCGGTTAAAAACTCATTATTTGATCTGGATGCTACGCTGGGCAACCATGCATTCAAGTGAACACAATTAAAATGTAGGTTTGATAAAATTGTTGAATCAAATCAGCATACATAATTAATATATATTTTATTGCTATGTATGATATAACGCCTTCAGCGTATTACATTTTATGAAGTGTATCTATTTTATGCACGTAACATATGTCAACAAGGGTTAGTCTCTCATACATAGGTTATAATACACTGTATTTGTATTCTCGAGTAAATATCTTTCTATACACTTCGTAAGTTATATTAATGTGTTCTATTTAAGACAGGGATGTTTAGCACGGCCAATCATATCCCTGGCAGATATAGTTTTTGGGTGAGCACAGCAGCTTGACAAAGTGATTATTGTCAGATTACGACCCAGGGCAAGAACTGTATTCCTTGACCCAGAGTCTTCCAAAACTGTGTGAAATATTCAGTATTCTACGGCCTCACACAGCTAAGAATCCCATAATTCATTTCATCTTGACATCTGATGAGGCGGTCAAGAGGCAGTGGGTCAGGCAGGGTGTCAAGAACTGTAGACGGTGTTGGGTGTTGCTGAGTTAAAATGCGGCAATTGACATCTCTTAGGATCAACTACAAATACTTTTTCCAAGTTTTAATTACCTTTATCTTTCAAAAGTTCAATTACAGTACAATTACTCTCGACCTAAACTAGTACAGTATACCTAAAGATGAATTACATTAGGGTCTTCTGGAAGGTCGAATTGTGAAAATACCCGACTGACGTAATACATCACTTAAAACCTTAATTATCCATAAACTTGTGTAAACATTACCAATATTCATTAACCTCTCACTTAAATACTATAATATTCATCAACCTCACACATAATCCACTAATACTGAGGCAGAGAGGAAAGATGTGATCACCGTATTAATATTCTCATTATCGAGTCGTGGAAAATAAACAATATGAATGCCGTAGTGACATCAGAAACAACGGGGAATACACGATATATAAAAAAAAACCCTAATTAAATCTATCCTTTAATAAAAGTAGAATTGAAATTGGTGTATCATCAGAATAATGTGGATTTACATACTTCACAAAATTCAGGATGGGAGAGAACGTCAGAATTCACAGTAGTGGAGGTTTGGTGCGGGTAATGGCGCCGGCCAATCCTGATATGCAAATGAGATACAGACGTGGAATTGTGGCGTGGCCAGTCATATGTAAACTGTGGGAATGGGTGGTGGTCTAACGGAGTGTATGGTGGTGATGGTGTGTGATGGCGTGTGGTGGTGGTGATGTGTGTTGGTGAGGGTGTGTGGTGGTGTGTGGTGATGTGTGGTAGTGGTAACTTGTGGTGATGGTGACGTGTGGGTGGTGTGTGGTGGTGAAGGTGTGTGTAGTTGTGGTGGTGTGTGTGGTTGTGGTGATGTGTGGTGGTGTGGTGTATGGTTGTGGTGGTGTGTGTAGTTGTGTGGTGGTGTGTGTGTGGTTGTGGTGGTGTGTGTGGGTTTGTGGTGGTGTGTGTGGTTGTGGTGGTGTGTGTGTGGTTGTGGTGGTGTGTGTGGTTGTGTGGTGGTGTGTGTGGTTGTGTGGTGGTGTGTGTGGTTGTGGTGGTGTGTGTGGTTGTGGTGGTGTGTGGTTGTGGTGGTGTGTGGTTGTGGTGGTGTGTGTGGTTGTGGTGGTGTGTGGTTGTGGTGGTGTGTGTGGTTGTGGTGGTGTGTGTGGTTGTGGTGGTGTGTGTGGTTGTGGTGGTGTGTGTGGTTGTGGTGGGTGGCTGTGTGTGGTTGTGGTGGTGTGTGGTTGTGGTGGTGTGTGTGGTTGTGGTCGTGTGTGTGGTTGTGGTGGTGTGTGTGGTTGTGGTGGTGTGTGGTTGTGGTGGTGTGTGTGGTTGTGGTGGTGTGTGGTTGTGGTGGTGTGTGTGGTTGTGTGTGTGGTTGTGGTGGTGTGTGTGTGGTTGTAGTGGTGTGTGTGATTGTGGTGGTGTGTGGTTGTGGTGGTGTGTGTGGTTGTGGTGGTGTGTGTGGTTTGTGGTGGTGTGTGGTTGTGGTGTGTGTGGTTGTGGTGGTGTGTGTGGTTGTAGTGGTGTGTGTGATTGTGGTGGTGTGTGGTTGTGGTGGTGTGGTTGTGGTGGTGTGTGTGGTTGTAGTGGTGTGTGTGGTTGTGGTGGTGTGTGGTTGTGGTGGTGTGTGGTTGTGGTGGTGTGTGTGGTTGTGTGGTGGTGTGTGTGGTGGTGGTGTTTGGCTGTGGTGGTGTGTGGTTGTGGTGGTGTGTGGTTGTGGTGGTGTGTGGTTGTGGTGGTGTGTGGTTGTGGTGGTGTGTGGTTGTGGTGGTGTGTGGTTGTGGTGGTGTGTGTGGTTGTGATTGTGGTTGTGGTGGTGTGTGTGATTGTGGTGTGTGTGGTTGTGGTGGTTGTGTGGTTGTGGTGGTGTGGATGGTTGTGGTGGTGTGTGGTTGTGGTGGTGTGTGTGGTTGGTGGTGTGTGGTTGTAGTGGTGTGTGTGGTTGTGGTGGTATGTGGTTGTGGTGGTGTGTGTGTGGTTGTGGTGGTGTGTGGTTGTGTGGTGGTGTGTGGTTGTGGTGGTGTGTGGTTGTGGTGGTGTGTGTGGTTGTGGTGGTGTGTGGTTGTGGTGGTGTGTGTGGTTGTAGTGGTGTGTGTGGTTGTGGTGGTGTGTGTGGTCGAGAGTGTGTGTGGTTATGCTGGAGTGTGGTGGTAATGTTAGTTTAAATATCTTAACCCCGTGGCTCTCGTCTGCTCATTACCGTAGACCATCAATTATAAAAGGATTCACGTGTTGCATTGTATCCCTGACAACTCTACTCCCGCCAGAGGCCTCCTACCACTGTCACTTTTCACTTTACCAGATATTTCCAGGCTTGTGGTGGTGTGTGGTTGTGGTGGTGTGTGTGGTTGTAGTGGTGTGTGTGGTTGTGGTGGTGTGTGTGGTCGAGAGTGTGTGTGGTTATGCTGGAGTGTGGTGGTAATGTTAGTTTAAATATCTTAACCCCGTGGCTCTCGTCTGCTCATTACCGTAGACCATCAATTATAAAAGGATTCACGTGTTGCATTGTATCCCTGACAACTCTACTCCCGCCAGAGGCCTCCTACCACTGTCACTTTTCACTTTACCAGATATTTCCAGGCTCGATCTGTGTTTTGTACTCTGATGCCATAGAACATTTTCACAGGGAAACTGCATCTAATGTATGAACACTACCTTAGAGCTTTTTTCCCCAAGTCTGCGAAAGTCCCATTTCACTGCAGTACTGCTGGGATGTCCTTCACTAAGGTTGGAAGTGGTTTAACCTTTTCTTTCACAGTTAAGTGAGAGGTGCTAGAGGAGGCGCCCTCAAAAGTAATGAGACAGTCCCATGTGACTTCAAACAAACACGCAAATAGAATCACATGACTCAGCCATGTCAATATTATTATTATCTACCCTGTATCTATATTTATTTGACTAAATAAACTGTTTCAATATCAGTATCAGATTACTGCAGTGTTGGTAGGACATGATCGGAGCCCTACAGTACAGTATGTAGATGGTAGGTCGTCAGGGACAGGGATCTCTGGAGGTGAGAACAAGGTGTGTTGTATATCGTAAAAGGTGTGGCGGAGACAGGAGGTCGACACATTATAATTACCGTACACTGTACTTCTGTCGAGTATGTTGTCTTTGGTGTACTCTACTGTACGTGTTGGTGTATATCCAGTGAATGGTTATGGTGATGTATGGACAACAGAGTATGGTTAGAAGGGTGTTGATGCTATAATGTATTACTACTGCCCTTGTACAATACCCTTCAACATATGGGGTACTTAAGAACGTACCCGGTTTAGTACTTACACTCATCATCAACAATTGAAATTCAAGTGAGATACATCTCTCTGGTTATGTGTTGTTTCGTAAGTACGTACTCGTATATGGCCCAGTCACTCTCTGTCGAAACAGCTTTTGATTATGGTAATATTGTGCTTCGGCGATGACTATTCAGGGTGGTGTATGGAGTATATCCTGCAGTGTATGGCTGGGGCGTGGTGGGGAACATGGTGGATGAGGGAGGGGAGCAGAAGGAGGGAGGAAGTGTGGGAGTGTGGGAGAGCGGGAGCTGCAGACCACTCTGATGTCAGTCGTCGCTCAGTCGTGGTGGAGGAAGGTCGTGTGTGCGTGGTCCTCAACCTCCTCGACGCTGGACTTTGCGTTGCGAGTTACAAGTTTTAATTATTCTTTGATAATACTCTGACTTAGTGTGTAGTGTCGTGAAGTATTTCTTGTCGGATTTATATATCTTACATATTACTGTGTAAATTTTCAGTGTGTGAAGTGGTGATAAAACTTAAAATATAATGTTTTGTAATACGATGAAGTGTACATAGCAACGAGTGACAGTCGAAACTTTTTGTGGAAAACGTCAGCTTCTGCCAAGGTTGGTACAATATTATTAACGATTATAAATTTGTTAATTATTTATCCCCATATGGTAATTATTCTGAGACAGTGAAAATATTGCTTTACATTAAAATTTCTCCCAACATTCATTCGCTCTTAATAAATAAATTGTGGGCGCTTAGGCTGGTTTGGTCCATTAAAGCGACCGCGACAACGAGGTCACTTTTGGTGTGATGGTGAGGTAGGGGTGTACAGTATGTGTCCTAGCTCACCATAACAAATCATGAATACAGATGTGGTGATGGTGGCCAGCGAGGAACAAAAGTGTGGTGATCGCTATGGTGGCCATATTAAGAAACAGTGTGAAATTTGTGGCCACAGCGAGAAACAAATGCTGTATGTTAATAGTGGTGTGGGTAGCACCAGTAAGTTGGTGGTGATGGCCACAAGGAGCTTGCTGACTGATACACAAATTATTGAGATTCATGATGGTGGCCACAGAAAGGAAATTAGAATGGCGATGCTGGCCACATTAAGGAACACAGTGGTGATGGTGGCCACAGAAAGGAAATCAGTATGGCGATGTTGGCTACATTAAGGAACACAGTGGTGATGGTGGCCACAGTAAGGAAATCAGTATGGCGATGTTGGTCACATTAAGGAACACAGTGGTGATGGTGGCCACAGTAAGGAAATCAGTATGGCGATGTTGGCCACATTAAGGAACAGTGTGGTGATGGTGGCCAAACTAAGGAACACAGTATGATGGTGGCCACAACAAGGAACAATGTGATGACGGTGGCCACAGTGAAGGACACGGGTGTGGTGATGGTGGCCACGGCGAGGGACACAGGTGTGGTGATGGTGGCCACAGTGATGGACACAGGTGTGGTGCTGGTGACCACAGTGAGGGACACAGGTGTGGTGATGGTGTACAGTGATGGACACAGGTGTGTGATGGTGGCCACACTGAGACACAAGTGTGATGATGGTGGCCAATGAGGGACACAGGGGTGATGGTAACAGTAGGACACAGGTGTGGTGATGGTGGCACACTGAGACACAAGTGTGATGATGGTGGCCACAATGGGGACACAGGTGTGGTGATGGTGGCACAGTGAGGGACACAGGTGTGGTGATGGTGGCCAGTTAGGGACAGGGTGTGGTGGTGGTACAGTGGGGACACAGGTGTGGTGATGGTGGCCACAGTGAGGGACACAGGTGTGGTGGTGGTGGCCACAGTGGGACACAGGTGTGGTGATGGTGGTCACAGTGTGGACACAGGTGTGGTGATGGTGGCCACAGTGAGGGACACAGGTGTGGTGATGGTGGCCACAGTGCGGGACACAGGTGTGGTGATGGTGGCCACAGTGAGGGACACAGGTGTGGTGGTGGTGGCCACAGTGCGGACACAGGTGTGGTGATGGTGGCCACAGTGCGGGACACAGGTGTGGTGGTGGTGGCCACAGTAAGGGACACAGGTGTGGTGATAGTGGTCACAGTGTGGGACACAGGTGTGGTGATGGTGGCCACAGTGAGGGACACAGGTGTGGTAATGGTGGCCACAGTGCGGGACACAGGTGTGGTGGTGAGAGGCAGTTTTGCAGGACAGTGTGGTCGTCTTGGAGGTGACCTGAGACAGTTTGGAGGTGTTGATGAGCTAGGGTGTTGGCAGTAGTTTTGGAGGTGACTCAGCTAGTAGCAGGGAGACGGAGGCCGAGTGGATATAGTGTTCAACCTCTGTCCTAAGGGTCACTGGTTCGATCCCTGGGGTATTGATAGACCACCTTATTTTTATGGATACATAATTGTACAGTTGTGGGAGTGAAGGGGGCCGAGTGTAGTGGCGAACATTCATCATCCTTGTTTCCCAAAAGTTTAACATAAAGTTGTAATGTTTTGGAGGCAATTCTTATAAGCTAATGTAGTTTGTTAATTTGGTGGTGGAGGTGTTTTGGTGTTGTTTGTGTATATGTGTGGTGGTGGAGGTGTTTGTGGTGGTGGCTAGAGTGAGGGACATTAGAGTAGTATTGAGGGTTGTGGTCACAGACTTGCAGGAGTGATGGCATCGTTGAGGGTGACACACGCTGAAGATGCAAGTCCATTGTGTGATGATAATGGTGGTAGTGGTGGTGAGGACAGTGGTGGCGGTGACAACTATAAAACACGTTCACGCAAAGAGGGAGACACATAATGTTTGGTTATATATAGAGAAGAAACAGACATTACTAGTATTACAATTTGAAATCTTTAAATGTCATGTATTAATATGAGAGTTATTCAATTCTGCACCGTGGAAGGACCAATAGTTACACCTTGAGGATTGAGGACGTGCAGGGTTAAAGATGTAGGGACAACAGTGGAAGCTGACAGTCTCGTTTGGATCTGTGCTGGATGTGTGGACGGGTGAAGAACTCGAGGCCGCGTGAAAGAAACTCCTCACTTGCAACATCTGAGCAATACACAAGTTACGGAGGCTGGAGTCACGACGGACAACTTGCATCTGTCGAGCGAGGGACCCACTAAGGATACGCACGTCCAGAAAGTTGTAGATAAGGCAGCCGAAACAAAATCCCAAACCTGATGTGGAGAGTTGTGGCCTGTGGGAGTCGAATTACAGAGGACCACAGCCCCTGCCTCTATCGCGAAGGGTTATCAGCTAAGCGTTTCCTTGTGATAAACGACACGCAACCTTACTTCTGTGACGATGTGTGTGTGTGTGTGTGTGCTATGTATGTAGAGGGTCCTATAGAGAAATAGAGAGGGACTTGGGTATCTTTACATGCATTTTAAGCAATCAACACCAAAGTACTACCTTAAATAATTTAGGGGAAAGTAAGGGGCATTTTAACGAGTACATGACAACACACCTGTTTCCAGACAGAGGAAGAGAGGCAGTGTTGGCAGCGTGTGGACGTGTAACAGATGAATCCCCTGGCCACCTGTCCTCAGAGGCCAGCTGTGTTCAGTAGCGGAATGGTGTTGATAGTGACCCTGATTTCCCTGGAGGTGAGAAATGAGCAACAATCAGACAAGCACTGAGCCAGACTGAGGTTTTCCCTCACCTGGACTAATCATCTGGATTTTGTTCTAGTAGGAAGTTTTTGTTTGGTCTTAAATGGTCACTGCGGAGGTCCAGAGCTGGCAACACACTGACTCCGGAGACTGTTGATGTTCAAGAGACTTTATAGTGTGTCTGTGAACAGGAGAGAAATTTGCTTGGGTCACCTTCACAGATGACACGATATAAGTTATTTGTGGTAACAGAGGCATAGTATTAAGGTCTTCTGTATACACACGCATTTCATACACATATATACACACTATGAACACCTTTTGTATACATATAAATACACTAAACGTTTCCTAAACACACACGGTTCCAAATTTAGTATCACATCAAGTGTGAGTCCTTGAAGTGACACTCAAGCTTACATCACGGAGCTTACTAACACTGAGCTGACCTTGCTGTACACGCACACTGTAACTGTCATATGATAATGTCAGCGGGGTGGAGTGCAACACATGTCCAGAATCTCAAACACTGAACCATCGCGTGTAACATAAAAACATTATGCATGATGTGTGACATGTGTTTATCGAGTACATCGCTTGTACAATGTGTGAAAAACATGTACTGTGCAGAGTACATATACAACAGTAAAGCTATGAGAACAAGGTGAGTAACACGGTTTAATGACCAGTGATTCGTGCTGAGGGGTACAGAACCTGCTGCCTCTATAGTTTACATAGGTGTTTACCGTACAACACTTAATACTGTGGAGAGTAAACAATGAATTTATATTGTTCACACACACACACACACACACACACACACACCTAGACTGGAAGCGCCCCATTCATCACGGAAGCAATAATGGCCGCTGTGTATTTTTCCCTCTAAAGGGTAGTTACAATAAGAGGCATAACACACTTGTTACTCACAGGTAAGGGATTGGGGTACACGGGTGAGTGTGACGGAATTGAATATATATTGAGAGTTACGATCAAGGAGTGTGAATGGAGGGAGAGGGGGGGACGAGGAACAGTTTTGTTTGGCAGATAAAACAGGAAAATATTAAGGGAGGGGAAGAAAGGAGGAAAATGGTCAAGAGTAAAGAAAGTAAAGAGGCAGAATACAATGGATAAGAATGAAATGGTAATTAAGATACGAAAATAAATACGAATTTTATTGGAAGAGGAGGAGGAGGAAGGGTAAATTCGAGCTGTGAATCCCTTGGGCCGAGAGAGAGAGAGAGAGAGAGAGAGTACTGTATAACATGACACACACACACAACCATCTTGACAGTGTGGCCACCATCAGCTGTTATGGCCAAGATTTTGCACAGTCCAGGCCAGCTGTGTTGTATGTTTCTGTGTGTGTGTTTGTGTGTGTGTGTGTGTGTGTGTGTGTGTGTGTGTACGGTATATATTGATATGTACATAAACATATATGCAGGGGGAGGGAAGAGCAGTTGAAAAGAGTGGACACTGTGAATAGAATACACTGAAATTGAACAAGCATTCGGCACACAAGAAAATAGCGTGACCGGCACTGCACTCTATCTCCCTTCACCTTCTCATCTGTAAAGTTAAGTGCCCTTTCCGTGGCTAGGTTGACTGTTTGGGAGGCTACCTACAACTCAGTGATCTGCAGTGGGAATCGAACCCGGGAAGGTTGGATGAGGAGATGACTGCCACCCCTGATAAGGCTGACGACGCTAGCACAAAAAACAACAACCAGGTGACTTTTTAACACTCGTCACGTTCCACCAATTTATCTTTCACTTTCAAACGACACATTTGATCACTAATTCTTTGGTGGCGATGAAAATTCACAACATTTCTACAACTCACAGAATATATCTCAAGTTTGGTCGTGGTCGTTTATTAAAAAAAAGTAAAATATTATATCGATGTAGCAAGGAAAAAAGTTCGTGTATGGAAAACAAAAGCAACTGAAGTGAACAACGTAAATTATTTTATTTTTACAGTTCGTTCTCGTTGTGTTGTTCCAGTATATATTCTTCCACACGAAAACAATATTCCGAAAAAAAATATTATTATCACCATGAGCGTGCCAGTAATCTCATTTATGTTCGTTATCATAGAATATATGAAAGAAAAAAAAACAAGATGGTATAACAACAAACAAGTAAATAAATATTAAACAGTTTATCGAGGACAGGGAGGGAGAGAGGGCGAGTGAGCGAGAGCAAGTGGGGAGGGAAAGCAAGGGAGGGAGGAAGAGCGAGTGTAATATTTTCAGGACCTCCCCCCCAAAAAAAGTAGTCGTCAGATGCTGGAATTTTAATAAACAATGGAAATTTTAATCCTGTATATAATGACCCAATATAACAATGCATACAACCTAGAAATAAGTTCCTTAACCTATAAAATCATCAATTAAGTTGTGGAAATGTGCTGAGTGAATGAGAGATATTATACATCTATGGAATTATTTTACATTTATCTACGTGAAGTGTGTATAAAATAACATTAATTTTATACAGTAGAAGTGTACAGGTACAAAAGACTCATTCCTCAGTTCAGCTTAATTCCAGTTTGGGTTTTATACACAGTCTGTTCTGAATGATCAATTAAGAGGTAAATTAATAGTGACACATTGGGTAAACACCAATAATCACCTCTTTCATCACACAACACTTGCTCATCGTCGTCTAGGTCACACGCACTTATGAGGTCACACGCACATAAGAGGTCACGCACACGTTATGAGGTGGTCACACGCACATTATGAGGTCACACGCACATATGAGGTAGCGCATACATCATTTAGTCATACGTATTGTACTTTATGAGGCCACATGTCCGTTATGAAGATGTACTCAATGTCCCTCAATATCTAAGGTATTTAAACACGTTGTTGATTTAATTTTTACATTACAGAGCAAGGAATAAAAACTTTCCCGGTCTAACAGAGGAGTGGTCATTCTTAACTATATATATCATTTAGTTTATCAGTTTTCTACCTAAGTTTATGTCAGTTTTATATTTATTTATCGTTTAGTGTCTTTTTTCCACAAAAGAATTGTTGGGATATTGTAACAAAGATTCATATCACTTGTCATAACTCTGGAGTGTAAGCGACCACAGGCCAGTTAGCTGAAAGGCAAACTCTTTATTTAACACCGCTAATTCTGCAGAGGGCAATCACTCCATAGTTGTTCCTGTATCGATCGATGGCCTGAATTTTTAATCTCTTCTATTTACTGCTCTCACTTGACTGTCATGGTGAAGGACGTGTCATTTATAAAATAAACATTGACTCTGAGAAATCGTGATTCCCATTTTTTAATCGGAATAGAAGTGAGGACTTTGATATCTGATGAAGTGAGCAAAAAATATGCTTTAAAATGACTATGGAAGATTGAACGAATTTTGTTATGTCGTTTCTCATTATTATTTAATTATTTTTCTTTCTTGTGATAATAAAGGCTCACAACTACGCCTGAGAGATAGAGTTAAGAGTCAAGGGAAGGTGGAGTTTAAGATTTAAAAGAAGGAAGAATTGTAAAGGTAACGAGGAGACAGAGTAGAAAGCTCTTTTGGGATACTTGTGAGTCTACAAAGAAAGAATTAAAGTTGTGTGAATGATGACTCGCACCAACACACCCGTCTGAGGATAATTAGTCAGCTGCCCCTGTATTTGTGGCAGAAACGTCAGGCACTGTACACTGGTTATGCAGCAAGAATTACTCTCCTTAAGTTTTCATAGTTGTTGCCGAGTACATGGATTGCTTAGAGTACTGTACTTGGTTAACACATTCGGTACAATGATCCAACCCAGTGAATATGACAGTACCGCACTCATGGGGTTAGTTCATCGTACTCAAGGGATTGAGTCATCATATTCAAGGGGTAAAGTCATCGTGCTGAAAAGGTTAAAGCCACAATCGTTGAAGTGCAGTAATACATTGTCACATCAACACACACTCCCAGGAATATCTATCGTTGCAACAGTCGACTCGTGCAAAAGCTGCAAGCACTTAAAACTATAATAACAAGAGAGAACTGTACGTGATATATGACCTGTGACTAACGACCCACAGCCAAACATATCCTAAAGAGGCGTGGGAGGTATGGATGGAGCCCTGACACCCGATACACTTGTCCTACAAATAGAGAAATGTGGGCGAGTGACACACGACCCGCCCTCCCAGACTTGTCATGCAGGGGGCGTTGCGGAAGTCAATGATGATTTGTGATAGACGCTGAGCCAGGAAATATCCCATATATGTAGTAGGAGACTTTGGGTATACACGGGCGTGGGGGAGATCGCAGAGGACCACACTCTAGTTATTTGGATGGTTGTACTACAAAGTTGGTGTGCAAAGGCGATACATTTGAACCTGTCCTCTGGGGCCAGCTCTGCTCACTACCGTAAGGTGCTTGATTTCCCACGAGAAAAGCAGTGAGTGAAACAGTGACAGGGCAGGTTTTAGCTCTCCTGGTTTGGACTGATTCACTTAGTTGCTGGGGTTGTGTACACCCATTAAAAAATAATTCGGCATCCGTGTCATATTGTATCACGCCGTAAGGGTGCTGATTAATTTTTTAGTGGGTGTACATGTATGTATCGTGCATGAATACATGTGTGTGTGTGTGTGTGTACAATTATCATGTACACCCACTAAAAAATTAATCAGCACCCTTACGGCGTGATACAATATGACACGGATGCCGAATTATTTTTTAGCGGGTGTACATGGAAATGATTGCTATGATTTTCGACCTTTTTACTGCCTATGGTAAAGAAACACCGAACTATTTGAGTGAGATACCTGGCAGCATTGTGGTCACTTGGTGGTAGGTGTTGTTGTGTGTGTGTGTGTGTGAGTACAGTGGGTGGTGGTGTAGGTGACGGAGGCTGACTGTGGGGTGGAGTAGAAGAGGTAATGGGTGGCATTGTGTTGTGGGGAACAAAAGCGGAAATCTTGAGGGGAAAAACAGGTAATTTAGGCTCCGAGGGGAAGATGTGTCCTTAGAGGCTTTGTTTCTAGGGGGGGATAAGGAAAAGGTATAACTGAGGAAAATATGGGAGGATGAAGGAAAGAGATGGAGGGCAGTGGCGTGTTTTGCTCTTTTGAGTGAGGAGAGAGAGAGAGAGAGAGAGAGAGAGAGAGAGGAAATACTAACAGCAGAGGGAAAGAGTGTGCCTTTGTTTCAGAGGGGAAGGAAAGGGGAAATCTAAGAGAGGTAACATCCAGTGGGTGAGGGGAAGCTCTCTGGTGATATTATATCCTCGGTGCCCTTCGTTCGTGACGCCAATAAAATCACTTTACTCTCAGTTGAAGCTGAAGTGGGAGGGATAACCCGGGAGTTGACTTTTGAGGGAACAAAGGAACACGGAACAATATGACTCAATTTGTTTTTGTCCATTTTTTTATTTACGTCCAAATTTCTATAATGGTTTACATTTTATTAATGTTTTATAATTTTTTGCAATTTCGAATCAGAATAAAATATTTTAAATTTCCGACAGAATTTGTATTTTTTGTTATTATTTTCCAGCGTCTATCATAATTTTACGATTTCATATAATTATAGATTATTCTTTTACATTTCACCAAATTTCTATCAAAACTATATATTTTTTCTAATGGCGATTTTTTACTCTTTCAATATCAATTTGTCAATTCATTTTAATGATATATAATTGATGTAATTCTTCTGAGTGTCTTACGTCTTAATCAATTAACTAATATATGGTGTCTTGCCCACCCATGGTTGAGGTGGCGAGTGTGTGTGTAGTGTTGGGGCGGCTGACAGATAGTGACACTGATGGTGGTGGTGGTAGTGTGGTGATGATGGTAACGGTATATGATGATGGTGGTGGTGGTGGTAGTGTGGTGATGATGGTAACGGTATATGATGATGGTGGTGGTGGTGGTAGTGTGGTGATGATGGTAACGGTATATGATGATGGTGGTGCTGGTGGTAGTGTGGTGGTGGTGGTAACGTGATAATGATGATGGTGGTGCTGGTGGTAATTGGTAATTATTGGTGGTATAATGGTGGTGGTGCTGGTGGTAGTGTGATGGTGGCAATAATATTCATGGTGATCTAAGACATACTGGGGATTATTTCTCAAGCTTGAGTAGAATAATGTCAGTGACGGCATTAGTGAGGGTGATGGTGCGGGGGAGGGGGGGGGTACCACTGGCCACACACTAGGGTCACCTCAGTGGTGGGAAAGCGGTGGCCAGTGTTGATAGTCTGGGTATTGGACTCTGTTGACAGGGATGGGTCGCTCCGCTCTGATTGGTTCCATAACCTGTACTGGTGGACCCACGCGAATGTACCGCGTTATTCTGATAGTGATGGAATAGCGGGGTGGAGGCGGCTGAACCTACACAAATAGCGTGTGTATACAGGGATATATATATATATATATATGTATATGTATAAATACACACAGTGACTTGCGTAGGATAAACACCAGTGACCAGGAGAGAGAGAGAGAGAGAGAGAGAGAGAGAGAGAGAGAGAGGAAATCGACGAGGAACCAGGCCAAAGGGATAAACCCGACAGGTGGCGTCACCTGTCGGCAGCGAGGCGAACTACCTGCACAAGACCGCTGTATGTGTGTGTGCTCAGGCAATATAGGGCTCTTGTGTGTGCGTGCGTGAGTCCGTGCGTTTAAAGAAATACCACACACACACACTAATATGAACACGACTTTAAAACACGACTTTAAAATCCACAGTATCACTTCACCCACCCAGGCTTCTCCACCACACCTAAGCTTCTCCACCACACTTAAGCTTCTCCACCACACTTAAGCTTCTCCACCACATCTAAGCTTCTCCACCTCACCTAAGCTGCTCCACCATACCTAAGCTTCTCTACCACATTTAGGCTTCACCTCATTTAAGCTTCTCCACCACATTTAAGCTTCTCCACCACACTTAAGCTTCTCCACCACAACAAGAACACTATCGGCAACAGCTTTGGTACTACTATCATAACCACCATCGAACAACAACAACAACAATTACACTACT
The DNA here is from genome assembly GCF_018991925.1 of Homarus americanus. Classification (NCBI taxonomy): domain Eukaryota; kingdom Metazoa; phylum Arthropoda; class Malacostraca; order Decapoda; family Nephropidae; genus Homarus; species Homarus americanus. Next base: position 7,874,731 of record NW_024733126.1, on the reverse strand, counting down.
AGCATGGTTACTATCACTACCACCACTGCTTACTACGACCACTACCACTAGCTACTATTACCAGTACCACCACTGATACTACCATTACTACCACTACTACTACTATTGCTACAATTCACCACCACTACCACCACACCCGTTCACCACAATCACCCTAACCAGATGAAAGTGTTGAAAAGTTCTAATAGTTTCCCGTAGACTTTAAATCCTTTGGTTTTTCGACAGAGGGAGAGAGGAAGGGGGTCGACCAGGTGGCTTCAGTCCGTTCACATTGTTATTAGAAACGGCCCGACCACAGGGAACCATTGAGTGTTTGCTTGTCTGTCTTTCTTTCTTCTTTAATTATTCTTTATTTATTTATTTTTAATTGTTTATGTTTTTGAAGCGCTATTATTGTTTGAATTTTATCGATATTGTTAATGGAAACGATGAAATGAAGAGCGAAATACGGTACTGTATATACTGTGTGTGTGTGTGTGTGTGTGTGTGTGTGTGTGTCATATGGCGGGATTTTCATGAAATACAAATAGTTTTTCTTCCAGTGGGACACACACACACACACACACACACACTAAAGCCAGTTTTGGAAGCACATATGAAAACCCACTAACTTTAAGTTTAATTGATAGTAATATGTTTACCAGAGTTTTACTGCGGGTTTAGAATATAAATACTGGTATATTCGCGGCGTAATTTGATAAAATAGACCCGCAACTCCACTGCCTAAAAATACCATTCCACTCCAAGCTAAATCCATTTGTGTGGGTTTTTTTCGGGTCGGTCAGTCCAGCCCAAATTACTCTGCATGAATTAACTTAAATACACCTTTATGGCGCAGATATTCAAGCATTACGACGTCTTTTAACACTGAGATGTAGACGTAAGCTAAATTTTCGGGTTGCGAATTTATCATATTTAAGTCCTTTCTCAGGCAAGACCAACCTGCCTCTCCCTCTCCTGCCTCTCCCCTGACCCTTCCTCTCCTGCCTCTCCCCCTGACCCTTCCTCTCCCCTTGACCCCCCCCCTCTCCTTCTCATGGTCTCCCTCGCTTCTGTGTTCAGGAGAATGGAGTAAAAGATGTTTAATATTTTAACTTAAGGTTTGGTTGTTATTGTGCCGCGCCTCGTGTTGGTGAGGAGAGACGGCAGAGATTATTACGTGTATGAGTGTTATCTTGTATTATCTTGGCCTAGTAAGTTACACACGAGTAACTTAGTTTGGCTGAGTACGATTATTTTTGTATTATACTTGATTAACTTAGCCTGAGTAACTATCACATCGTAGTAATGTGATTTTAATGTAATGCTGTATAATGTGAGGGTAAAGGAGGATAGTAATGTTATGTGAGAGGGAATATTAGATAGTTAACCTGAAAATAAAAATGATGTGAAAAATCTAACTAACGACGATCTGGCAGCCCACAGTCTTCGCCCTCTACAGGAAGGTGTTTATGTACGGTACACTTCCCTCTGATCTTTAATCGAATCTAGTTTAAGACAAAAGCTGGCATTATATACGAGGTCACTTCAGGAACGCAGATGTGGTTTGGCGTAAACAAGGGCTTGTGTGTTGAGGACAAGACCACAATGACTTAAAACTTAAATAAATTAGTGAATAATAAACACCTGAGAAATTACATCGTGTGTTGATATTCTTAAGAACTTATGTAATTCCACTCAGAAGGCCTTTTATAAACACTATTATACCACTATATATACTGTATACGGTGATGGTATTATGGTGTGGATGAGAAGTTACATTGATATTAAAACGTTTACATCTTTCACACCCAGAACAGCGTATAACACCAATCCGAGGTACGTCATTCATCACTCAACAACAACGGCTCCTACGCTATTTTTTACCTCCAGTGAGAGACTTTTACATAAAGAGGCGTAACGCAGTTGTTATTGACATATAAGTGAGACAGATGGTCGGAGAGGGGAGGTCGTCCATACTGTGATTGGTAAATATTGTATGTTATGTCCGGCCGCGGGAGGTGGTGGGAAACACATCGGGGTGTGAGATGAAGCTGTTGACGAGTGGGATAAAGATCGAGGAGACTGAGAATGGTTAAAAAAAATGGGAGTTGATAAAAAGTAAAAACATAAAACTAATGTACTGGAGTAAAAAGGATATATTCACGTTTAAAATGAAAGGTTTAGAGAGATAATTGAATAGATTTTTCAGAGGTGTGTTTATCCGGAAAGAGGATATATTTAAGGGAAAAAAAACACTCCATCTGTACTTTTATTCTGAGGAAATTGTAGGGAAATATATTCAGAGAAAATTCAGGAATACTTTTATATTTTATTTATTTATTTATTTATTTATCTATTTTTATATTTAAGGAGAGAGGCGTTGGATGACCTTCTGTGGCCGAGAGGGGAAGGGAATGGGAAATGTGAAGAGAAGGAAAATTTGATGGAATGAGAGAAAGCTGTTCGTGGCACATCATTCCTCAATATAAACAGAGCCAGTAAAAACCTCTATTTAACGGACTATTGAGAAGAAAATCCGTGATATCGAGGGTCCGTCATATGTAAAACCTCGATCTAATGAACTATATAGAGATGAAAGTCCGTTATATCGAGAGTCTGTCAGATGTAAAACTCCATCCAACGGATTTTAATTTGGAGATAGAAGTCCGTTATATGAAGGTTTCACTGTAATGATAAAACCCTTCAGGCAATCATCACAATACCAACACAAAACAGTAATAAATGACGGAAATAAAAGAGACGCGGAGATAGATGCCAAAGAGATAAAAACAAACAATATTACTCCCGTTCACTCGTCCACATCCTCGACTTGCGCCACACAGTTTAGTCACGCCCTCTTAAACCTCTCTCTGACCGTGAGTTTTTGTTTACCTTGGAGATCATAAATTAATGGACGATTAGACCTGACTGAAGAGGAAGTTTGAGTTAATTTTGATAATCAGATCGTAAATTTTAGGATGGTGGTGGTGGTGGTGTTGGGGGAAGTGGGAGTGGTGGTGGTAATGGGAATTGTGGTGGTGGTGGTGTTGGAGGAAGTGGGAGTGGTGGTGGTAATGGGAATTGTGGTGGGTGGTATTGGAGTTGATAGTAATATTGGTTATGTTAATGGGAGCTGGTAGGTGAAATAGTGTATGTAGTGGTGGTAGCCGGAGCATTGTAGTGGTGAAGAAGATTGTGTTGATGGTATAGTGGAGGAGATAGTGGTAGTAGAAGCTATAACTATTACAACCAATACATGATACGAGTAGAAGTGATGAAAATGATAATGATGGTGACCCATTGTGATGATAGTGACGGGCAGATCGATAGATAGATGATGGTGATATATATGGTGAGAGAGTGAGTGCCTCCCCTCCCCCCTCGAGGCCAGAATACTCGAGTCAGCTATCGTTGGGTGGAGGAGTAAGTGAGGGAAGGGAGGAGAAGGCTGGGAGGGTCTTGGTAGATCTTGATAGATGGGATATTGGACACTGCCTGACGGGAACAGATGGCCCGACTATGATTAACTTCATAACCTATATGAGCGACCACTGAGAGAGAGAGAGAGAGAGTTATAAGCTGCAGCCACCTCTATCCCAGAACGTGACTCCATCTGTTGGCTCCAGGGCAAACCTTCTGCCCGGGCCGGCTGTTCTGTGTGTGTGTGTGTACTCCCCGACATTTCGTAAATCTGATTTATATTATATTCAACACACTCCCAATATCCTCGATGTGGACAAAAAAGTATAACATTATTTTCTCTTAGGTACTGACGTTTCATCTGATCCCAGCCAGCATGAGTGTTATAGAAGAACAGATTTAGATTCTTTGTTGAAGGATTTAGTGGCATAAAAAGATCCAGATGTACAAAAATACAATTGTGCCCTTTGTCTGACTTTTAATTTTTTATGATTCATTCCCCTTTAAATGGCCAATACTTTAATCTTTCTCCCCTTTCTTCCTTTTTCTATTTTATTGAGGGTTTAAAGTTTAACGGAGATATTATTATTCTATTCTGTATTAATAGCTGACATACTAACTGATATAATATTGCATAGTGTTAGGAAATTGACTTTTGTACGTAAGACAATTTATTTGATTTTTTATAATCCTGAAAGTGTTCCGCGATAATATTTTACGATTCCGTCAAGAGAGCAGATAGTGTGATGTTTTTAAGTGGATACAAAATTACGAATTTCATTACAGTAGGTATTGACTACAAAATAAACTCAGATCTTAACTCAAGAGGATCTGGCCTTGTTGTGGAGGTGATCTGTATTCTGGACGAAACACCGAGACGTGGACAGGGTGCAAATCTGTCTCCCAACTGTCCAAATACTACCACCAACTTTACCTCCGATTTTTTTATACATATTTTAACAGAATATTCATTAAAATGTATAAAGTTATGGGTACTATTTATAGAACTTTTTATTGCTATTAACGATTCTTTTTTATCTCCTTCAGATTCCAGTGTCGGACACCAGAACAACAACAAAGGCGGTAATAGCAGCCTGAATGGTTTTCTGTCCTGTCACGGGTCGTCACAGTCTTACTGTAACAAAATCTGGCCTAATCTGACAGTCACAAGCTTCCTGTCACAACCTCTGGTCTGTCTCGGAACGTCACAACCCGTGGCTCATCACAACTCCGGGGTATTACAACACAACACCTGGACAGCTGCTCTTCCTATCGATGCCTCATAATGTCCTCGGTAACTGTGTGTCATGAGTGTGTCATAGACGGTCATATGGCAACTGAAAGTGGGTTTAATATGGCAGCCAATATGAGTGTAGCTATGACAGAACATTGTGGTACAGTTAAGTACAAGATAAATACAGAGACCCACGTAAACACAGACGCTGCTGGTGGCGAGATAAACAGTGGCGTGGGGGATTACAGCGGTTACTACTCAGGACAACAGACATATACAGTGCAGGAAAACTTATGTAGCGTAGAAGGAAATTCAGGTATTGACATTTTAAGTAGTGAAGTAGGAAAATCAGATCAGCAGTTAGGGTATAAAAGTAATGTAGACGAAATGAGAGGTAACGGAGCTAAAAGCACACCTTACACTACCTTGGGCAGAGGAGCTGGGGAGCATCGAGGAGTGAGACAGCCAGGTGGAACAGTGGAGGAGGAGGAGGAAGAGGCTGTCAACCACACCAGGGTGACAAGACCTCAAGCACCACCATCCATCATCACCCGTGTAGGAAATTTTACGAGCGAGAGTTCAGTGACACTCCACTCTCCTGGGTCTGCTGCTCTCCTCTCCATCACTCGAGATCCATCAACGTCTCAGAATGACCCAAACCCGACGATATTCAGAAATCGACGCAGTTCATTGACACTGACGACTGATTCAAATTCAACGAGGTTTCTGTGTCCTCCCGGTGCTGCGGCAACTGCCACTAGCAGCCTGTCATCTCGTTATGGGTTTGCTGATATAGAAGCGACCTCCACCAACCATTTGATGTCACTTTCTTATGATCGAGCTGCGTCTTCCGCTGTGGGTGGTGTCGACGCCCCATTATCCGGAAATTCTGTCTCAGGTCTCGTACCACCAACCTTAGGAACGATCCTGACCTCAGCTGGTAGCAGGCCAGGAGCTGGAGGCCAGGTTTCAGCACGGGTTGGCCTCATACCACCACCAGGAGGCCAAGGATCAACCTCAGTTGGTCTCATACCACCAGCTGGTCGACCGATTTCCTGGGCAGGTGGTCGCGGGGGAAAGATGGTGAGCCGCCTGCTGGAGGTGGCCGTGTTGCTGCTCACACTGCTTCTGGCTACACCCGTCGCTGGTAAGTCTGCTTATGTTATTATTAACGTATTTTGTGTATAACGCTAATGAAAGTATCCGTAATCCTAGCTGACATCGACACCGTAAATTCTAAACCACATAAGCCGGAATATAAACTTAAAAACAAAGCATCAAACTTTCACTGACGTAAATAATTATTAAAGATATACATAACTGACAATATCCGTCAATATAAGTATAATAACAGTAATGTGTATTTCAGGTGTTAAATCAAGGGAGTTGTTGAAGCCAGAGACATCATCAGGTACGAGATATATATTAATTTTACGATCCTTTGAGAATTGAGCATAAGAAACATACAGTACTGTCTTTCAATATATACACAAACAACACTACAACCCGGCTAATATTACGTACCGTCAACACCAGGTTAGAGAGAGAGAGAAAATACGTAAAAAGAAAACAAGAGAAAATAATGAAACACAGAGAGCTAGACAGATGAGCCGGGAGTACAGAGGCGTGCGGGAGACTGTGCTATATCGGCTCTATATATCTCCCAGGCGCGGGAAATCTTGGCTCTTTCGCCCTGTTGGCTTCTTTACAACCACTCACGGGTCGTCCTCAGGCTTGGAAGACAATGGCGATGAATTTTAATAGTTCTTAGAAATATTATAATAGCGCAGGATTTGCATATACGTATTATTAATAACTATTGTAACTTTATCATGAAAATATAATCTTAATATATACCTTTACTGTCTATACTCGTGTGTCTTCCGGTTATGATAATATGAAATTTACAACCGTCTCGAATGCTGTCTATTGATATTCTTGAAAAAAAAAGCCATAACCATTTGAAAAAAAAAACACCCCTCGTAACATTAAGGAGTTTCAGTTTGTAGGCGAATTTAAAGCTCTCAAATATCCCAAATTTCATATTACTATAAACTGGAATTCAGAGTTAAAATCACTCATGGATCGTGGAAACGTTTGAGTGATGTAGAGTACCTCAGCACCGTTCACTAAGTTATATCTTCTACACTGATCTACACTGTATCTTATAAATGATATTCTTGAGGTGGGAGAGAGAAGATGCCTCGCTCTAGGTCGTCGTGTAACAACGTGATGGATTAATAAGTGTTGACTGAACGTGACGCTCCTATCGTGCAGCCAACGATTGCTTGATACGGTTTTAATCTACGACAAAGCCCTTAAAATTCTCAGTCAAGCTAATATTATTATCTGTAACTCTGGTAAAATACACTGTTTCAGTTTCCATCGAAAGAGCCAATAAAGGTTTAAACAGTGAAGAAACGTTGTATTGGTGTTACTACTTGATGGTTGAGAACAGTGAACCGGTTCTTTAAACACGCCCAACACTCTTCAGTCTACAGGGTAGTTGTACAGTGTCTTTTGTTACTATTAGTTCGGGAAACTGATATATTAGAGAACCTTTAATGTGATTTATTCTGAATGATAACTGAACGTAGTGAAACTGTTTCTAATTTTATATATAAAAATGTGACCTTCATATATATATATATATATATATATATATATATATATATATATATATATATATATATATATATATATATATATATATATATATATATATATATATATATATATATATATATATATATATATAGTTATAATGGAAATTCAAAACTTGCAAATTCGGGTCGCTGCCCAGCACTAAATCCTAAAAGAATGGAGTCCATCAGCTGAGCACAGAGAGCAGCATCACCAACAAAAATAGAAGCTCTAGTTGAGTTAGGAGAGCCGCAGCCCATTTTCCCATTAAGTATATTGAGTTGGGGCCAAACCCGCCGGGGTCCTGACAACACCGCTGTAAGGGTAAACACTTTACACGGAAAAACAAACAAACGTTAGTTTCTTTACGTGAAGACTGATCACGAAATACTACCGATATTGAAAAACACAAAAGCTTCAATGATCCAACTGGACTTCTTGTTTTTGATGACGAAAAAGAAAGGATTCCTTCCAATAACACTTTCGAAACTGGAGTTAAATGCATTTCTGAATACCACAAAACTGCATCCCATTGTTGCTAAAAGAGCCAAAAGTATCCTAAACTATAAACCAGCCTCCGTTATGGCTGAGGAGACGTGAAGTGCCTCTTACAGTACACTGCCAGACGAGCATCCTTGTGGTGTTGTGTTTATGGATAATAAATTTAGCTCGTACATGAAAGACTAAGACAAAAAAGTGGGAAATAAATGGTGGTGTATGTAGGCCTCTCTCGCCCGGAGTGGACCAGCCCATGTACTCTCCCTGACTGGTGGTGGTGGTGGTGGTGATTTATTGATGCTGTAGTGCTCGACCGACTGGATTTAACACTTGCTTCCTGTCCACCCAGCTGTGAATGGACACCTAACTTAACAGATGAGGAAATGAAGACAGTTAAGTGCAGCACTGAACCTGCCCCTTTATGTATCGAGGAAAGGTTTAGTTTACTGTGGGTCGTGTCTGCTCTACTCCCGGCCAGTCTACGGGACACATTTTCACATTTTTCAGGGTTATGGTGCTGTAATGTTAGGGCACTATAATGCTGTTGATTTATGGTGTTGTGATGCTTTAATATTAAGATGGTACAGTGTTTTTATGGTGATGTGGTGTTGCCCTGTTATCACCTTACTGTGGCGTTATGGCTATATAGTGATATGGTACCTTGGTGTTAAGAGTCCCATAGTGTTGAGATTATATTATGGCGCCTTATTATCATGACACTGCAGTGGTGCGGTGTAATGGTGCTCAATGGCGCTGTGTGATACCGAGACACCGCGCGTATTATGTCTGTTGACTTTATCGTCCCCGTGAGTGGAACTGCTGCGTCTTGGTAAATTACGAGACAAAGAATCGAACCCAGTATTTAGAAATGATGGAATGTCATAACGAGTAATCTGGGTAGAATTCCATTTACCTGACAAGACTTTATTTTGATCTCTCCAATACTCAAACTGTTCGACTTTGAAAGAAATTAAAAAGTTTGATCGGAGAAATGAAAACGTTCAACTTGGAGAGAATAAGACGATCGACTTAAAAGTTTAAATCGATCTTCTTTGTTCACATATTTATGCCGATTTGATACCAGTGATCAGATCATATTTTACTCAAACCTTCCACTCAATATCCCATAATTTCAGTCGACTCGTAGTTAATTACCTTGAATACAGTTTTGCGAGCGTTTATACCTGCAAACACACCTTTTTCTAGGATTCAACCAATTAATTTAATTTTCGTTTAAGAGTGAGCAATGATCGCTTACACCAGTGTTTAAAACAGTCAGGGACAAACTGCAACCCAGACACGAGAGCTCTGGCCACCAAAATACAGGCACAACTCACACTAACGAGCCAAGTTGAGGCCTTTACACTTCAAAGCTTTCACTTAATTTATTGCAATATTATATCAGAGTGCCATTCTGTGAGTGAATATTGCATTTACATGTCAGTTTCATTAAGTAAACAGAATGCAGAAGGAAAATCACTTTTTTGTCACCTCTGAGAGCATGTTATTACCTTCTCCTCTTTGACTGCCCGACCTGCCGCCTGTCTAAAGCAACCGACTACTAACTTAAACCACCATCCACAAGGAGTTAAACTATCCTTATCAATAGTGTAAACCTTCGTCCTTCATTATTTTAAATCATCATCCTTAAGGGTTTAAACCATTAACCAGTAAATCACCACTCTTAACCATCGACCTTAATAAAACATCATCCCTGCACTAACCATCATCCTCGTAGGGTTAAGAATACTTACTGTCTGTTATATCCAAACCTCCTTACCTTGAACATCATGAAATTAATCTGAAATATACCTAAATGCTTCCCCCATCCTCGCCTGAAGCCATAATGACGGGGTTAACAGAGGGCTACACTATGTCTAATTATGTAATGTAATGTAATTATATCTAGTTCTGAAATTTCCCTTCCCCCTTCTCTCTCAGTTTCTGTTTGAATTTATACTGTACGCATGCATTTATACATAGATGCATATATACTCACATACATGTAGTTGTAATGGCTCGTCTTTGCTTCCACTTTACCCACTTTCTGTAATAGATGAAATAGTTCGACCCAAATCACACACCGTAACTCACATAATAGTACTGATTCTATCCTTGTGATATTAAAAGATTTTACCAGTGAATTATGATCGTAAAGAATAATGTTAATACACGTAGCACCATCTAAGTTTTAACAATACAAAAATATATGTGAAATAATGTTCAAATGTTAAATATTACACTAAAGGATACCAGAGTTATTCTCGATAATCATTCAAAATATTCAGTCGATTACACCACTAACACGAGAGCACAGGATCAGGAGGGAACAGTGTTTGGGTCGGTTACACTACTAGAAAGCAATAGTTTTACGGGAAGCCATGATAAATATTACTTGAGAAATTTTATGTCAGCGAAGAATATATTATCATTGAGTATTCGATAATCATACCAAATCTATTGACATACCAGAACATTTAAATCACATTTGAAATTTGCATGGCCTAAAGTTTAACCCTTTGATTTAACCCCAGAGAAGAATGTATTCATTGTTTACTAGGTATAACCCAATACCATTATTTTTATTGTACAACTCCACACCCATTACTTACCTCCTATACATTGTCTGCCTTTTATCTCCTCTTATCCATAATTTTATTTCTATGTCTATTATCTTTCTCCAGTGTTTGTCAGCCATTACACACTCCCTCCCTCCCTCCTTACCCATGTTTCCTACACCACCCTCCTCCGTATCTCTCCCTGTTCCTTCCTGTTAAGCTTCTCACCCTGGCGTCTTCTCCCTTCATATATCGCTACTAATATTTATACCCTTATATCTCCCTTCGTTAACTTGTCACCTTTGCATCTCCCTCTTCCACTTCTCCCTGCTAAGCGTTTCACCTCTTCATCTCCTTCCTAAGGTTCTCTCCCTGTTATTTCTCTCCCCCAGGGCGCTACGACCGCGGGGGCCCACAGCACAGCATCACCTGGGGTCGAGGCAACAGCCACAGCTCAGCAGTGTTCGGCAACGTACTCACCAACGTGACGGCCGTGCTGGGTCACCGCGCCCGCCTCCCCTGCCAGGTCAAGAACCTCGGCCACAAGGACGTGAGTACTGTCTCCTGCTGCGCCAGGTTGTTGGCTTACTCGCTGTAGCAGTTGTTGAAGTTTTCAGTAGTGTTCAGATTAGCTGTATTGAGTGTGACAGCAGTTGTTGTTGTTGTTGTATCGTCTACTACAGTACAGTACTTAGATAAACTGTATATTTGCCTCACGTGTATCAGCCACAGTAAAGGGAGGAGCTGCTCAATTCACAATTACTTGAATAGGCACCTGTTTAATTAATTCCCACAGGTATTATGTCTTTTTACAGAAGATTGATTTGCTTTAGTTAAACAGGTATTGTACAATATTCATTCCCCCCTTAGCTGTTGTATTCCCTCACACACAAGATAAATTAGCTTGTCCAGGCCACCATCTACCGTAAACGTCCCCATAACTGTTGTACTCTCTCCTGGGCGCTATTTACTCTCCCAGGAACCGCCCTCGTACACATCCTGGGAAGTTCTGTCCTTCCGCCAGTGTTTTTACTTGTGGTAATCTCATAAGAGTTCCGCTCCGCCAAACATTGTTTACTCAGACAAAAACTCACAGACTTTAAAGTTACGATGAAGATTTGTGAGGAAAGTCCGGTCACCCTGAAGCCCCCCCCCCCCTAGTGTGTGTGTGTGGGGGTGCGTGTGTGTGTGTGCGTGTGTGCACGCGTGTGGGTGGGTGGGTGTGAAGCACTATGCATGTGGATGTATGACTGTCTGGATGTAACTGTGGATGCATGAGTGTGGATGTATGACTGTGTGTACATGTGACTGTGTGTGTATATGTCACAATGAATGCTTATGATTGTGTGTATACAGGCCTTTGTTTGTGATTGCATATGTGACTTCACTTATGTATGGCTCTGTATATGTGACTATGAGAATTTGTTATTCGGGGGGAGGGGGACTCTCTACCATCTCACACCTGCGACTCGTGGAATTAATATCATAAAAAACTTACAAAAGGATTAAAACTTCTTTCTTCTTATTTGATAATCCTGGGTGTAAGTTTTCTGCGGTGGAAGGGGGAGAGGGAGAGAGAGAGAGGGGGAGGTAGAGAGGGGGTGGGAGAGTAGAGGAGGGAGGTGAGAGGGGTGGGAGGTGAGGGTGGGAGGTAGAGAGGAGGGAGGTGAGAGGGAGGATGGGAGGTGAGGGAGGAGGAGGTGAGAGGGAGGATGGAGGGAGAGAGGGGGTGGAGGAGAGAGGGAGGAGGGAGGTAGAGAGGGAGGGAGGGAGGAGGGAGGTAGAGGAGGGAGGAGAAAAGACAGGAGATGGGAGATAACCACTGGAATGGGGAGATAGATTGAGGGGGTGACTTAGCCTGGGGGAAGAGGAGTAGAGAAGGGGAGAGGATCGGTACAGTTGGAGGGGGAGGAGGAAGAGGAAGATGGAAGGTTAATAAGACCAGGTAATACAAAATTCTCACCTGGGTGTTCTCCTGCAGGTGTCATGGATCAGGCAACGTGACCTCCACATCCTGACTGTCGGCATCTTCACCTACACCAGCGACGACAGGTTCAAGGTGAGTCACGGTGCACCTAGATGGCAATATTCAGGTGAGTCACAACACACACACACACACACACACACACACACACACACACACACACACACACACACACACGAACAAGGGAACTTAACTCTTTGAGGACGATGGTTATAACTCTTCAAGTATGATATCTTTTAACTTATAATATTCAAGGATTTAAATCATCGTCCTCAAAGGGTTTATTATTATACCTCATTAAGAAGATCTGAATAATTGTAATCCTCAAAGAAAGGATTTTGTTTTCACATTATTTGAGAACTTTTTTTTTTACTTTTTCATTAATAAAATTAATTTGTTTTGGTAATGTATTAAGTTAATAATACTCTCTCCTGTTGCTCTCTTTGTGTTGATAACCAAGAGAGAGAGAGAGATATAGCTGAGGAAGTAGAGAGAAAAGATAAAATAAAACAAAATATTAATACAAATGCAGAGTGTGGAGAGGACTGGACAAAGACGTATCGACCCAAGAGGCAACACCGAAATTCAAGCGCCATTTCTCGACTCTTTTTTTTTTCCAGCAATTTCAGAGACACAGAAATGACCCTTCCCTCCCTCCCTCTCTCTACTCTACTCATATACGACCCTCTATTTTCCTCCCTTCCTCCTCCCCAGAAACCCCCCTTCTCTCTCTTTTCCCTTTAAAAAAAATATTAAACGATCCTCTTCCCCCTCCCCCTCCTTTCCATCCCAACTCTCACCCCTGGATAAGACTCTCTTTCTCCAACCCCTAATACAGAATACGACCCTCTTCTAACCTTTCCTCTCCTGCCTCAGAATACAACCTCCCCCTCCTCCCCTTCACTGTCAAACTCTCAAAAAATACTCTTAAGAATAAAACGTAAATTTCTTTATTTCTTCTTCCCCCCCCGAGGCCAAAAACTCCGGCATATGTGAACAGAAATTCGGACCCTGAAATGAAGGCTCCCGATGTAAGGTACTTCCGGGCGAGCCATAGCGAGGTAATATTTGCCGGAAATGTGACCCGGAGCCAACCAACCCTGGCGGGGGCGAATTCCCTGTTTTCTTTTTTTTTCTTTTTATATTTCTATATTTTTCTTTACAAAGGAGGTTTATATATACTTATTATATTTACTTCGATCAGGTGGTGGATGGTGGCGTCCCAGGCTGTCCCTCAAGTTGTTCTCAAAGGCTTTATATAGCTGTGATGTTTGGTTGATCCGTCTATAGTTTTCTACATCACCTTTTTTCTCCTCTTGTTTTTTATTGGGGTGACATTGGTGTTATCCTTGATCCAGGGATTTCTGGAATAGGAGTCTTAGTGGAGTGTAAATCTCGCTTTCTACCTCCTATATCACCTTGATCTGAAAAGGATTTGATGATTGAGATATATACAGCTATGTACTTACCCTGAAATTAAGGCTATTAAGTGAGGTTTAATATAAGAACAGAGTGACTCCCAACATTATTCAAGTTTACCCTAAAAACTAATGTTCTTAAGTACATCTGTGGGACATGTTTTCTCTAAAAAAGAAAACACACACACACACACACACACACACACACACACACACACACACACACTCCTCACACACACACACACACACACACACACACGACGAACTCAGTTGGTATTCATGAGTTAAAACAAAAAAAAAGTCTTATTGTATAAAAATCAAGGAAAAAACTTCACTGAGAAGAGTTTGGAAAATATACAGTGATGGTCCCTGTTTCAGTGAGACCTCCCGTGAGCCGAGGTGTGGAGTCTGGTGTATTGGGTCTGGCTTGTTGACGTCTGGGCAGTAGTGTTTACCTGACGCCTTGGAGGGGGGAAGTGGATGGTGATAGTAGGGGTATGATGGTGTGGTGATATTAGTGGGGGTATGGTGGTAATGGTGTGGTGATAGTAGTAGGGGTATGGTAGTATGGTGATAGTAGTAGTATGGGTATGGTGGTGTGGTGATAGTAGTAGGGTATGGTGGTGGGGGATGGTGGATGAGGTCGGGAAGTGATACAATGGTGGTGGCAAGAGTGGGGAAATAGTGGTAGAAGTTGTGATAGTGGAGGTGGTGGTGGTAGTAGTAGTAGTAGTAGTAGTAATAGTGAAGGTGTTAATAGTAGTAGTAACAGTAGTGGTGGTGGCAATAAAAAAAAACGATTGTATGAGAGAGAGCTCAACCCTATACTCCAGATAAAATAATAAATCCCACAATAAGAGAAATGAATAAAATAAATATTGAATAATACCTGAAGAACTGAGCCACCAGGAATCTTATTTTATTTATCCGTCTTATTTCAGCTCATTAGTGTGTGTCTCCTCGTTATTTTAACTCATTCATTCACCAGGAAAAATATTCTGAGTGTCTGAGTTAGTTAATGACGGCCAGAGAATATACTTAAGAATCTGTTAAAAAGTATATACACAAAACCAATTGAAACCATGATTTTGTAGTCTTGTAAGATGAGAAAATTAAAATCGCATGAATATCTTAAAAGTATACGAATACAGTACATGAAAGTATATGAAATTCTTAAAAAGTGTTCGACTACATGAAACTACATAAACTTCTTTAAAGTATACAAACTAATGACACTATTATGCGAAAAGTGATTCCATGAACTTCTTAAATAGTTAAAAAAAAGTAAAATGAAAGTAAAAATTCTTTGTGAAAAACATAAGTGTATAATTTGTTTAAAAGTTTACCAAAAATACAAAGTAAATGGAGTTCGAAGATAAAACTGAAGCCTCGCGAAGTTCTTAGTAAAAGATAATGAAAATTTAAAGTTTCCTCCACAAAATTTGAAACTAATTTTGCTTCTTGGGGGAGAGAAGAACGGACGAAAATCCTTAATAAAAATAATTTTCCTGTTAGTGTGAGAACGCAGGAGGAGGAGGAGGAAGCGTAGACTCGCAGAGAGAATTTAAAATGTAGTGTAAATAGACCAGAGAACGAGGCAAGAGAATACAGGAAGAGAATAAACAAGAATAAACTACTTGGGGAGTCTCGGAGGAGGCGGCGCACGCACTAGGATAAAAAAACAAGGTAAACGTTGCTGTGGGGCCGATATATTCAGGAGCTGGAGGACTCGTACTTCCTGGGGTTAAAAAAAACAAAGTAAACCTCGTGGGCTGATTCAGACGGTGAAGGACTCAGGGAATAGACAAGTCTTGCCTCAGTGTTGTGTATTATCACGGTCGACAACGTGGTCTCCATGCAGGTCTTCTCGGCTGTTGCATAATTTCTACTTACTTCAGCTTTTAAGGAAGCTGATGAATGAGGTACTCTGGTTTCCTCCCCCACAAAAAAAGATCATACATCTGTTTATACATACTCGACATTTTTTATGCTTGGTGTGCAGGATACAATGAAAATGTGACTGATGTAAACTGTGTCGAGAGAGGAATGAAAAATGTGACCGTCATGTGAGTTGGATAAGAACATCGATTAGTTAACACGGTGTGAAATTCCGGGAATGGATATAAGTGAAGCCTGACGTATTCTTAGAATGAATTTTATCGACCCAAATAGTGAGTGTCAGGCCAGTTTGAGGATGAGTGATTGGGTCAGGTGTTGAGCCAAACGATACGTCTTGTCATGATAGTGTTCACCGAGTATATTGATGGGTTGCCAAGTGAGGTACGTATGTGGCAGACTCACAGGAAATTGAAGTGAATTTTTATCGCGCGGTTCAGACGAGTTGCAGCGCTTCTTGACGTGCCAGACTGCCATGGTACTAATCATTAATTCGGAAATGTAGCAGTAATGACATACAGTGTGCAAGGGAGAAAATATATTATAGTAAGCACGAAGATTATTATTTTGAGACAATTTTATTTTCTATTGAATTATAGGCTGGTCACAATTCAAGCTTTAAGGCAACTTCCTGTTAGTAATACAATGGTAAATAACCAAAACACTTTTCTTTTTATCCAAACTGTAGGTAACAAAGTGTTATGTGGTGTTATGAACGAAGAATAATTATTTAACGTGCTGTATGTACAGGGATGATTAATCAACATGTGCAGGCGTAAGAATGAGTAACTCGGGTGTCTTGTGTTGCCCACAGGTGTTCCACCCCCCGGAGGCCGAGGACTGGTTCCTGGACATTAGCTCCGTGACCTTCAGGGACGCCGGAGTTTACGAGTGTCAGGTCTCCACCAGCCCCAAAGTCTCCCTGCCCATCCACCTCACCGTCCTGGGTCAGTGTGTGTTTATATGTTTTCCTTTCTATGTTTCAAGTATACCTTAACAAATAATACCTTCAGCTAACAGTGAGCTAACAAGGTTGTTGTGTGGTACAGCTGTACAGGAGGCGGACATCCTGGGGCCGCGGGAGGTGTACATCCAGCATGGCTCCACCATCAGCCTCCACTGTGAGGTTCAGGCCGGGGTGGAGGCGGTGGGTCCCGTGCGATGGCTCCGGGGCGCCGCCACCCTCAACTACAGCTCCCCAAGAGGCGGCATCAGTATGGAGGTAAGAGACATGTTCCTCTCAAGACTAGTAAGTGTCACGTCTCTCAGCCGTATTACATGACGTTCCCCGCACACGACTCCCCCTGGTGCTCAGGTCCTCCCCGACAATACCACACGACAATGTCTCATAAACGTTCCATGTCTCCTTAACACGCCACTATGTACGAGACCCTTGGAGACCAAACTCTCTATACTGTTGTATCACATCTTCATAACACCACCAACTCAGACACGTTACCAAACCCCGACACAGTTATATTTACGAGTAACAAAATTCAGTGCGACAACAATCACCAAAAGTCATAATAAACGCCAGTACATCACCACAATACTCTCGGGAGTTATACAGGATAACTTGATATTACAGCACCGACGACACACACACACACACACACACACACACACACACACACACTCTTCGACTGATACATTGTAAATTGTTTTATTGTTTATCACGTTCATCGACCTCCACCTATTATCCACCCCATTCCACCTATCCTCTCATTATCCACCCCATTCCACCTGTCCTCTCATTATCCACCCCATTCCACCTGTTCACCCATTATCCACCCCATTCTACCTGTCTATTCACCACCCACTAACACCTTGCACCATCTGGCCGACCACAGGTGGAGAAGACGCCCACCAAGACTATGTCGAAGCTGTACATCACGCGTGCGGTGCGGGCGGATTCCGGCAACTACACCTGCGCCCCCACCTTCGCCCGCCCAGACTCAGTTATCGTCCACGTCGTTAATGGTGAGTATAGCGAAGTGTAGTGAAGTGAAGTGAAGTGTGTAGTAAGGAGTGGAGATGAAAGTAGACGGATGTAAAGGGGTTTTGATGAGTATGTATATTAGTAGAGAAGTGTTGAGGGATGCAGGTGAGTGTAGACGATTATACAAATATGTGTGTGTGTGTGTGTGTGTGTGTGTGTGTGTGTGTGTGTGTGTGTGTGTGTGTGTGTGTGTGTGTGTGTAGAATTCATACGCCTTTGGTAAAGCACAAAATAATCCTATGGCAGTTCTTCATAACACCCGGGATGGATAGCCTCTGAGCTGTCCAGGTGACTTCCCAGAATACCAGGAGTCTCATTACTTGGTCTCTTGTTGTGTCTCGTCAGCAGGAGGTGCAGAGATCCATAACTTTCTCATGAATGTTCATCCTTTTTCAGGAATGTCATCTACTTTACAGTCATTACCATCTCGTGCAAACATGGAACATAATGCAGGATCATTCTTTGGAGCAACAAGTTTATTTACCCCTGAGCATTGTCACTTACCTCATGTCAACAGGTTAATTGCTCTTATCATCGAATCAAGACCCATTTTCCCCAGTTTCCTCCTAAATAAAACTGGTCATAATTACGGTGACTTTGATCCGGATCAACTTCATTAAGTAAACCGGAAATAATTAAAGCTCCATCACTAACATCATTAGATACATCTGACAGTCCTGGACAAACTCATATTATTTGAAGGGGAGGAAAGAGTACGATATTTATCCTCTCGCTTTGAAGTATTGTTGGAGTGAGAGTCACAATAGGGTCTGAGAACAATCTATTTCCTGCTACACCTTTGCGCATCAACAACATGACTTCTTCAACAGGTAAGGTTGTCTGTGCCGCCACTGTGACCAATTACTGTATATCAAACAAGATGTGTTTTAAGATACACTCCATCAAGAAAATTAAGACTTCCTCAAAAAACTCTTTAATGTATCGTTATTAAATCTCATTCAATGCGGTAATGAAACGTTACTTAAAGTAACAAGTGACGCATAAGTCTCCATTAAAATGTACATAAGGTAAACCCTTCTGCCCTCACTTGTAGAAACAGTTACTGCAAATTCATGGAGCCCAAGTGAGTCCTTAGTGTCATCTGCCTTTAAAATGTCACTAGGATAGAAGAGGTCAATATCTGGTACAGTGGCTGGTACAATTTGTGAGATGTGGCACCTCTGTGTTTGTTTACAT
Organism: Homarus americanus; assembly: GCF_018991925.1. Taxonomy (NCBI): domain Eukaryota; kingdom Metazoa; phylum Arthropoda; class Malacostraca; order Decapoda; family Nephropidae; genus Homarus; species Homarus americanus. The sequence continues at coordinate 7,855,902 of NW_024733126.1, read as the reverse complement.
CACATTAAAACTCCCGGAGTGACCAAAAGAAACATCGTTGCTAGATAAACATTCCCCAGAGGTGCCACATATCACAAAATGCGCCAGCCATTATACCCTGTATTAAGTCCAGGTAACTACAACGAACACTAAATTAATGAACTGATTAGAGAAAAGGTAATTATTGGCGACTTTCCCGCCGTTGATTTTTAATAGAAAACGAATTTAAAAACGCCGCAATTTCGCTGTGTTCTGTAGTGGACACTGTCGCAGTTACGAGAAATGTGTTAAAAGGGGTTTGTTTAAAATTTCAACTTAACATTAACCGAACCGAACCTAACCTAGCATATTTAACACCTGCTGTGGGCGAACAAATGACGCGTCGGCGGTATAGTCGTCAATATTAGCCTCGTTCTCTATAACAATCTTCCCATTCCAAGCTTCCAAGTCTTCCTCACCAGCTGAGGTCACCCAGTTACTGTCAACTGCGAATCCCGCCATAAAGTATTTTGTGTTAATCCTCCACAAATAATTAATATATACAAGCAACTTTTAATGACATTCTGTAAACACAGACATAAAACTGTACTCTTAATACGAGGAGATAATTAAGTTATATCATGTAAGTGAACGAGTTAAATACAATGAAAGGAATTAGTAGTAAAGTATCAGTAACCAGAGACTGTACAGCAGGACCTTCAGACAAGAGGAGTTAACATACCTCGCCTGGCAACACCTACTCGACCAGAACGGGTAAACAGTACTTTAAAATACGTCCAGCAAAACGTTCCTAAACACAGAACATAATACTTGGTTACCTGTTTACTGTAGGCAATAAAGGTCCTCCAGGATGATGAATTATAACACCTCCGCACCTAACCTGATCTTCCACTGACTGGCCAGTGTTGACAATGACAACTTGAGTGTTGACTGCTGACACCAAGTGATTTTGACCGAAATATCGTACATCTTCTAAATAATATCGTACTTAAATTATCTTAGATTCTGAGAAACTATACTTACACAGTGTACAAGTGAAAATGTATATGTGTGTACTTATACTAGTATTCTGTTGATGAATATTTAGTTGGTAATGTATTATGTAGGGGAGGGGCAGAGGGGAACAGGTGTTTGTTTGTGTGCGTTGAATTTATGAGCTTGTGGTTTCATCAATACTATCTGCCCCAACAAAGTTTACATATATCTAGGTTCAAGAAAGCTGATAATAGGCTATTTTAGTAAACTACCCAACCATCACAACATTATTATGAGACAGAAACTTACACCAAAACAACACAAGACTGAGACTCACTGACACGTTCAACAGGTGTGAGTAACAGTGATGAGGACAATACCAGTTTACCTGTTCCTGCCTACGACCCAGAAAACTTCCATTATACTCACACGGCGACAATTGAACTAAATAATATTACAATATTTAGTTATACACGGAACAAGAGTCGACCCCACTGGCACTACCAATCAGAACGCAGGAGGGATGATGAGGAGCCAATCAGAATGTAAGAATTTCGTTGTACTGGTAATATCGTGATATGTGTCCATTTAACGTACTATAAGATAATCATAGTACGTTGTTCAAGTGTCTGACTGTGACTCATTAGAAAGACACATAATAAGTTTTAAATTGCTGAAAGTACAAAATTATTACACAAATGTTACAAACAACGTAAAGTAACAATTATTTATACCCTGTCACACGATACACTGGGTGAAGAATCCTCCAGGATGTCTATTTTTAAAACAATAAAACCAAAACAATTCTCCAACTAGTACACTAAATAAAGGTTATTGATTAGTACAAATACATCAAATATAGCCAGTCTCATCATTATATATACATAGATTTTTATTTTTATTTTGACTATGTTGATATTGAAAGGGGAAACATTTCCGTATGTGTAAATTAATCATAATTGTCAAAATATTTATCTGTAGTAACCTTTGATAAATTATAGAAAATATCAGGTGTTATGATCAATTATTATTTACGTAATTATACATATTTTGCATACAAAAATGTTCCGTCAATCAAACTAATAAGGTAAATAACTAAAAACAAAATATTCGCTCCGTCTATAGTGGTCAATGAAGTGTCTTTCAAACCACAAAATGAAATCTCACTACATTTGCTACGTTAACTTTTTTTTAATACGACCCTGAGAGTACTTATTGATCTTCGCTCCAGAAGTCCAATCCCAAGGAAGGTGGAGAGGCCCTTGACCCTTGTAGTGCCCTCCAGGGTGAGGGTGACCGACACGCCCCGCGGGGGATATCACCTCACCAATCCTGCACACGCCCTCTTGAGAAGCTAAAGTCAAGAGTGTCGCCGCCCCGGAGTCAAAATGTTGCAAGGCGTTTCAAGTTTATTTTTTGGTCGTCGTCGTCATCTGTGTGTCTGTACGTCACTCTGATGTGTTCACTACGCCAAAGAAAATGTGGCAGATATGTAAAAGATAGCGGTGAATGAGCTGTGGTTGGCAACAGCGTGAATCAGTAATCTTCTGGTGACTAATTTCTGGGTAATGTACGGCGGAAATGATGAAAACTGTGGACAATGAGAAGGATGGTATTACATTCTTTAAGGCCCTGGTTTTTGGTATTATATGGGGTGGCTTGGCTGACATAAAGAGTGAATGTTACCCCACCTAGTAAGTGTGGGTGAGAGGCTATTATTAGCCAGAGGTCCAGAGGGTGTACAGATGTCAGAAGAGGGTATTAATATTATCCCTGACTTGCTGGTGTTCAGTAACTCCTTAAGGTTATTCAGCAGTGCTCGGTGACTCCTGAATCTCCTGATGGTTGCCAGACACGCCTCGGCGACAGACAAGTGTATCTCGAAGTTATGTGAGTGTCCCGCTGTTCATATACAGTAAGCTGCATGTGTGCTCATTTGGTTTCAAGATCTGTACCGTCTTGTCAGAGAGCAGAAAGGATGGCTACAACCACACCCTGTTCAGTGTTTATTCAACGCCATTACCTCTCGCACGAGCTCCAACTCCGTCAAAAGTTACGAAGAAGATATGTCTGTCATACATCGACTTGCTGGAGAAGATGGCTTCCGGGCAGGACATTGGAGTTGAAATATTCATTCTCTCTCCCGTCTGGAAGTCTTGGCGTCTTACTGAGGCTTCAACACTACACTCTTCTTAAGTTTTCTTGATATAAGCAAAGCTCTTGATGGAGTGTTACGGGAGCCTTGTCTTAAGCTCACTGATCGAGTCGCTCTCTCGTATCCTGAGATTAGTGTGTCGTTGTTAATTTGCATAAACGCCTCGCATCTTTGCCTAGCGCCCTGACTTACAAAGTTTTTCTAATATCAAATGCACAGCAGCAAGAAAGACGACGCTCGCCTCCACGCCCCCTGAAAAACTGATGGAGTTTTACGGCCTTCAAGAATCTGTATTTTCGGAGCCCTTCCCTTTATCAGATGGTCCGAGAAAAGACACGGACGACACCGCCCGGTTGGTTAACTCCGTCAGGACGCAGCTGGTGAGGCCGCTGGGTCTGGAAGGTTTGTGTCTCCACAACACAGGTGAATATTTACCTGGGAGTTACCTTAAAAAGTTCACAATAAGAACTCAACACATATTTTTGTGTGTCATGTGATGCCTCCAAATTTAAGGTTCTTGTGGGTAACTTTAGTAAGAAAAATGGAAGTTTTCTGCAGCAATTCACTTAAGTCGTCCAAGAATTTGTCCCAATATGATAATTTGGGTAAAATGTGTGCACCGTGAGTCATAACCGGATATCATAGTGGCGCTACAATGGCGATGTTTTTTATTAAACACTATAATAAAGCGAAGCTATTTTCTGGTTCCCTCTCCGGCTGTATACTCCCCAGGGAGCTGTTGTGAGTTTACGCTCTTGTTCTTAACTTAAGTGCGAGGCAAAACTTATATTTCTTTCTCCCTCTTTCTGTTTTTCCTTCTCTTATCTCTCTCTCTCTCTCTCTCTCTCTCTCTCTCTCTCTCTCTCTCTCTCTGCCACACATAAACATGCACGTAAACATTCTCCCCTTCTCTCGGTCACTCACTGTACCTATTGTGGTAATCTTGTGTACTGACAGTTTCTTAATCAACATAGACCGTAATGTAACACTGTATACTACCGTCCCAAGACCGTAAATCACTCACTGTTTTTATCCATAGTGACTTTGTAAAAAATAAATTGTTCACCTGAGATTACACACCCCGGTCTATTCCGCCTAACCTAACCTAACCCCCAAGTAACATTAGGTGTGTTTAATGTTCAGGTGAAATAAGCTGGAGTGTCTAGTGTTCAGGTGACCCAAGTAATATAATAGGAGGTCATCAGTAATCTGGATCAAGTTCTATCATAAACGTGACGGAGGAGATAATTACTACAGGTGAGAGAGTGGCACTACAGGAAGGTCACGAGGTTACGATAAGGTCAAAGGTCAGCATGGATGAGAGGTCAAGTTATATCGAGTAAAAGCAAAGGGTGTCAGATTCACAGTGGCCGCTCAGATCACAGCAATACTGGATCAGGTCTGGAGTTTAGGACACGTCATGTGTATTCATAGACATGAAAACTGTGTGTGTGTGTGTGTGTGTGTGTGTGTGTGTGTGTGTGTGTGTAACTGTATTCTGTGTTTGTACCTTAGCTCATTATATGTGGATGTTGTGGTATGTTTATACTTTATACGGAAAACTTGATCGCTACAGCTGGAGAAGAGTCGGCGGCGGCGGTGCAGAGCAGCGTGGAAGCAGTGCGGGCGTGCATGGGCGTGGTGTGGGCGGCGACCCTGTTGGCTGCTTGGCTCAGGCCCGCTCACTCTCTCACCTGGCGTCCGTGAGTCATGCAGGTGAGTTAGAATTACCTCGACCCACCTGGAGTAACTAAAGGTCTCTCACACACTCAGACAAACACAAACTTCCATCAAGACAATACAGATTCTATGACCTTGACAACCTCGATAATCCCGAGTACAAGAGTGAACTGACGAAGGTGATAGTGAACATTGAGATTATCTTCGTTTAATATACAGTACAGTACAGCACCTTGATGTTGATGTTAGTGAGTCTCTGTACAGTTGGCTGCGTCATCAAAACATAGAAATACTGTTCTGTCTTTCCAGGCGGTGTTGAGCGTGTACAGCTTGGTGTTCCCTTCCTGTCCCCCCACCCACAGGTGAGTTACACACACACACACACACACACACACACACACACACACACACACACACACACACACACACACACTTGGGATATCCCTATCAGGTGAACAGTATCCCAGTACTAGATTCAACCCATTTTATAGGAACCAATACTCTGGTGAGCTCCGTCTTAGGTGAACCCGGTTCAAACGAGTTCTTATGAAGTGAACCTTCTACAGGTGAGTTTCTATTAGGTGAACGCCACAAGTGAGTCAGTTGAGGCTTCTTTGTAATCCATATATTTGAACCCCGTCCATGAATGAACCCACTAAGATGGCACTTCATTATTTGAACTCCGTAGATGAGCTTCCTATGTATGACCAAGACACAACACTTCCTCTTACCACTAAACCCACAAGACAAAATAATTGAACAGTGATGGTAAAGTCTTGATGCAGCTCAACACTTTTACAGCCACGTCAGAATTTTTGTTTATCCCGTTGGTGAGAATTTTGCCGTCAAGATGAAGTTACCTGAAGTTTACACCGTTTTCTGTCGAGACAAAATTTCCCACCTAGTCACTGATTATTTGGAAACCAGAAAAAATAATGATGTATGTACTGTATTTATAAAAGGTGAATACATAATAGAGTATATAGTATACTGAAGGTATGAATGGTAATATATAAAGTATATATAGTAGCTGCTAAGTGTATATTCTACTAAGCATACGTCATATACGCATATAAAACATACAAAGTACACAAACTATATGACTGGATCTAGTTGAATATACAAGGAACATTAGCTGACATAATATACACTGAAGGTTCTGGAGTAACGTCAGATAACTCCAGTTATTGACACACTATAAAACACGGTACAGTAAGTAACTAACTTACCAAGAAAAGGACAGACCCTCAACCAGCTGTCGAGGAGGAAGTGAGGACAGTCAGGAGTAAAATTAATGAGGTGAGGAAAACAGAGGAATTAAATAGAAAGCAAAGTACTTATAGATAATTATATAGAAACATACAGACATACAGATAGTGAGACATAGACACAGGAAGACACCTAAAACATACATAAACATGAACAAAAGCAAGTCATCATCAACACACTAACCAGGTCGTGTTTCTCTCCCCTACAGCCCGCCCGAACTGCTTGAGGCCCCACCACCACCAATGTAGTGTGCCTTATATTTTTGTAGGTGTTTCCCCAAGTATCTGTGTAATAAACTATATATTTCGACGAAGAGTTGTTTCTTTACCCTTCAAGTACACTCATGACCTTGTCTATCATTAAATACTTATTTATATAACACATTGAGATGTTCTTTACTGTTGTGTTCAAGACCAACGTGTTGACGCCACACCTGGTGATGAACACATAGTGAAGCTACACCTGGTGAGGGACACGGGGTGAAGCTACACCTGGTGAGGGACACGGGGTGAAGCTACACCTGGTGAGGGACACGGGGTGAAGCTACACCTGGTGAGGGACACGGGGTGAAGCTACACCTGGTGAGGGACACGGGTGAAGCTACACCTGGTGAGTGACAGTGGTGGTGAGGGACACGGGGTGAGGCTACTCCTGGTGAGGGACACGGGGTGAAGCTACACCTGGTGAGGGACACGGGGTGAAGCTACACCTGGTGGGACACGGGGTGAAGCTACACCTGGTGAGGGACACGGGTGAGGGTGAGGACACACACACCTGGTGTGAGGCACGCCATTATACATTTATTACATCTTATGGTAACAGATACAAGGTGGTAACAGATAAAGGAGGAAGATGAAAACAAATTCAGAGAGCTGAACGTAAACAAGGTGTGTTGAGGAGAAACAAACTTCCTCAAACACTGAAGTTTTGTACACTCTTAGGAGGCGGGATGGTGATAACTTTATACACACATAAACGTCTTTACACAAATGCACGCGAGTATTATGTCCAGGTGCCAACAGTAGTGTAGTGGCACCTGTCAACACCTGATATAAATTTTTAACTCTTATCTTACTTACGGAATATTAATGACTGGCCAGGTGCCATGATAATATTATTTCACTGCATTTATTCTGGAGCTTTAGTCTCGTCCGCGGCCTCGTGTTGGTCTTCCTCTTCCATACTGGTTTCCATATTGGCTTTCTGTGTCTAGGCAAATATTACCAATATATATTCAAATATTCAGCCGAGTCTGATATTGAGCTTTGTAAAGGAATGGAAGATAGAAAACACACACACACACACACACACATTATATATATATATATACATATATATATATATATATATATATATATATATATATATATATATATATATATATATATATATATATATATATATATATATATATATATATATATATATATATATGTTCAAGGGGGTTAATACAGTTTGGTACCGTGTAGTTAAGAATTATTAAAGGTAAATCAGGTTCTCACAAGATAACGTTTGTTAACGGAGAACGACAAATTTGTTACGTAAGACAATGTAAATTATATTTCTCCTATATTACATCTTACGAACGACTTCATATTGATAGTAATTCACAAACAAATTGGGGACGATGACGAAAGATTTTAAGTTTCTACATTTCTTCGTTTTTGTGTTTTTGTGAGTGTGTGTTTGTTGCATGTATTTGGGCATTATGTGCGTGCGTGTGAGCGTGTGTTATAGAAAACGAGGTGAAGGAGTGAAATATAGACTTGAATCCAATCATTACTGCCCCTCCTCCCCCCCCCCGTCCCTGCTGACCTGGAGGGAAGACCACCACAACAGCGATAGCCCTGGCATGCGAAAACATTGCCAGAGCAGCGGCGAGTGGTAGACAATGTAATCTAACTCTCCGGGATGTAGCGAAGGCATTTGACAAAGTCTGGCACGACGGTCTAAAATATAAGATCCTCCAACTCGGACTTCCCACCAACATTGAAAAGTTGCTTTGCAACTTTCTTGACGGCAGAAATGCCAGACTGAGGGTAGGACAACACACAGGAGAGACCTTCCCACTCATGAGTGGAGTCCCTCAGGGAAGCGTCCTCTCCCCCACCCTATATATTATCTACACAAGTGACACCCCGCCTCCCACTAGAATAGGTAACGAAGATATTATGTATGCAGACGACATCACATCAAGGAAAATCGCGAACGTTACAGGCCGAAAACACCAGGCGGGAATTAGAAAGGGTAAATAACTACGAAAAACAATGAAAAATCCAAACCAGTCTCCCGAAATTCACAGTGATACCCGTATGCAGAAGGAAAACCCATCCATTAGTAACCAATAATGCCCAGATAGAATACAAAAGCAGAGGCACCCTCCTGGGCCTGCATATATCCACGACAGGTTACTACCATCATGTCCACAGTAGGAAGGAAAAAGCAAGAAGAGAGCTGAGAAAACTATACCGCTTTAAAGCGCTTCCTGAGAAAATAAAACTGCGCCTTGTGACATCATTTATCACACCGATATTAACTTACCCAGCAATACCTCTTCATACTATGAGCACCACTCAAATATTAAAATTATAGGTGGTCCAAAATGAAGCCCTAAGATTCGTCACAGGTGAAAGATACCCCTTCACCAGAACCACAGCCGAGATACATAGAGACCTGAGAATGAAACCCATCAACCAGCAGCTGCACACCCTGGCCAGCAGAATCTGGCAAAAGATAGAACGATCAGAGCAAGAACTCCTTCAAAGACTCCCACCAGATAACGACAACAACCATACATGGTTCCCAAAAAGCTACGAAATCTCAAAAGGTCCATTACCACCCCTGATCTACACGGCCAGGCAATAGACAACTCCCTAGACCAGCATCCGCCAGTAGGGTCGGCGGAATATGAAATAAAGCCCTTAAAACACCCATAAATGGGACAGGGTAGGCTGTCTAGTGCCTGTACCGGCCGACAATAACTAACCCATGACACAACCCAAACACACTATTAGCTTAGCTAGGCGGTCAGCCCGCCCTCTCTTACCTCCTCCTGAATTTCTTCAATTTCCGAACTATAACTTCCTTCCCCCACCTCTAATCTTCCTTCATTCCTCCTTTCCCTACAAAAAAAAAAGAAAAAAAAGAGCTGTTGAATCAATGTCTTCTCTTGTGTTTCACAGAGAAAACATGTCTCACATTCGTCCCGGCGTCTCTCTGTCATTACTGAGATATCAACACTCACCTCTTGTCATCTAACACTACTGTAGTTAAGATAACCATGACACTGATCTCACCTGTTAGATTTAGTGATGGAAGGGACGCGTCCCTGTCCAGGAAAGGTAAACATATGTGACTGGGAGACGACCCTCCTGGTGTATTCCTCCGCGTTTTCTGTTGCGTGTTACCCGAGTACCTGAAGGTGTGGGGGAACTAAAGTAAACTGACAACCTTTCTTTAATTATGGAACCGTAAATTTATTCAAATCAATTTGTCTTTATATAAGTTTAATCCCTCGTTCTGTAAATAACACCCATCCTCTACCGACCCGCACACGACACCCACTACCCACACACCACCATCCCCCGTGTTCTCTCTGCCACGATCGTGATTTTAAATTCAGGTACTAAAGTATTTCCGTAATCATGTTGTACAAGTAAAGGTTTTAAAAATCCCAATCAAAGTACAACACCAGACCAAAATTAACTTACATACAGAGTACAAGACCCTCACAACATTAACTTCCGAATACATAGTCATAAACGTGTTGCTTCTTCTCAATTATTTACATTTATTTACACAATTTATACCTAGATTACCTGAGTCCATCGTAAGGGTGATTCTCCGGCTGGATGTGCCTATCTGTCTCTACACTGTCAATATATTCCCTTCATGGTGTTGCTCCTCGACTCTGTTCTGAACTCCCCACAGCCTCCTCCACTTCCTCTTTACCTCTGCTCACCTTTTTTTAATCCTATCCTTTCACACCATTCCTCTCTCCCCGTCTCTCGTTTTCTTTACTCTCTACCTCTTTCCACGTCTGTCCTGCCCTCTCTTTCTCTCCCTCACTTACCACTCCACCACCTCCTCTACCTCTCTCTTCCCACCCGAGACTTTTACACACACACAACAGACCGACAGCAAAGGTCAGCTTCATATATTATGTTAAAGCTGTAATGTGGATGGGTCTCAACCTCTCACTGAAGCTTGTGGTGGTAGTGGTAGTGGTGGTGGTGGTGGAATAACGGACTTATATATTATGGAAACAAAAAACCGATGAGAATTCTCCCTGTTTTCTCTTTTTTTCCTTCTCCCTTTCTTCGCTCTTTTTTTCGTCTCCGAAGCTCTTTCTCTTTCTCTCCTTTGGTGTCCTTCTCTCTTTCAATTTCTCTTCTCTCTCTCTGTCTCTCTTTGTTACTCACTTTCTTTCAATATCTCTTATTTTTTTCTTGTTCTCTCCCCTTCTATTCTTTCTTTCATTTCCTCTCTATTTTAATATCTCTTTCTTGTTTTCTCATTGTATTTCTTTTCTCTATCTTGCCTTATCTTTTCCTTTCGTTTTCTTCCAATCTCTCCTGTTCTTTATTCTATGCCTCCGATTATTTTCTAATGTCCTTCACGTTTTCTCTCTTTCTGTTCTCTCATTCCCTTTTTCTTTTTTTTACCGAGGTAAGATATGAAAGGGAGTGAAAGCCCAGCACTTACCGCCGTCAGGAGCCTTCATCACCCACCTTCTGGTCACCTGCTGTTGTCCATCAGCTGTGGCCGGGAGAGGGGGACTCGGAGGCCTGGCCAGCTGCCAAACATGCCTCTGAGGATTTTATTTTACCCATATACTGTTTAGAGAGAACAGAAGGAACTTGGGAGAGGGGGAGGGATCATAGGATTTTATTTTACCCATATACTGTTTAGAGAGAACAGAAGGAACTTGGGAGAGGGGGAGGGATCATATACGTACGCCGGCCTACCAAGAGAGGAACAGAGGTGGGCGCAGGTCACCAAGGACGGGGAACTTCGTACTCAGAGGAGTCCTTATGAAGGTGAACCAACCCCTTGATCCGAAAGTTCATCCTTGATGGTACAAAGACTCCAGCTTCAACCATCCAACTCAGGACGACCTTAAGAGGGGACCCCTACGGTGTGTGGGGCTGACGACCCATAATGGGGTTCAAGACATTGTGGTAACTGTGTGGAACCTCACCAGCAACCAGCTCGTTATGGGTGACCCGACCAGGTGTCAACAAAACTATAATGATCCGTATGAGTTTGATAGAGAGGAAGGTCTTGCTCGTATTTCAGTGCCCAGTGAGCTCGAGTGATTGTAGTTTCCTGTTATGTTTATAGTCACGCTGCACACTACCCATACAGTACTGGTGCAACACATGACATCTGTACAAGTAATGGTGGACAGGTACACATCAAATAATAACACATACATCAACGTATGCACAGCGACCAGGTACATTGGAAATAATCTTACCACACCACCTTGTAACACATATACAACTAACAACAGGTAGAATATGACCACAACACCTTCCCGATACATATCTGTACCATGAATGCTAATGCTCGCTATACCATCGCGTTATACAGCTAACATGTGTTCTATTTTGGTCCTTAGTTCGTATTCGTGCCTGAGGGAGGCGGGGCAGAGGTTGTCACGCAGGAACGCCACAAACTTGATCGTCTGAGCTCTTACAAGACGAAGTTTTGCAGCATGACTAAGTTATGTAAAGTTGAACCAAACTTTCTCGTGGTTGGAATTGTTGGACGACTTCCAATCTCCCTCATGCAGTTTTATGGCTTTATGGCCCTGAAGTAATATGGCCCTGAAGTAATATGGCCCTGAAGTGTATGGCCCTGAAGTGATATGGCCCTGAAGTGTTATGGCCCTGAAGTGATATGGCCCTGAAGTGATATGTGTTATGGCCCTGTGATATGGCCTGTGATATGCCCTGAAGTGTTATGGCCCTGTGATATGTGGGCCCTGAAGTGTTATGGCCCTGAAGTGTTATGGCCCTGAAGTGGCCCTGAAGTGATATGGCCCTGAAGTGATATGGCCCTGAAGTGTTATGGCCCTGAAGTGATATGGCCCTGAAGTGATATGGCCCTGAAGTGTTATGGCCCTGTGATATGGCCCTGAAGTGTTATGGCCCTGAAGTGATATGGCCCTGAAGTGTGTATGTTTATGTACGCACACACACACACACACACTTACAAGAACAAATAAAGGTGACTAATGTAAGGATTATTAACAGGTAAAACAGGAAGATCACAACATGACCCGGGTGTAGGCTGGAGAGTTACTGAGGGTCTTATAGTATGTCAACAGTAACGTCGTGTTGATGTGTTGGGTCAAGTTGTAAAGTCCAGGTTACATTCAGTCACATTTGATCTCGGGGTAATAACGTTAATGGCCGCCAGACACTGAGCCTCCACTCGTCTACAAAGAAGGAGAATGGTAACATTTTATGTAATGGAAATGAACGACGTTAAAGAGAGAGAGATCGGTGTCTGAAATAATCATCGTTTCTATACGGGTGCTGATTGTATTTGCCGTAACTGGATATTAAAGGAGAGTTCCTGATGTTCAGTACCTCAGTAGTGACGTTATCACCTTAGTGGGCGCCTCACAGCCTCTTACTGCTTGGACCAACAACTTCTACAGGTTATGCAAGTTCCTTCACATAACACCTACAGATCGAGCACGTCGAGAGAGTAGGGAGGAGGTGCTGCCTGACCAGCAGAGAAGACCTTTAACGTGGGATACTGGAAGGTGTCGCGGCTTAAGACTCCCCTAAAGCAAAAGATCACGTGTTTCAGAGACGTACAGTAATAATAATATGGGTCACTTACGTTTTAATTCACCAAGCAATTAAACTGGCCCCCTGTTGTCCTGTACATGGACAAGAGGTATTCATTAGCGAAAAGACGGCTTCTGATTGTATGAGAGAGACGAGTCGCATTCAGTACAAACATGGTGTGCAAGAGGGAGGCAGACTCGTCGCTCTGTACACTGACACACTGCTCGAGGTGCACAATGTAGCAGCCTTACTCCGAGTGTTAAGCGAACTCTCCACTTCTATAAGTCATCCCCAAGTCAACACCAACAGGCAACACCAGAGAGTTTTATTACGCAATTTCAAAGTGAATTTCCCGGCAGAAGCTTCGAATCATACCTAATGGTTATTGTCTGCGCTAATTGTTTCACTTTCCTGCAGAGATAAAGTGATTCACGGCGTCAAGTTGACCTGACCCAGCAGTGTGATGATGACCTCTGGGCAGTTGTGTGGTGAGGTTAATATGACAACATTTAATGCAATTTAGTAAACACCATATTTTTTTTCACCTCACGAAAATGGCAATATTTAAAGCTTGATTTATACGTCTTCTTATTTTCTTAATTAATTTCTAATTAAGAATAGATGTAATTAGTTCCGTGTATCACCACAATGACTATGTTTAGAGTAAGAAAATGATCACCTCAGACTCAGACACCCTAGCTTATTTCACCCTCCTAACCTAACCTAACTTAACTTGTCGTAACTTAAAATAAATTATAGCCTAAACTAACCTAACTCTCTCAGGTGGTGCTAAGCTAGTTATTCTCCTGGTGAAATAAACTTGAGGCGTCTAATATCTGTCTCTGTCTGTCTGTCCGTCTGTCTGTATATCTCTCAGTCTCAAGAAACCCGAAAATTCCTGGTTACTAAAACATACTTGTACACATAAGTGGTGAGCACCTCGACGACACACCAGGAGGCAGAGATAAGACACACCAGGGGCAAGACTTATTCACTAATATCTTTTACCTGAAGGGAAGAATAAAAAAAAAGTCCGGAAGGAGAAAAATAGAGAAAGCCGCAGAAGGAGAATGAAAGCAATTGAATATGCTGTTGAAGATTGCAGAGAGAAACTTAGTAAGAGGATCAGGACAGTTTTCACCCGATCAACACACACACACACGGAGGGAGAGGGGGGGATTAGGTGTTATCTTCCTGTGTGGTGCATTGGAGGGAAGGGTGAGGAGGAGGGGAAGGAGAAGGAGGAGGAGGAGAAGAGGAGAGGAGGGGGAAGGAGTAGGAGGAGGAGGGAAGGAAGGAAGAGGAGGAGAGGAGAGATTGTGTCACTGGATGGTATATCCAGTAATCCAGAGTGTAAACATCCCCAACGATGTTGTATAAATGAAGAAGAAGAAGGAAAGCTATACCGAAGATGGTAGAGCTTTACATACAGACAAGACGACGCTGTACAGTCATCACCTGTACCTGTACTGTGGGAAAGACAACGACACTTCCTTAACTTGATGTTCCTTACAGAAGTTGTGAAAAATAAATGTCTTACCACGAGCTACATGACCTAAGCAACTCATAACTACGCAGGGAACATCATCAGAGGAGAGAAAGTAAATGTTAACACCACAGTTACAAAATAAAACTCAGGGACAGAGACCAGTACGAAAGTCCCAGTGGAATTCACACGCTGTTATATTGCTCAAATAAACCTGACGTAACGAGCTGTCAAAAGGATTGAAGAAAAGAAAATGGGAGATTTTTGCAGAAACTCAGTGGAAAGAGAAGTGTCACCACAGAACGAACGAGAACTTTAGCGAGACAGGAAAAGAAATCTAATGACTAATAAAATAGAAGAAGGCAGAGAAGGAGAATGGGAAGGGAGGAGGAAGGACACGAGAGAGAGAGGAAATGAAGACGAAGGACTAATCGTGTCAGCCATCGTACATCTTTCAGAATCACGAGAGTTTTAGTGGGATGTAAAGATGGCGACACTATACAAACTAGAATTTACGTTCTTAGGGGATAGATTAACTTTCAAAAATGACTTAATGCAAAAGTTAAATATCCCTGTATATACTGTACTGAGGTCATGGTGATCTGATTATGTTATGAGGGTATACTGTGCTCACTGAGACACATTTACAAGGGAAGTTTCACGACTGTTTGCCCAATAATGCCTAAGATAAGTCAGGTTGTTTGTACGTAAGGATGTAAATTATGTACAGACAAACACGATTGGACGGACAGATATTCATACCGTCCACTTTAATGACGGGTTATATAAATAATTAGTTGCAAATCTAAACATCTGGCACCTGATATCAACACGGAAATTGGAGGCTCGAAAAGATTATCTCCGCCTTCATATTTACCAGACGAGATTGAAAGTTGACTTAGGATTACCTTAAGAACTTGATACGGAAATAGTGTCATCCTCCACCCCTTCCTACCCTCCTCCCTGACCTCCTCTCTCCCTGACCTCCTCTCTCCCTGACCTCCTCCTGACTCACCTCTGCCCCAGTGTGTGTGTGTGTGTGTGTGTGTGCACGCGCGAAACATGATAACATAAAAATAAATGGCAAGAGTCACACCACTGTATCCGCTCCACCGACCGAGATATATGAGAGCTGTCCTGATGGATGGGTGAGGAGCTGAAGACCTCGCCACACTTTTACTACCAAGAACCATTTGCATATCACTAGAAATCACGAGTAATTCCCAAGCGCTCTCAGACTCCGTAGGAAACACCCACCCCCCCAAGAACAACACAAAGCCAACACCAACGGATGAAAAAAAAAACCGTTTCCAAGCGTCTGTGTTGAAACATCTCCTTTAAATACGAGTAGAGTAAAAAATATGTTTACTTGGAAAACTACATGACAAGGCCCGGTGGTGGTGTGTTATGTGTGGTTATTGTTCAAACGATGACTGTACACCACTATAGTAACGGTCCACCACTACAGTAACGGTCCACCACTACAGTAACGGTCCACCACCAGTACGGTCCACACTACAGTAACGGTCCACCACTACAGTAACGGTCCACACTACAGTAACGGTCCACCACTACAGTAACGGTCCACCACTACAGTAACGGTCCACCACCACTACAGTAACGGTTCACCACTACAGTAACGGTCCACCACTCCACCACTACAGTAACGGTCCACCACTACAGTAACGGTCCACCACTACAGTAACGGTCCACCACTACAGTAACGGTCCACCACTACAGTAACGGTCCACCACTACACGGTATAGTAACGGTCCACCACTACAGTAACGGTCCACCACTACAGTAACGGTCCGCCACTACAGTAACGGTCCACCACTACAGTAACGGTCCACCACTACAGTAACGGTCCACCACTACAGTAACGGTCCACTGGCACCTTCACAGCTCAAGCCGCCTCACCGTCGCCTCTACTCACCGTCAGGAATTTAATTAAAACTTTTGTGTCGAAATTAATTCAATAAAGACAAGTTTGTCACCCGTCGTCAATATGAACAACTGATGTGTTGTTCCTCTGTATCATTATGTGTCCATCAATGTGTCATAATGTGTTCGTCCCTGTGTCTGAAGGAGTGTTACGTCTTCCTCCCCGTGGGTACATGACACATACACAGAGACACATGACGTCTACTGTTGTTATAATCTTCATCCTTTTTCTTGTGTCTCTTTATCAGTTCATTATCTTTTTTCCTCCCTGATCTCCCTTCTCCCTCTACATCAGGTCTCTCTCCCTTATACTCCATTTTCTTGGTCATTCTCCCTTTATGCGCCATAACTCCCGCCTCTCTGCCTACCTGACTGGTCACCCCGACTCGCCAGCACATTACACCAGTGGCAGCAATATTCTCCCTTACACCGCCCAACTCTGGGCTCACAATGCCTCTAAGTCGGTGCATCACTGTTGAGATTTTCAACAGCAATTAGCGCAGTGAAGGAGAAGTTAGGAGCGGTGGAAGCAGCAGCGGGAGGCAACTCTAACTTAACAACGTGCTGTTGGGACTGACTTGTTGGTCAGGCGGACTGGTCCACCTGGCTCTGTATGGCGGGCTGCTGCACCTGGCTCTGTGTACCCAAATCTCTCACAGATGATCCCTCCCCTTATATTTAATATTGTTCGAAAATTAATTTATTTTAAGGAAAAACCGAATACTTTAATGTGTTTTGCCTTTAAGAGAACTGCCGCGGGTTATGATATTTCCCTTGTAGTTATATATAAAGGAAGAAAGATTTCCCCCTTCAGTCCAAATACTTTGAAAAATATCATTAATCCCTTGACGAAGAAGTCCTGCCTGGTGGTGGAGAGATGGAGTGTCGTGTCGGGCAGAATAATGATTACTGCTGTGTGGCGGCCCGAGAGAAGTGTATTAAAGAAGACAAATACTCCCCTGTACACTGTCTAATATTATGATGTAATAAATGTTAGAAAATAAAGACTGGACCAGGTTAGTGAGTTCCTTCGTATAACAGGTGAGTTGACTCCATGATTGGGAAGGTAGACTGGCTCGGCTGTAACGGACATCTACACCTGGCAATAATTTTCATCTTTTTACCACATGCTGCAGAGAGAGAGAGAGAGAGAGAGAGAGAGATGCCACTGAGTCTCTAACGCCATTAGCCATAAATATCAAAGATTATTCTACTGAACAAATTTTGGTGAGAATCCATAAGTGCTGTTTGTTGTCATAAGATGGTCTAGTAAATTTACTGCTTTGTACGACTTTACTACACACTGGGGGGTCGTTACACACTGGTGGGTCGTTACACACTGGAGGGTCGTTACACACTGGTGGGTCGCTACACACTGGTGTTACACACTGGTGGGTCGTTACACACTGGAGGGTCGTTACACACTGGTGGGTCGCTACACACTGGTGGGTCGTTACACACTTGAGGGTCGTGGGTAATTCTGAAAATATTGCGTTTTAATCTACATCTACTTTCACCAAATAATTCTATACCAAGTTGGGAACAAACATTGTACACCAAGTTGGGAATAAATTAGTTTAGCGCCGTATTACTCGCTCAGGGTGAAGGGAGTTACGTCATAACCCCCACGTAATGAGGAAGTACTCAGAAAATACTATACATACTTATATACTTTACAATAACAATAGTTCTTTGTTAAGTTTAGGAAGTTTTGTTCGGCCAGATTATATGACCTTCATCTCCACGGCCCAAAAGGTATTTTAGATGTACTGTACAAACAATTATACTCCAGTGTGCTGTACAGTAGTTCCCCCCAACAAGCTATGGAAGGTTGATGATGAAGCCTCACACAGCATGGAGACGGAGGGGGAACAAGCTGTGAATTAATTTATTATACCTGTTTTCTCTATTCTACTTTCCTTACGTTTTAGTTCATTACATTAAAACGTTGATACTGTACATGCATTCTTTTCATGTATTCAAGTAATTTTTTTTACAGATTCAATTGCCCAAATAATTATATAAATACGCCATAAAATTCTCTGTAAAAGATTCTTGAGAGAGGGGTAATACAGTCACCTAAACACGAGTCTCCAGCAGTTAGTTCCTCAATACATCAAATTTCATTAACCTTAAACATTGTTATTATCTTTTTCATGTAATTATCTATAGTCGGTCAAAAACGATTTTTTCTGATGACTTCTTAACCTGCGTGAGACAACTGGCTGTGTGGGTGCTGGACAGGGGCCGGACAGAGGTACTCAGGCCTCAAGTCCTCGGTACACAAGGGATACCTCACACACACGTCTTCACCCTCTCTCCACATTCACCCTCCCAACTATTAATCTATCCCTTCTACCCACCCACGTCTTCTTCTATCAGTCTATTCCATCTATTAATCTATCCCTCCACCATCTATCCCCTCCATCCACGCCTTCACCGCCTCCTCCTCCACGTCGTCTAAAGATGGATCAGCCGTGACTCTGATGCTGACGGAAGATTTGCTCGTCAGGGAGATGGATGTGCAGTGATTTGCATTTTATAAAACACGTTTATTGCTCTCGTGAGGCGCATTCTTCACGTACCAAGTGGGAATGTCAGATGATAGAAGGATATCAATGATTACCTGGCTGGATAGGTAGGTAGGTAGGCAGGTAGGTAGGTAGGGAGGTAGATTGATTAATTAATATGTACAGAAGATACAGAGATGATTGTATGACGAGAGAGAGAGAGAGAGAGACATACCCCCCAGCCTACATGACTTTTTCTACGTGTATTCAAGACGAAGATATTCACATAAACCTTCTCAGAGACGGAAATGAAAGTGTTTTTAAACTCGAAAATTGGAAAAATACAAACACAAAATCTATCTATAATCGTTATAATATTGTTGTATCGTCGGGATGAAGGAAACGAGAGATGAAATTCGTTATTTTATTATCACTTTTTTTTTAGAATGAAACAAAAATGGTAGACTGTGTTGTACATTGACGGCTGTCTCACTAGGTGTTCTGGCAGAAAATAAAAGCAGTGAAGGGTTTTTATTTCCATTCTCCGATTTCATGATAAAACCGTGATTAATCATGATTTAAATCTACTTTCTTTTTCATTCTTTAAATAAAATTATGTAAAATAAAAAAAAATTGCTGTGCTTTGTAATATTTCTAGATTCAATTTCAAGAAAGTCAGGCCGATATACGCAGGAGACACGAGGCGTTATTATAGCGTAGGAGGAGGTAGCGGAGGTGACTTATGCCTGACAGTCTTCACATCTCATCGTCGTCGTCGTCTCACTAAGAGGAATTGAAAGGCATTTCTTTGTCGAATTTTGCGAAAGGACAAGGATGAAAGGTCATAAAACTGGTGGATCATTCACCTTCGCTTTACGAGGTTTCTTACTCACGACGCCGAGACTTTAAACACGCGGGAGCTTTATGTGAACTATGAGTGTCCCTTTACCTCCTGTATGAGTGTTATGGTTCCTTCTTGTTCACCTGTGTTATGTTTAAATAATTTCTTCCCCTTTAACTTCTTCTCTTTTGACCGTCTGTCGAGTTATTTATCCCCGTCATTCAACCCTGAGAAAATGCTTCATCCTCATTGCTCTCAGTCACAGAAAATTGCTCCCCTGTGAGGTTGTGTTGAGGGAGGCAGGAGTGTGACCCACCACAAGTCTCACCTGACACAGTCCTCACCTCTCAGCCCTTGAAATGTTTTTATGATCAGATGGCGACTCAGATCATAAGTACTACTGAATAATGCTAATAAAGACCAGTTAGCTTATGTGTATATAAAATTGTTCTATAACTTGTATCACACTTTATAACTAACAAACCAAACAGGAAACTTCCGAAATATGAAAAATATTCTGGTCGGAAAAAGAACAAAACAAGTTAGAAGATCATCCTAGAGTAGTTCTTCACAGCACATACCAGATACATACATCCTCCAGAAAATAAATATTTGACAGGTAACCCGGGAAGGTAAACAAATAAGAATTACTTAACTTGACGTAAAAGAGACAATAAATAAGAATCTGGACGCGTGGCAGAGCTGGTGAGGAGGCTCGGGCTTCAACACTACCAGCAGCAGCAAGACATAAAACTGACAAGCGGCAACTCTCACGACTCAGTAAAGAGGAAGACGTACAGCACTTTCCTCCACCACTGGCTCCTTGGAACTCTCTAACAGGGAAAATAAATATATCAGGAAATAAAAGGAGAATAATTAAGCGCCACTAACTATATAAATCAATTATTTCATTACGAACTATCTTACTCTATATCTGTGGGAGGCTGAGGGTGGAGGATGAACCAGGCTTCACCATATACACAGTGTGGGGAGAGCGAGTCTTTCCCACACTAACTGTACAACTTCATCTGGGAAGAAAGACTCTGTGGTAGTGAATAAGGCAGAGAAAATGATTTGGTCCCTACAGCAGCTTCACTAACTCCAGGGGACTCTCTTTGTACAACCTATATATTTAATAATTAAGAGAGGGACGGCTCCCCTCTACAGCAGCGGTCATTATGGGAAGAGCGTCCTAGGTACAGGTTAACGGGCTTAGTTTACTTATAGAGAACGACCCGGCCTGTACCAGCTACACCCGTGTGTGGGCAGTAAACGATCTCGTCCTGCACTACCTACACCCATTCATATAAGGACAACGACCCATTTCTGCACCATTTACACCCATACCAGGTGATCTGCGCCACAGGTAAGCTAATGTACAATGAATTAAGGCATTAAGGTATATCCATAAGATGAGAGAAATTCAAAGCAAGAGAGGAAATATGACGTCACTGGTGTATTAACACTAAGGATGACGAAGCAGAAGTTTAAGTTAACCGTACACTCGTGGCCCCTGGTGACCTCCCCCCCCGCCGACCATCCCTTACAACAGCAGTTCCCAGCACCGCTGTCTCTTCACGGTCACATTTAAGACACTCCCGCACTAGAATTCCTACCATTACTGTAACCACAACGGCAATTAAGGAGAAGTAAAGGCCTCGTTAAGGTGATATAGGTGTTTGTCGTTGTACTTTATTTCCAGGAGCTGTCGACCACTACTGTAGCCAACTGGATCTTCAAGCTGTTAAGAGTGCCGGACACTAACCACTGCATTACACTCCGGGTGTTGGTGTGTGTGATACAGTATATGAGGCTCTAGTAAATTCGCAGCAGTAAATACCGGCGACAAGTGAGTGCATGTGTTAACATGAATTTGGTGTGCCCGAAAAATACTTAAAGTAGTTAGAGTAACTCGTCGGTCTGCTAATACACACACACACACACACACACACACACACACACACATATATATATATATATATATATATATATATATATATATATATATATATATATATATATATATATATATATATATATATATATATATATATATATATATATATTATTATTATAAAGTGGCGAGCCATCAGCAGGGTGAATGGTCCATTTCTCGTAAGTTATGCGCGAGCTGCCACGTATCTGGTCCAACATCAGCATATCTTGAGGCAGGTCGACCAGAGTGGACTACAAATGATGTGTTAAAATCCACACCTTGTTTGTTGACTCCCGGCACCAGGAACTAAGATTTTTACAAGGAATTTTGTCCATGAGAATTTCCTTAAGAACAAACATGTCTGAAGTCCCCCGCCAGGTGTGTCTCATTAATGACAACTCCGGTAATTATTGCCACTGGAGCTGGAGTTTACTGAACAAGTGTCTTGTATGAGACGAGCGACTTGTTGCAGGCGTTCTCTTCCGGGCCACAGTTCCCCACACAGATACACCCCCACACCCGGGCCACAGTTCCCCCACACCCGGGTCACAGTTCCCCCACACCCGGGCCACAGTTCCCCCACACCCGGGTCACAGTTCCCCCCACACCCGGGCCACAGTTCTCCCACACCCGGGTCACAGCCAAGACAGGCAAGAAACACACTGGCGCCCATCACCCTGGCTAAGTTACTGAAGAAGGTCTGAAGTTCCTCTTGACAATACCTGTTGTCAGGGGTAATATCAACAATCAATGTTTACCCAATCAAGTGTACACATTTGGTAGAGACTGTTTGGCTAAACTCACATTCTCTTAACACCAGACACTGCCTCACCTGGCGTCTCCCCTAAGTCACTCGTCCTTGACCCACTCTATATATCCGCTAATAGCTCTCACAAATTTAACTCACTGGAGGAAAAATACAAGTTAAGAGGAACGATTTTGAGGCATAAATCTTACTTAAGCGTTACAGCTGTCTAAAATTTTTATGTGATATCCAGAATTACATCGCTTCAGGCTTTAACGAATTCCATAATCATTCTTATTCTCATATTTGATGTGGGCATTAGGTGGAGGGGAGGGGGAGTTGGGGGGAGTGAAATAGGCTGTCAAGAAGGGGGTGGTCTGAGGGTTTCATTACGTGTTAATTTTTTTATTAATTCCAGCAGCTTTTTCATACCACCAGTCCATCTCTGTGTATCTCTCTTTTTCTCGCTTATCCTTCATGTCTGACTCTTTCTCTCTGTCTCTCTCTGTCTTTCTCTCTGTCTCTCTCTGTCTTTCTCTTTGTCTGTCTCTCCGAAGTCAGTTTCATTCTACAAATTAATTTCCTCAGATCATCCTTACAAATTAAATTTAGGAATTTAAATCTGTTCCCGAGGGTCGCCAATAATCTTCTCATAACCAAGAGAGAGATGAAAGTTTAAGAAATTCACACACACACGTCTCGTCTCTCTTACGAACACAGAAAACATAAAATTAAAGTTTTAGCATTCACAAAAGGTCAGGGCGACTGGTGCAGCATTTTAAATATAATTCAAGGGAATTCTCCTCACGGCCTCAGACGTTATGGAATTAAACTCCGCAAGAAAAAGGCCCAGGGAAGGAAAGCAACGTGAATAGGAATAAGTTTTCTCTCTTTCGTTCATTATCCACACTGTGAATTTATGCTGGGATGATAAGGTCTCTCCTGGTCGTTGGAACTCCTGTTAAAGATCAATAGTGTATGTCAAATTCTTAAAGCATATTGTATACTTTATTTTAATTGTATATCGTATGCCAGCTTTCTTTGCCTCGTCATTACTGTATCCATGGCCCAAGCTTAAGCGGGTCTAGTGATAATGTTACCCCAGAGGCCGGAAAGCTGACAAAAATTCGGATACTATATTGGATTTATTATCTGTGGTGTGAGTACGAGAGAGTGACAGTAGAGGTTGAGAATATATCAATAACGAGCACTAACAATCATCATACTGACGAAAATTAAACACAGAAGTTGGGTCAATACGGTGAGGTAATTCTCCTTCCTCAGTGTTAGAATTCCTGATTATTCCCTGTGTACTGGAAGAGTGTATGATGCTTCTTTGTCACACACACACACACACACACACACACACACACACACACACACACACACTGTACTAAACTGGTGCCTTCTGGTCCGGCGGCGTCTCAGGCAGACCACTTTCCAAAGGCTTCTGTTTAGTGGGAATTTTGAAATTGTTTACCGCAAATGTGTGAGGTTTACCCGAGTTTAGCGCCGGTGTAGGAGGCATCAACACTCTAGGTGTGCTAACTCTTGAGTGCATGGTGCCTGATGGTAAAATACACCCTAGAGCGTGTTTCACCATCAAACTCCGTGCACGCTAGAGCTTAGCCCACCTATAGTGGTTGACGCCTGCTACACTGGCAGGACGTGGAGAGCCGCGCACCACCTTCATGACAATAACGCCTCGATTCAGTACGTGGTGATAGTCCGTGTCTTGGAAGATGTTTTTTTCAATCAAATTTTTACCTTTTACTAATTTACCAATTATTACATATTATAGGACTTTTACACCTATATAATTATTTCACGAAGGCGAGGTGAATGGCTGAATAAATATACTCGTATAGTATTCTCAAATTTATATCTTGTATCTTGAAACATATATTAAAACCATAAAACTATTTTACTCTGTTGTATCTTCCTCCTTGATTCACTGCAAAGGGAAATTGTCTCAGGTCTCCATAACTGAGTCTTTATGTTCTTATATATCAGAATAAACGAGAAAAATAGCCTTTACCTTAGGTGCGTTTAGCTGTGCTGTGAGTAACAGTGTTTGGGTGTGTTTAGCTGTGCTGGGAGTAACAGTGTTTGGGTGTGTTTAGCTGTGCTGGGAGTAACAGTGTTTGGGTGTGTTTAGCTGTGCTGGGAGTAACAGTGTTTGGGTGTGTTTAGCTGTGCTGGGAGTAACAGTGTTTGGGTGTGTTTAGCTGTGCTGGGAGTAACAGTGTACAGTACCAGAGGCATCAATCCGACATGAGGGTGTTGGGGGTCACCTTTCCTGCCTTTGTATACACTGGAGGCACCAAGAATTACGATCCGGCAGCAAAAGCCTTATGTCCTGATACTTAGACGAGAAGGTTTTAAAGAGCGACTAGAAAAGTGAGAGTATATATTTTCCCTTTGATTTACTTTCACTTAAATATACAACTAATCATGAGATCATCCTCAACACCCAGGCCTACCCCCCCCTCCCCACGTAGGTAAAGTAAAAAACAAATAAAAAATAATTCTAATCTTACAAAATGGTAATTCATGATATAAACAGTACAGGAGAAAATGATTGGGTTCCTCTTTCACATAGTAGTATGGCCAGTCAGTGTGTAGGGATTAGCAACACCAAAATATCAGGTTCGATAATGTTACCTGATATAGTTTCTCTGTTTTATCCTCCAATGGTCGTGTTTATATACTATAGACTGTTTTCTGATGTACACTTGTGTTAACTTTGTATATGGATTGAATTCTTTGTTTAATTCGTGATTGAGAATTTTTTGGGGGGTTTTCATTCATATTATAATTTTTTTAGCATTATTTGCATTTAATACACAATGGAATTTTTTCTATTTGACTGACTGACTGACTGACTGACTGAATGAATGAATGAATGAATGAATGAATGAGATGATTTCCTTACACCAGTTAGTACTAAATTCTGCTACGTTCAATTTTGTACTACTTTAATATTCATCATGTTTGTATAAAATTGCAGGTGCGACAGCTGAAGCGTGTACAGCAGGTAAGGTTGGCAAATACATGTATTCAATCATCAGAACTGACTCGCTATAACTTCAGGACCAGTTGTAGGTAATTTCACTCATTCTCCTTATTATCAAGACTAACTGCATAACTTTCAGTCTTATTGTTTTCAGGAGTTAGTTAGTTAGTTCTGACATCCTGCCACGTCAGAATGCATGTACACAATATTTAAGCTTAGGATAACACTAATAATCCTTCCCTTGAAATAACTTGTGGTTGTCAGAAGTTTGTGTTCGTCTGTGGTGTTTTGTGCGACCCTGGTTGTGTAAAATGTTCTCTCTGGGTTTGCGTGGTTAAAACTTTCCACGTTGAAAAAAAAATAATAATCTACATATTCATTGGTACTAGCAGAGGCAGTAGTACGTACACACACACACACACACGCTCACACGCTTTACATGGTCTCTCTCTCTCTCTCTCTCTCTCTCTCTCTCTCTCTCTCTCTCTCTCTCTCTCTATCTATCTATCTATCTATCTATCTATCTATCTATCCCGCTCTCTCTGTGCGAAAGTTGCAGAAGTATTATTCGCCTTGTTAGCTCATATACACGGGTTCAGTCCAGCTACATACTACTAGGGGTGTTGAGGGGATTAAATACATCGGGCGGGTGAGACGGGAAAGGGGAGGGAGGAGGGAAGGAGGATAGGGGTGAAGGAGGGAAGAAGGAAGAAGAGAGATGAGGAGTCAAGTACAGAGAAGAAGAAAAGAAGAAGACTTACAACAGTGAGTTCCACCCTTTAGTTCCACCCTATAGTTCCACCCTATAGTTCCACCCTATAGTTCCACCCTTTAGTTCCACCCTATAGTTCCACTCACCTCCCACCTATACAGCCACGTGACTCCTGTGTATAGGATTATCCCTCATCTCTCACTCGACTTTATCAAACTTTTCTCATATTTATCCTGAATAAATATAATTTGTTCAGTTATAATTTCTGCATCGTGGAAAGTGTAAAATTTTGTAAAGGATTATTTTTTTTCCAGTTGCAAGAGGGGAATATAGAGCCTACACATGAATATAAATGTGTGTGTGTGAGTGTGTGTGTGTGTGTGTGTAGATGAGAGAGAGAGAGAGAGAGAGAGAGAGAGAGAGAGAGAGAGAGAGAGAGAGAGAGAGAGAGAGAGAGAGAGAGAGAGAGAGAGAGAGAGAGAGAGAGAGAGAGAGAGAGGTTATCTCTGGAAGGAAGTTTAACTGAAGAAAAATAAAACAATATGTGTAAAGAAGAGAAAAATTTGAGGGTGAATTCATTTACCTGAAGCATTACTCCCAGCTGTGGCGTCCTGCTCACGTTTGTTCACCTGGGCTTGTTTTTACCCCCCCCGGAGTAGACTGGCGCGGAGTGAATGAGTGCTGTGGCCTCATTATCCAGCTGCTGTACGAAGGGAAGAGAAACTTGCATTTTAATCACCAAAGGAAAAAAGAGAATCCGAATATTTTGTATAAGTTGGAGTGTATATGTAAATAACTTCATATATATATGTCTCTCTCTCTCTCGCTTTACAGTACTTTTATAAACTAGATTGACAGAAAACAAGATACATACGACCCCGCTGCCGGAAAGACCAAAAACTTGCAGTGGTCGTTTTTTTTTACCAACAAAGGTCACGACTGATTGGCAAACGTTGACGTGAATGTATCTCTCATAGTTTGGTGTTGAGAGGATGAAGAAAAACATTCCCGAAATATAAATAATTGACGAATGTGTTTCAGGGTGTAGATGCTTAAGTTATGTGAGCCTTGTGGGAGGAGAGAGGTGGGGGGTGAGGAGGGAGGTGGAGAGGTGAGGAGTGGGAGGTGGGGGAGGTGAGGAGGTGGAGGTGGGAGGTGGGAGGTGAGGAGGGGGAGGTGGAGAGGTGAGGTGGGAGGTGGAGAGGTGAGGGGTGGGAGGTGGAGGTGAAGAGGGGAGGTGGAGAGGTGACGAGTGAGGGAGAGGTGGAGTGGTCCTAGTCTCTGTCTTAAACTTATAGAATAAATACCTGCGACGTGAAATGGGACGTGACAGTGACCGATTATAGCAGGTTATAGACACAGTGGGGCGGCTGACCGATTATAGCAGGTTATAGACACAGTGGGGCGGCTGAGTGACCGATTAGGCTAGCATTATAGCAGGTTATAGACACAGTGGGGAGGCTGAGTGACCGATTATAGCAGGTTATAGACACAGTGGGGAGGCTGAGTGACCGATTATAGCAGGTTATAGACACAGTGGGGAGGCTGAGTGACTGATTATAGCAGGTTATAGACACAGTGGGGAGGCTGAGTGACCGATTATAGCAGGTTATAGACACAGTGGGGCGTCTGAGTGACTGATTGGAATACCATTTAGAGATCATCGAGGCTGTGTTGATTTTTCAGTGTTAATCGTATTTTATTGACTTACGGTAATTATTATAAAGGATGGGAACAGGGGAACAGGAGTTAATGATATGACGAGAGATAATAGCCAGCTGATTAACCTAATTATGATACAAGAGGTTATTTATTAACTTATCTACGTAGGAAGAATGTTAAAAAAAATATATAATGTTAAATTGGAAAAGTTTTGAAACAGACGATAAAATCCAGCAGTTAAAAAAGTAGTAGAGTAACTGAGTCGTAAACGATGGCATGTTTGTGGTTGTTAGGCATAGTGTGCACTGTGTTCTATTCGCTGTACAATAAGCTGTGGCCACCATGGGGTATTAAACTTGACTGGTGCAGTACTTGAGTTACGGGGTGGGACGATATATACACGGCATCCCACCCTCTCTCCCCTCGCCTCCCGACACAGTACAGTACCCGGGAAGAATGACTCCTTGACTGACACCACAACAAACCTCCACACTCATTATAGACTGAGATTATTTTATGTTATTAACTTTTAAAAACAATTACGGCCGCCAACCCTCGCCCACCTGTGTAATGCTCAGGTAAAATGATCTCGTTACAGAAAAGATTTTTATAGACATGACCAAAGAACAATCCAAAATGTAATCACAATTTGTTAAAACTTGGTCTGGGGAGAAGAAATTGTTATACCAACTAAAGTTTATAACGGTTTAGAGAGAAGGAAAATGTTTCTCAAGCTGCAACGAAGTAATTTTAGAATCAGGTGCCGCCACGAGGAGAACTTTTACATTTTACCTGAATACTTGATAAATCTCTGTACTTATTTATGCTGCATTATCATCAACAAAATCACCAGCTGTTGTTGATGCCATTTTCCTCCGTCTACATTTCTTAAATAAATTAATTACAGATCGCTCTCAGAATTAGTCCATCAAGGTTATTTGTCCTGTTATAATTAATCGATTTTAATGATCATAGTTTTTACAAAAAAGAAAAAATCCTGACACTATAACAACGAACAAGAGAAAATAAGAAACTAACTTCAATGTGGAGTGAGAAAAACAGAGACGATAACATAATTAAGGTTACACTTCAGAGATTTCCAGGGTAGGTTCTGAGAGAGGATTTGGCGCAGGTCTGAGGTGGCGGAGGAGAGCTCTTCCGTGGACCAGCAGTGAGACACAACCCACAGTACTGAGTGTTGTACATGGAAGAGATACACTATATATTTGTCCTTATCTCTCACAGACACCAAGACAAAGGAAGAATTAAGGAATTAAATCAGGTGTATTTACAACCCTATATAACATGTGTGAGAGAGAGAGAGAGAGAGAGAGAGAGAGAGAGAGAGAGAGAGAGAGACCCACTAAACACACAAGCACTGATAATTATTTCTTGTATACTAATAGAGGTAATGTTGACAGCTTTATTCCTGCTGTGCCGTTATATTCCATTGCTTTTATGATAACATGCGTCAATATTCAAGGTTCGTTGGGTAAAAAAGCACCAAACCACATCAAAAGCATTTCAAGTACAGTGCTCAGAGCAAGCACTAATGCTGCCTGATGTCTGCACCAGGACGCTGACGTGGAAACAATTCTGCTTCCTTAATTCCCGCTTTGAGCTGAGTTAAGAAAAATAAAACATAAAAGAGATGCATTAAATTGTTTGAATCAACATCTGTGGTGCGTCTGGGAAAGGGGAGGGGAGGGGAGGGGAGGGGAGGGGAGGAGGAGGAGGTGGGGCGACAGAGTGGTGAGCGTTGTAGTGTTATGAGACCACACAAGTGTAGCTGGTGGGGTGGATGGCTGGCTGGTGGGGTGGATGACTGGCTGGTGGGGTGGATGACTGGCTGGTGGTGTGGATGGCTGGATGGTGGGGTGGATGGTGTGACTAGTATGGCCCAACAACTACTTAACGCACGTCTGACTTGTCACACACAAAAACAAAACTATTCCAACGTCAACCTGACCTCAAAAATGAACACAGTGTACATGGACTGACATTTATTAAGGCAACTTGAAAAGAGGAATCGAAATGTCTCATCATCTGACAACATAAATTTTCCCTCCAGAACAATATCATGTTTACAGTGTTATCTGAGACTCTTACCATACGTCTGTCTCCACTAATCCCTAAACCACTTTTTGAGGTCCTTGACTTTTGAGATAATTTATATACAGTAAAGTATATATTAATTATTGCAAAGGATAAAACATAAATATCATTAATAATTTACATGATTCACATTACTATACACCGATGTCATTAACAAACAGAGGGAAGGTTCCATATGATCTGGTGATTGAGTTGTGGGAACCAAGGACGTTATAACCAGACGGTGGCTTACAATGTGACCAAGTCTTCAACATTTGTGGGAAAGTCCGTCAGACCATTTGTAGATGAAAGTTCGTAATCATCAAAATGGACCAAAACCTTTTAGACTCCAAATATATTACTCTGTGACCATGACTGATCGAGATATTATACTGAAGAATGATCATCAGTATTTTCATGTAGCATAATTCCACAGCAGTAATAACTTTGCTGGGTGTTCGTCAGTCTTCTGGAGTATCATGTGATTAAGAAAACCTTCACGTGTCCTGATATAACGGATCATTTTCTTGAGTGGAAGATATGTAGCAACCCACAAAAGTAACAAATATATTCTACACGTCTTGAAGATAACTAAGGTCTTCAACTCTATCATAAGAATTTCCTGAAAAAGAGTAATATTCAATAACAACCTCGTAGATAATCCAACAGGACTCTAATATTGGACCTTGAAGAGATGTTGGACCTGGTTAAGGGTTCATATCAGGGACCTCAAGTCGGCACGATATTGTTTTTTTTTTAAACTAACCTACAGTACCTCAACCTTTGTGGGTTTTGTAGAGTCAGTTCAAGGACTCAATATTGTCATGATACGATAAACATCTTCCTGAACACAAACAAAACACTTAGGTCCTATAAATATTAACGTGTCATCCCTGAATCCATTATATGACCCACATTCACATCAGAGAAAAATGAAGCACACTTTAAAATTAACAATGCTCTTTTTTTCCGCTTTTCGTCATTACACATGAATATAAATATAAAATATCCAATAAAAAATAAATAATTACTGATACACAATACTGAGACTTACAATCTAAAGGTAAATAGGAAAATAATTCACAACACGTCTTAGCATATCTTCACTCCGTCACTCACACAAGCCTCTATACCCCTTCGCCGAGACCCACCCGCTGAGCGTCCGTCCATCCAGCGGCAGAAATAATTTTTACGTGAGTTGAATTTAATCAGAACTTTTTTAAAACTCATTCAGTTAAAAGGTAATTATGTTTTTTCTGCGAGGGTTCCTAATCTCCGCTGATGCTGGTGCCAATGTGACAGTTGTATACCAGATATTATCGTTCCTTCCCGTTTCTTGTAAGTTTCTTTTTTTCTTTCATTTCATAACTTTTCTCTTAAAATTACCATTCAGTGATACTCGTAAACATAAAGCAACCTGGAGATTAACCGACCAAAAAGGATTAGAAACCTCAAAAGGGAGTTAGAACCTTTTGTGGGTGACAGGCGGATGTGTTACACCATACGTTGTCACCAGGCCTCCTAGATTACGGTGAATTATTAAGCCTTTCGATGAGAATATATAAAAGAAGAGATATTATATAAGATTATTAACACTTCTTTGTCTCTCTGTTTCTCCCTCCCATTATCTCTTTGTTCCACCTTCTCGCTGTCGCTTTGTTCTTCTTTTCCACTGTGGCTTTGTCTCTCTTCCTTTCACTGTCTCTATCTCTCCCTTCAACTGTCTCTTTGTCTGTCTCACTTTCACTGTCTTCTCGTCTCTCTCTTCAACTGCCTCTTTATCTCTCCCGTCCACCGTCTCTTTATCTCACCCTTTTACTGTCTTTCTGTTGTTTATTTTGACCTTTCTTTCCATCCAACTTCTCTTCCATTCAGTCTGTTTCTTTCTATGTCTCTTTGAACGTTATTAAATTACATATCATCAGTGGCTTTACGTTATATGAGTTACAAAATCACATAAAATAACGATACAAATCTAAATCGAGTACAAATGGGGAGACAAATCCACTTGTTATTGCTCAAAAGATTCCAGAGAGAGAGAGAGAGAGAGGACAATTTAACGCAAGGAACACACACACACCTAGGATATGTTAATTTTCCTGCCCAAATCCCGTCCAATTTCCCGCAGCGGAGACGAGAGAGATCCTTCCTCCTGCTTGTTGGGGGAAGGACTCCACCATTTGTCTATCCTCGAAGCTGAGTTCCTCCTACACTGGCAAAATTCCTTTAAAACCAGAGGCTGTCGTGTGTCTCAAGAGGTTAATACTTAGCCCATGGATGTGTAGCTCTCAGTGTGTGTGTGTGTGTGTGTGTGTGTGTGTGTGTGTGTGATAGCTCCAGGTTCGTTTCCTATGTGTCAGAAGTAGATTCAAAACGCAGTAATCCCTCAAGGAGACTGAATCAATATATAAAGTGGACAACAAGGCTCATGGAACTCGGGGGAAAACATTTAGCAGGTGAAGATGTAAACGATAACCTGTGTTGAGTGAGAGGATGATCCTGAACAGCGGAAATATGAGGCACTTAAGCTTACAAATGTTGGGGAGAAGCTTCACGTTATGAGCGGGGAGGGACGTGAAGAGAAGATGGAATGAGGAGCGAGATGATTTATTGTGAGGGAAGAGTTGGAGAGGAATTCATACTCTCATAAGATATAGTGAGATGGTGAGGTGGTGTACTGTACCGGCAGATGATGAGGTGGTGTACTGTACAGGCAGATGGTGAGGTGGTGTACTGTACAGGCAGATAGTGAGGGTGGTGTGGTGACTGTACCGGCAGATGGTGAGGTGGTGTACTGTACCGGCAGATGGTGAGGTGGTGTACTGTACCGGCAGATGGTGAGGTGGTGTACTGTACCGGCAGATGGTGAGGTGGTGTACTGTACCAGGGTGAGGTGATGTACTGTACCGGCAGATGGTGAGGTGGTGTACTGTACCGGCAGATGGTGAGGTGGTGTACTGTGACTGTACCGGCAGATGGTGAGGTGGTGTACTGTACCGGCAGATGGTGAGGTGGGTGTACTGTACCGGCAGATGGTGAGGTGATGTACTGTACCGGCAGATGGTGAGGTGGTGTACTGTACCGGCAGATGGTGAGGTGGTGTACTGTACCGGCAGATGGTGAGGTGGTGTACTGTACCGGCAGATGGTGAGGTGGTGTACTGTACCGGCAGATGATGAGGTGGTGTACTGTACCGGCAGATGGTGAGGTGGTGTACTGTACCGGCAGATGATGAGGTGGTGTACTGTACCGGCAGATAGTTAGAGGCAGAAAGCATAGGGAGTAAAGACGAAGAAACTATTTTAGAAGCGAGAAAGTCAAGAGATTTATTCACTGAGGAGGAAGACATTTACCCCGAGTATGTATAGTAGTGACCATCTCATGTATACAGGTGTATGACTCACCCCTTGAACTACCTCTCGTAATCACCTGGCGCTTCTCACCCTTCACTTATCTCGCCATCATCACACACATTTAAACCTCTGCTTTTTTTTGGCATTACTCCTGACCCTTCACCTGCTTAACACCTTAACAGCCCCACATGTCACCTAAATTTGCACACCCTAAACATGTCCCACATCCTTATTCCCTCACATCTCACCTGCCAGTCTACGCCTTTACCTATAAACTTGATCTTTATACATTTCTTTTTCAGATTTTACCAAGTTCTTGGGGGTAATTTTTGACGTATGGTTATAAATGAAATATGATAAACTTTCAACTAATATGATCAGTGTTGGCTGGTCAGGATGTGAGGACTGTCAGAGTTTACGAGACTGTGTTTTCTGGCCGAGTTATTGGGCGGAACATTGTATAGCTTCTGGCCTGAGGATCATTCCCCGAGAACGATGTATTGCTGCCCTTAGCGTGAGCACTTTTGTTTATGGCGAGGTATTGTTGTCCAGAGTACGAGCAATTGTAGACTGACGCTGGAACAGTTTTGTAGTGAACGGAATATGTTACCTAAGGCGAGGTCAGTGCCAGCAAAGGATGGGACACTAGTCTCTACACCCCTGTATTATTAACTGACAATAACACCCGGTTACTTGAGTCTTGTCGTTGCTCGAGGTTGAATAATTATTGATGACTGAAAATTGAGAGCTTAGACACTATCCCTGAGGTCAAAGTTGTGTCTTTACTGGAGGAGTAATATTGATGTCAGTCAGTGTTGTGTTGTCTGACGCTGAGTAATATGACACAACGTTGACTATTATTCCCTGCAGCTAAGAATATCTTGTTTTGGACACGACTGCTTTAAGAGGTATTTTTGTCTGGACTAGTAAGTCGCAGCTGCCTGAGGTCGGTATATTGTTAATCCTCACCAGAGTATCATTTTCCTGGTGCTGCAAAAGCCTTGCATGATGTCGGAAATTTTCGATATATTTTCTAACCTCTGATTTTACATAATATTTTAAACTACTCGTAAAGATATGCAATTAGTGATACAAACTTCAGCTAATCATCAGAACTTTAGAAGTGGTCACTGTTCCACCTGCGTGAGTGTGGTGACACCAGCTTGTACAGGACTCGATGGCCTAGTGACGTCCTTGAAAATTAAGAATTCTACCGACTGTTGGCGATGCAGAGGAGACAAGTCAGCATGAGAAGGATGTTCAATACAAACGAAAAATTCACTAATCTTAAAGCAGACAGAGCCACTAGAGTTAAATTAGAATATTATATAAAAATCAGAGTTTGTTTACATATAACATCTTGCCTGAACATCCCAATACTTACAAAAACTTCAATAACATTAAGTTTAACCAGGCAACATCAGGCTGACTGAGGTTACATGATGATGGCCGTTTACTCAGGGTAAACTCACACAAAGCTGGAGGTGTAATCTTGCTAAAAGGACCTGTGGTATTAGCATTTCACTCACACTGTTGCTCTGTGATGTGTCCTGGTTGATTGGATTAGTATTTGACCCCCTTGTAATCAGCAAATGAACATGTACAGTATGTCTAGATTTGTGCTTTTTAACTTTGACTAAAATGAACATAATTTAAAAAAAATAACTCTGTAGCAAGAATATGTAAGTGTGATGTACAGCTGAATGAAGCTTTATTTTACCAGTCGTATGTGTTGTGTGATAATTACAGATAGCTAATATATGTGAGTTTAGTTCAGGTGCTACATAAACTCACCTGTCATAATTAATGTTTACCTGGAGGGAGGAGGAGGGAGGCGTTGTTAGAGAATAAATAACTTGTTGACGTAACAGACATAAGCTACGCCACCAGGTAGTCTTCGTACATGACACAATTTTCCTCTTTCCTGTCAGCGTCTTCCGGTGTATTGTAGGGAGGGAGGTGAGAGGGTCCGCGTGTATGGTCTACGTAGCTCAGTAAGACTCGGGGCTGTCCTGACTTGATGCTGACACTCTCCTTGAATACGTCTTGAATATGTATGATGGCGGTGATTAAGTCCGGATAGTAATTTTCTCTTAAGCTTCTTCAGCTTCTTTTTAGTCATTCTCAAGTATTAGTGGTTCTTCTTCTTCTTCTTCTTCTTCTTCTTCTATATGGCCGTAACACAAAGCCAAACACAAGAGATCAGAGTGTCACAACCTCACCACCAAACACACTATAGAGACAACTGGGTGAAGGTGGCTGGTCAGAGGCGGTACAGCTGGTCTGGTGAAGGTGGCTGGTCAGGGGCGGTACAGCTGGTCTAGTGATGGTGGCTGGTGAGGGGCGGTACAGCTGGTCTAGTGATGGTGGCTGGTGAGGGGGCGGTACAGCTGCTCTAGTGATGGTGGCTGGTCAGGGGCGGTACAGCTGGTCTAGTGATGGTGGCTGGTGAGGGCGGTACAGCTGGTCTGGTGATGGTGGCTGGTGAGGGCGGTACAGCTGGTCTGGTAAAGGTGGCTGGTGAGGGGCGGTACAGGGCTGGCTGGTCTAGTGATGGTGGCTGGTGAGGGCAGCTGGTCTAGGCTGGTCAGGGGCGGTACAGCTGGTCTGGTGAAGGTGGCTGGTGAGGGCGGTACAGCTGGTCTAGTGATGGTGGCTGGTGAGGGGCGGTACAGCTGGTCTAGTGATGGTGGCTGGTGAGGGGCGGTACAGCTGGTCTAGTGATGGTGGCTGGTGAGGGGCGGCTGGTCTGGTGAAGGTGGCTGGTGAGGGCTACAGCTGGTCTAGTGATGGTGGCTGGTGAGGGCGGTACAGCTGGTCTAGTGATGGTGGCTGGTGAGGGGCGGTGGTCTAGTGATGGTGGCTGGTGCTGGTCTAGTGATGGCTGGTGAGGGGCGGTACAGCTGGTCTAGTGATGGTGGCTGGTGAGGGGCGGTACAGCTGGTCTAGTGATGGTGGCTGGTGAGGCGGTACAGCTGGTCTAGTGATGGTGGCTGGTCAGGGCGGTACAGCTGGTCTAGTGATGGTGGCTGGTGAGGGGCGGTACAGCTGGTCTAGTGATGGTGGCTGGTGAGGGACGGTACAGCTGGTCTAGTGATGGTGGCTGGTCAGGGCGGTACAGCTGGTCTAGTGATGGTGGCTGGTGAGGGCGGTACAGCTGGTCTGGTGATGGTGGCTGGTGAGGGCTGGTCTGGTGATGGTGGCTGGTGAGGGGCGGTACAGCTGGTCTAGTGATGGTGGCTGGTGAGGGGCGGTACAGCTGGTCTGGTGATGGTGGCTGGTGAGGGGCGGTACAGCTGGTCTAGTGATGGTGGCTGGTCAGGGGCGGTACAGCTGCACTAGTGATGGTCGCTAATTAAGGATGTATACAGTTGTTCTGATGGTATCATTTGTACTACGTCACACCAGTTTAATGTTATTTAATACAACTTTAGTGAGATCAGCTTAACCGTGCACCCAGCTGTAGTGTGGTGGTAGCGACCAGTCATTATTATACACTATCATGGGTCACCTGGGGTTATTAGGGTCGTGTGAGGTTAATTACATCATTATTCAGGCGGTTGATAGGCATTAACAGTTAACGAGGCTGTTCATCATATCTTATATAGAGGGACTCGTTGCCTATTATGGACAGCCGTTTGATGGTAAGAGCCACAGTGGGTCTCCTCTCGCCTGTCGCCATTACTGTTGTTGTCGTCGTCAGGCTGCCATGGAACAGAGACAACACAGTACTCACCACTTAATCTACACGCTTGTTTGTTTACCCTAGATCCATAGAAATAAAAGTTGTTGGTGAATTGTATAGAGTCTGTTCTCAGGTGTTTGTTA
This sequence comes from Homarus americanus, assembly GCF_018991925.1. Classification (NCBI taxonomy): domain Eukaryota; kingdom Metazoa; phylum Arthropoda; class Malacostraca; order Decapoda; family Nephropidae; genus Homarus; species Homarus americanus. The sequence continues at coordinate 7,818,911 of NW_024733126.1, read as the reverse complement.
TAACTTGGTAAATTCATCTACTAGACAACGACCATCAAAAGGAAGAAAATATAGAGCTGTCTGTTGATCTTTTAGGTACAGGGCAGACAGAGATGAACACATATCAGACAGCTCACCTTGCTAGCGGACAGTCGTAAAGTGCAGCAACAGTAAGCTGCTTCCCACTAACTTTTTGGTCACCAGGTGTTGACCTTTCATCTCGTTTAGCTCTTTTCCTGCTGACATTTTTTGTGTTATTTTTATGAATAGTTTTTTGTCGGCATATTTTATTTTTTACTGTCATAATACTTTACATTTTTGTTTTGGAAAAATATCTTCCATCAACTCGACTCTTTTTGCAGTAATTCTCTTGCACACACACACACACACACACACACACACACACACACACACACACACACACACACACACACACACACACACACACACCTAACCTTCAGTTAATAAGACTGTTGATACAACTTAGTTGACGTGATTAATGTAACAGCTTGACTGCCTTAATGGCTTAACAATTTATATTACGAGGATTCTAAACAAAGCCCAAATATTGACCACTGATGAATGTGGTCCCTTTCCTGCTGAATAAAATAGTCTGGCGTTAACCAAGTGAAATATTACAAGTGGCGTCCCTGCAGTGAAGGTTAACAGAGAGCCACAATAAGTTTATATTTACACAGAAATTTACTCTTATTTACTTTGCTATTTCTAAAGTGTTGACCAGATTACTTGATATCATACTCGTGGGGTGAAGTGCCTGAAAAGCTCCGAGTTTCTTTTATTCTTTACTACATCTTTTTGCGTATTTTTATTTTTGTCTATAATTTGTAAACTCCCTGACAGCAGCAGATGCCTGACCCACTCAACTTAACACCATCACCGCCTTGATTTGCATTCATGAATTTGTCAAACTTACATGACCTGAACTCAGACCTTCTCTTGACAGTCTGTCTGAGTGTCTATCTCTCTCTATATGTGTCTGTCTTTGTATCTCTCTCTCCCACCCTGCTACAGCTCCGCCTCCAGAACCTGTAACATGGGAAGCAAAACACCCAGAGATGAATTGAATCAAAGACTTACGAATAAATTTGCAATTCTATTCCCAACATGTTCCTCTGCTCCTTGTGACTGTCACCTGTACCATTGACTCTAAGTTACAAGACACCAGTTGCCGGGAAGATTTACATAATGTAGCCTCTGGGCCCCACTATGGCAAGGCATCTTTAACTGTGTATATGTTGCCGTTCCGGATATTTATTTCTTTGACAGGAAAATAAAAGACTCTCGAGGCGACCGTCACTCTAACGTCTGAGAGTAAAGTGAAACAGATGGTTGGGGTCTGGCTCTGTGTCGATGCTTACTACAATGACAATGGAAGAATGAGTGAAGTATTAATGACCCTAATTTATACCCCCAAGTAGCCAGATTATGAGAGCAACACCATTTATTCATTAGTATATTAGATATGTCACGTCCCTGCCGTAGACTGAGAGTAATAAGCCCAATAGGCCACCAGTCTGGCAGCTACAACACCACACTTTACTGCGTCAATCACCGCTGCTCACTACCCCGGCCAACACACACAACCTCAGTAAGATCTGGCCACACGCCACCACGTATCAAACTTAACTAAGACTGTAACTCCTTAACTATACGTATTGGTCATTCACACTCTGATGATCACCTTTTATTACTCTCTGTTGTTCATTAAGTATTCATGATGTGGGAGGAATGGTGGTACTGGCGGGTGATTCACGGTGTTTATCGTGTCATTACCCAGCCAAGGAACTCTCACGTAGGAATCTCGTTTAATCTTAATGTCCCTTTGTCATGTCATGAGGCAGGTGTTATAGCTATTTACTCCCTCTCTATGTGTGTGTGTGTGTGGTGTGTGTGTCTATGCTTATGGTGTTGTGGTATATCTCTGTAGGACATGCACTGTAGGAAATGTGTTTTTAGTAATTGTATTTGTATCCACCAAGTAAACACAACGAAATTTCTGGATGAGACAACACAACGAGTCGATGAATATTACAAGACAGTTCCATTAAAATAAAAAAATATAAAATCTGAAGTAAGTAGCTTAAGTTATGTTGTTACTGAAGGATACTCTGGGAACTGTCTTAGCGTAAACATCAAGACTACTGTAAACATAAGTTGTCAGCTCTACCATATGATCGAGGTATAGTCAAGGATGTAATTTGAACTTTTTTTAATTGATATTGAATGTGGATATTTTTTTGTGTGTTAAATATTATACACTTCTAACCAACAATCAACCCCCCCCCCCCAAAAAAAAAGTACAATAAATAAATATGAATTGTACAACCTAGATATCTGTAACTCACTCCGTCCACGAGATGTTGTAGAAAATAATACTTTCGTAATATACTAACCTTTGATATTGAACTTTGAACTTGTCACTCTGAATTTATACTGTATATAGATATAACAATGAACTTTATCTGAATATCGTTTTAACACAACACTAGAAATCTCCGACTCATTCCTTTCTCAAGTAACACTAATCTTGACCTTTGACCTTTTTTGACCCTGTAACAAGCACAAAGACATACCGTAAAAGTCACCAAGGAATTGCTCTCTCAACTTTATTGGCAATTTTATCAAATAATTCATAACTCTAAATGGAGTGTCTGTCTACTTAACACCACACAGGTAGTCGACAGGTGTTAATGAGAAGGTGGAGGTGTGTGTCGATTGTATTGGTGGATGTGTGGCCCTGATGACGTCTTGCTTCAGGGTGGTGTACTGAGATGATTTTGCATATCATTACGAGAACTGAAACTGCCAGATGTGTGTGTGTGTTTCCGGTTCATGGTAGAAAAAAATACAATGATAGCAGGGAGGAAGGTTACAGGTCATATTCCCTCACACTGAGAGAGAGAGAGAGAACGTAGAGGTGTCGATGAAGGATTGAATATACAGCGACCTCAAGTGTATACAAAATCATCGGGGACACTCCTCTTAGCACACACTGTAGTATTAACACCCAGTAGATCCTTTCATAAAGTTTAATGGTTGTCATATATTGTTCTTTTCTTTCTATATAATTTCTACTCTGTTGTGTGTGCTTCTTCTGCAGGTGGTGGCTCCACTAGAGTGAGGTTTGTTTTCTGACAGTCTGGGTCACAACAACAGACGAGGGCACTAGCTAGGAAGATCACCCCTGGCTGGGCTCTATTCTTCCCCTCTATTACTTCATCTGTTTCAGTCACTCAGGTCTTGAATTCTCGGCGCGGGCTTTTGCTTTGAAGGCGCTCACTGTTTTACACACGCACACACACACACACACACACACACACACACACAGGTTATGTCAGCATCTTCACTACTAATTGTACTCGCGGCAGATATATTCCAGGGTTCCCGAGGCCTTCCCCATCCTCCTGCACAATGGCTCAGTGTTCTGGACTTCTACTCAGTTTACTCCATCAACACAAACAATCAGGCAGTTCCGAGTCTACATAACCCTCCGTGTCCTTCCTCCTGGGCTGCTGGCATCCACTACCTTACCATTCAGACAGCCAGACCCATTTCACACTCCACTGTGTATCAGACAACCTCAAAGTCAAGACCAGATAAGCAGTTTACTCCTTCACTGATTTACAATACTCGACGACTGAGAGTTGAGGACGAGGTAACACTACGAACAACTGACACAACTTCTCCACTTAAGCGAGTCAAACATATGGTTAAACTTATACCTCCAAATATACACACCCTGACGTTACCTAACTTAACCTACTGTATGTATAATGTGACTATCTTATAATGATAAAAGACGTCTTATGTGAAACAGAAAATTTTACAAAATACGAATTACTTTCCATTATATTGTAGTAATAAAGAAAAAAAACGTTCCTATTTAGCGTAAAATTAACGCAAATGCACGACTATCTGCCAGCACTGCCTTCCACTAACGCCAGGTAAAGTATTAGCAGCTGTGGGTCAACCAACACACTGTGTTTATAAGCCAACGCTGAGGACCACAGATAACCCACTATAGTGTCACTCATCACTCGACCACCATCATAACCCCTGGCCTTCACACGACCTTCATTATACAACACTATAATACTTTAAGACACGTGGATACAGTGCTGCTCCTGGTTCTGGCGGCAGCTTGACTATGGATGGTAATATATCTATTACATACTTGTACTTGTATATTTCCAATGAATAAATAAGTTTTGTTAATAATGGCGGTATTTAACTTAGGCACGAGATGTTTGCTTAAGATTCAGTAGATTCTGTATTATCATGATACCGTAAGTAAACTCTCAGTGGTGATTACAGCATCAAAGTTACTTAATCTGATCCGTAAGACGGTAATATGATACAAGTTGAGGTACAGTAGTGTGAAAGTTTAAAGGAAACTAAGTGAATTGGAAGCAGATTAATGCACATAATCTTGCCATGATGCATCACGGGGTGTTGCGCAAATTACAATTAGAGCAACAACCTGCACTAACTTGTGTTGTTGGCAACATAATCTACTTCAGGTGTATTACGACTTGGCCAACTCGGCTGCTCCCTCCACCATAGTGCTGTATTGACAATGGTGAGCAGAAAGTAGTTTAAATTCAAATGTTATTTCAACGTACATACAACTGATCTAAGATTATGATAACTCTTACAAGACAGAGGAATTCTTTAAACCACAGAAGTAAAAAATAAATACAACTCAACTCTATGTTCGAGCGAGTGACAAATCATCCTTGGAGTTAACTCTTAGAAGTTATTATCTTGACCTAAATTTAAACCTTTGACCTGAAACATATGGTAAGTATACTGTACACGCCAAGTACGGGCGAGTGTTGTAGCTCTTACTGGTCTCGAGTCATGCTGTACACGCCAAGTACCGCTCTTGCCTCGCAAGCAAGATGTCACGGGTTCGATTCCCGGGCCGGCGGAAGTTGTTTGGACACTCTTCCTAGTCCCCTTGGTCCCTGTTCACCTGTTCACCTTGCAGCAAAGTAGGTACCTGTTGTAAATCGAAAGTTGCGAATTCGTATTCAGTTGTTGGAGCTTCCAATAACATGCTTAGACATAAAAACTATTGACTCTTCAGGCTTCTATGCCCTTGACTCTTCAGGCTTCTACGCCCTTAACTCATCGGACATAAGGCAAGCATGAACTTAACATGCTTCCCTGTTGGGCGCTGTAAACGCTTCCGCGCTTCACCTTACACAAGGATGTAGGGGGGTGCCCAATAAAAAAAAAAAAATTACGAACGCCTATTGTTTATGTTATGCCTTTAGTTATCTTTAAAAGTTGTTTATTATCTCATCTAAATAATCTAGTTTGAATTTTGACTCCTGTAGATAGAACAACAATACTAAGAGTTACTGATGATTATTTTTGTTTATGTCAGGTTCTTCAACAGCCGGGAGTGTCAACGTTATCACCATCACAGAGGGCAGCAGAAGGCGGGGCCGAGAAGTTCACTGTAACAACATAGGTCAAGGTAGGTCATGCTGGCTCTCACCGGCCGAGATCAGTAATTCTGTCACAGCTCCAAGTCCATTAATGCAGCCTGGGCGAGTAACTACACTCTCCCTCTGATGGACGACGAATCAACCTCGGAATACAGAATTTGGAGACTTGTATCACGACTTGGAGACCAGGAGACCAACTTAGAAACTAGCATTACTACCTGGAGGTTACCTTATACTTGGGAGGTAGAGGTAAGGTTTTTAAGAAAGTTGCTGATCTTATACCAGAGTTACAGAAACACACCACCATACAAAATATTCCTTCCCTACATAACAGACTTCCGGGTAATTTCAAACCTCTGAGCTGCTAAACCTAAATGGATGTGATTCCCGCCGATGGTTTAAGAATGAGTATCAGTATATATGGTTCAGTATATACCATTGACTATGTTGTGGGTAGTCAGTGTAAAGTCATGAGAGGTGGGTGTGATGATACTTTACTACACTGTCAGGACACGAGGTTAAGCTTTATCATCTACGATTACAAAAGGGCTTCCATTAACTGCTAAGATCTCTCTCTCTCTCTCTCTCTCTCTCTCTCTCTCTCTCTCTCTCTCATTAATTCATCTTTCCAGCTTAGTAACAAAAATTAATCTCTAAGACATACAAAAGAACGGGGAAGCTGTAAATGTAAATTAGAACATCATTCATCTCTCCGCTGGGCAAATTTCCGTCAGCGAGGAGGTAACGGGTCGTATACCTCAATGAGGGAGGAGAGGGGAGGGTGACTCTTACTGTTCTCTCTCTCTCTCTCTGGTAATGTTTAGTCTAATAATTACACAAATTCCGTCACTCATATATATCGCTCACTCCACCACTGTTAAAATTCATAATAGCAATATTTGAGTTAAGCCTCTTTCAAATACCACACGCTCTCAGTGGCTACACAGAGAACAACACAACACATCGGCATCTACTTTACTTTGCTCTCTGATGCTGAATAAAGTTTGTCTTGATTTTTCCATTGACAAAAACGAGCTTGGCTCCCCTGAGACACCATATGGAGTAGTGAGGCTTCGCTATGTAAATTTCTCCGGCAACTGTTGTGTTATAACTTGGAGTCAATGTTGCGGGTGACAGTCACAAGGAGCAGACGAACATGTGGCTAATGGGAATGAAAATGTATTCCTCAGGTCTTGAGTGAAGTCAAATTATCGTGTTTTGATTCCGGCGGCAATGAGAGAGAGAGAGAGAGAGAGAGAGAGAGAGAGAGAGAGAGAGAGAGGTAAGTCAACCTTAAGGTGTAGTAGGCCGGTATTGACAGTAGGTGACACGCCGTAGGTAGTTGAAGGTGTTATGTTTGAACCCTGACACCGAGTACCTTAACAGCAGAGCGGGAGAATCAACAAACCACAGAGATGGATCTCGTAATTTTTTTTTTATTGTTAGTGACTCGTAAGTTAGTATGCCCCTTATATTCTATCATCCCGGAGGCTCCACAAGTGAGGGTTTAGCTGGTCGGTTCACTCACTGCCGCAGACACAGGGTTACACCGATATATAGGTGTCTCCCAGTCGATGATTATGGAAATAGTTGTCAGGTTAATCTTGTCGAACTGATAATGTCAAGACTATTATGATGCTCTTGTAAATACGATATTTTATTGTTATTTCAATACAACAATTACGACACTACACCGACAAATCTACGACGCCAACACAACTCTTAATGGTGATGAAAAAACGTTAAGTGGACGTATGAGGAAGTCGAGTCTACTAAAAAAACTACTGTACTGTTACTGGGTCTTGAGCAGGGCATTCTTACCTAACTAATGGACCATAACGAGGCTGCTACGTGTTGACACGACACCTCACCAGGAATGTGAAGCTTTTAGTTATTACCAAACAATAGCCCAGTAAATAAGCTCTTCCGGGTACTTTTATCATTTGCGTTAGTGTGTCTGTCTATCGAGAGTTTATTACTGAACTTGTGACTGTGTACATGAGATGATAAGTGAACGGTGGAATTAAGGTATGCGTGAGTTGTATTCTGGAATATTATGGTTTTGATACATACATACATTCATTCATTACATCCCATTACATTACATTACATACATACATACAATCATACATACATACATACATGCATACATACACACATGCTACTACTTCGCTGTCACTCGGAATCGAGTATGACGATCATATATATATATATATATATATATATATATATATATATATATATATATATATATATATATATATATATATATATATATATATATATATATATATATATATATATATATGCTGATAACCACAAGGAAAGAAGAAAACACTAAGTTCCCAAGCGCTTTCGTGTAATTCACGTCTTCAGGGGTGAGTACAGACTAAGGAGAAATACTTGACAAGGCTAAAATATACAGTAGAGGAGACGTGTGTGTGTGTGTGTGTGTGTGTGTGTGTGATAATCTGGCCGCCGATCACCACTCACTGTACCTCTTACACAATAACCAAGACATTCACCTCACTCTTACCTGCTGAATGAATTATAGGAATACAGGTAATAATCATAATTAACCTGTATAATAAACATAAACAACAACACGCAATTAGGACAGTGGTAAATACAGTACATCTTAGCGGAGGAATAAAAGCCATCATACGTTATATATACGAGTCATGCAAATTTTCTGGTGGTTATGACCTTACCGGAATACTGTCTTATACTGGGAGGAAAATACAGTGTTTTTAATTATCATGAATATAATGAACTCGCTAAGGCCACCAACACAACACGGGATTATGATAACAAAGTAATAAAGGCTAATTACATTCATTGAGGTGATAGTGTGCAATAGAATTTTATCCGCTTAATATAGTGTGTCCAGTGTGTCAGTTCTTTACTTTTCACTTTGAGAATGAAGAGAAATGTTGTAGTGACAGCTCAGCTAAGAGTTACAAGGAAGAGAAAGGTCACATCAACATGAAAGCGGTGCGCAATATCCCTGTAACTAAGCTCAGTCACTCGACACCTCAGCTCCAGGTAAAGATGACTGTCTGGGGGTTAATTATAGCCCAGGTGTGATTCCCGTGATAAAAATATAATCACACTTGTAAAATATAAACTTTTAGATTTATTCTCTTTCATCACATCATTGCTTCTTGAATATACAGTATAACTCTACAGGTTACACACTGCCAGAGACTAGGAAACGGCTGACCACTTCAACATTGACTCGTGGCCACAACAGTTAACAAAGCGTTCCCAGTGTCGTCAGCCAGCCAATATTTACCGCCTACTACCACAGTAAAGATACAACATTATCCACCAATCAGCACCAAGCATCAGCAGTAACTACGAAGTCATTAAGGCCACCAGTCACTCATCATAATGGCGACCGTGAAACAATATCAAATTCCCCAACTGACTGTAGTTTGTCTTCTCATGCTTCACTGTTATGGTGGAGAGATAATCCTGTTGCTCTTTTAAACTGATAATAAAAACATCAAGGTTCCGTGTCAGATAACGTGTGTTGAAAGCTCAGGTTGGCCAGTGTTTGTTGTAACGTTCTTGTTTTTGCTTGACACGAGTTGTAATCATAATGACAGCTAATGTCAGCCACTAGACAGCAAATAACACAGGGATATACTGGAATAAGCTGAATATCATGTGTTGTGTATTTAAGGGTACAATTTCGTGGGCCATGGACGATTGAGCTGGAAAATGAAACAACTGACCTTTCCCTAAAAACAATATGTTATTTCACAATTTGCAAGACTTCATAATTCCTAACATCAAGCTTTGGGCGGTCACTCTGGTATAACGAAACTCTGGCCATTTAAAATTTAGATGAACATTTGTAAGGAAAATCAAATGTACAGCACATCAATAAGTAAATGTCAGGTGATATTAGTTTCAAATAACACACCTGTAGTATAATCAAGATGATCAGGTATCAGGTAAGTTGTTAGAAAGACTTAAACACATACCTCCAATAGACAATCAAATTCATCTGAAAGTCGTAGATTATGATGACATGTTAAACTAAAAAAAATAAAACAACACACACACACACACAATGCATCAGTAAGAACGATATTCCCCCTGTGTTTGGTGAACCTTAAGGCCAAGAACAAGCCAACTGGGTCAGCTTCGCGTGTTTACAATGTTACTCTAGCGAGCATGTGTAGTGCAGCCAAACATTACCCGCACTGCCAGGGATATTTGTCGTGTTTGTTCCTGCTGTACCAAGGCTGGCGGCTTGTGAGTAGGGGAGTAAACTTTATCAAAACTGCATATAATTTCACCGGGTCATTTCCTCCCGTGAGAATTGTACAAACACGTAAACAAATACCTGGGGAAAGGTAACAGAGTAAAAATGGTTGTGTTTAGTATTCTGTTCCGGATTTTCCCCTCGATTATATTTGCCAGACAGGTGTTACTGCAGTAGTAGTAGTGGATGTGGGGCGCTACAATCACTGCCTACCTACCTACCTACCTACTTACCTACCTGCCTGCCTGCCTGCCTACCTACCTACCTACTTTCGAATCATTAACTATTTATCTCTTCAGGTTATGCATAAAATATAATATCGAAATATTTCAGATTTTCTCAGGACAGTGTGTGTGTATGTCTGAGGTGTTCCTGAGTGTATAACTATTCACAAAGATGACGATTCTCTGCTGATTCTAAGAGTCTCTGAACATGTTGTCTCCTGAACACAAATTTCTTAAGACATAGTTGATATTATGAGGTACATTCTGATACATGGTTCGTTCTGAGGCTCCAGGAAGTATACTCAATCGATCATAAAGTGTCTTATTTTTCTTCCAATTCCTCATTATTCTGTCTTGTGTGATAGTTCAATTGTGTGTTGTTACTTTACTGGACTATATTAATGTCAGTTTGTATTTAACGCCGGACGGAAATTACAAGACAGAACGACTCAGTCAAGTCATCTGTGATCCGGAACGAGGTCGAGTTATAGAGTAAAAAATAATCTTGAAAAATTACCATCTGTTTACCTTTATCAACTTTATACAAGAACTAATAATATGCAAATTATTTTTTATTTATTTTTTTCGATATCGCCATCAGTCGTTTCCGGGGTTTTAAAGTTGAGTTTTTTTTTATACTGGTGATCACACAATAGTTTCCGTATTATGTTCAGTGGCTTATTTACGGGTCACTCCATCATACACAATACATTTTCCATGACAAATATTTTATACAAGATCCTCTCTATTAATACCAGTATATATATGTGGCTTCCTACATGTAAATAATTATTATGATTATTTATTGTCATTATATACACACAAATACTATCATCAACAAGAACTCCACCACCATCACCAGCAGCTGTCACCTGCACTACGTTATATATACAACTCATACAGAGCTCTTTAGTGTGAGCGGCGACCACAAGTTGAACGGAGTTGAAGAGTTAGGTTCTGGCTGAGTTGAGGATCGGGTGGAGGGAAAGTTACGCCATCCAGGAGTTTATCTTCAGGGGGGAGTGGAGTGGAGAGAGGGACTTGGGTACATAAGCATGGGTGTTCTTGGCGCTATGGGGAGAAGGAGAGAGAGAGAGAGAGAGACAGAAGGATTGGATTCTGGTAGAGTGATGAACCCTATCCTTAAAAAACATAATTAAACGATTGATAGGTAAAGTAGTTTGAGAGGAGGACTCAATATTTTGTCCATTTATCCAAAACTAATGTAAAGCACAGGCCAATTATTTTTATAAATGTCAATATAAACATCAGCTAAATTTGCGAAAAGGTGATTATAGGTCCAGCCACTAACCTAACCTAACCTAACCTAACCTAACCTAACCTAACCTAACCTAACCTAACCCTAGTCCATGCTGCATGATATAGCCGTATAATTTACCCATCTTACATATCCAGCATTATAGGTGATAGTTGTACGGCGGACTGCATCATTTTTCTCACTGACAACCAGGAAGTCAGTCAGTCAGTTTATTAGTCAGTGAATCAGCCAGGAAGTAAGTGAGCTACAAACACTGTCATTTAGAAAGGTAATTAGTGACAGAGTTTACCAGACATTAAAACATGTGAAAGACATTAATATCACATAGTGTCAGTCAGTCAGGTTAGGTTAGGTTAGGTTAGGTTAGGTTAGGTTAGGTTAAAATGAGAAACACAAGACGTCAAGCATTCCTGGGAGGCGTGTGTTTAAGTAATCGCTTCAACACAAAACTATTCCGGGAAAGTGACAAAAAAAAAAACTCCCCCATAATCATAAGTCAAAGGCATATTTACTTAGTTAAGTACAGAGGAACACTTCAGGGGATACTATATTATTTACACACAGGGTTAGAAATAATATAATAGTATATAATTTAGTTCACTACACACACACAGTCTCTCTCTCCACTTATTTGGTCCACTTCTCTCTATCACGCCTCATCACCCTGTCATTCTTCGCGTATTCAGTAACAGTTCAGGTTAGGTTGGGTTAGGTTAGGTTACACCAGACTCTGTTCATCCTGGGTAACATAAAACAGCAATAAGACCTCAGGATGAACTAGGCTCTCTTCCTCCTGAGAAACAAACACATCAGCAACATGACCTCAGGGTAAACCAGGCGCTGAGGAGGTATTGCAGATATTTCTTGTTACTGTTGATGACTCAGACACGCTCTATATCATTTATTGTCTGTGTTTAATCTTCTTTTATTACCTTTCTTTATTATTCTGTTTTATGTTCCTTGTTTTATGTACCGTGCCATGACTTTCTCCACTTTTATCCCGCTTCTTCCTTCCTTCTCATTCCTCTTACCTTTCACCTTTCATCTAAACATGCTTTCTCCATATCTTTCTCCCCTTTACTCCCCTCCGTTTTTCTTCTCCTTTTCTTTCTCGTAAATTCTCCTCTTTATTTTTTTATTTTCTCCTTCTCTTTGTCTCTCCAACGCTCTTTGTCTTCCTTTCTCACATCTCACCATTTTTCCTCTTCCTTTCATCTCTCTCTCTCTCTCTCTCTCTCCCACCAAAGAGAGACCTCGTGTTGTACTGTGTGTAACATCCACCCCGTGTTGTCCGCACCAGTGACTCGTGAAACATGAAGCTGTTATAACTTGTCGCTGAGAGGCCTTGTTCTGGACGGACGGATTCTCTCTCTCTCTCTCTCTCTCTCTTAGCCTTTACTTCCATTCATTAGTGAAGGAATAAGACCGCAAGACTACGAAGACATGCTGCAATATATAAATCTGAGCCAAACGTAACGTAACGTAACCTAACCTAACCTAACCTAACGTAACCTAACGTAACCTAACCTAACCTAACCTAACTAACCAGGAGGAGGTAAACGCTTGAGCTGATACAATGGTAATGTTATGATAATACAACAATGGAAAATATAAAACACATAACAGTGACAATTAGATAGAACTACGGCAGTAATTTCGACCTCTCATCACTAGTCAGGTTAGGTTCGGTTAGGTTCGGTTAGGTTCGGTTAGGTTCGGTTAGGTTCGGTTAGGTTCAGAGTTACGTATAGCAGTATGTATTGAGTGTATTGGGCAGATATATACACTTGTCTGGAATGAATATTGAGTGGATATAACCATGTATAGTTCTTAAGACACCTTACAGTATATCTCTACAGCTAGAACACATCATCTTGTAGTTTCTGGCACTTCAGTTTATACAGTGTGGAAGCTACAGTAGTTAATGCTATATTGGCTCTCTGGTGATTGGTAATTAGTCGGTGATAATAACATGATAAATTAACATGTTATAAACTCACTCTATGGCTGGCTCTTGCTCACAGGAATTCCATTTTACTTTTTTTTTCATTCTCTAATTATACTCAACATCATTGTATATAAGTCTGTCAGAAATCTATAATGAAAAAACACTGTAATTCACTTATTTTAAACAATGAGTCTCCTACATAATGTTTTCAGAGAGCAACACTACATAATGGATCTCGTGACCCGACACAAGATGATGAATGATCCTTCACTAATGAATGCCTGGCTGTTCACTGTGTAACTCTTCACTATTTAACCCAATGGCTGTGGTTATATTTCTCTACCACTTCTTCTTCCATCTCTCATTTATTCATCATTATGGTTATCCTCTTCTTATCTGCTTATATAATCATTTCTTCCTTTCGCTCTATACATCCCATACACTTTCATTATTCCTCTCCATCAACACCCATACATTGACCAGTTCCTTTACTGTACAAACTTCAGTGAATAAGAATGTATATAGTTTTTACATCTTGGTTAGAACAGAAAAATGTATATACATGTAAAATTTCCCCCATCGCTTCTCCTGTTCTCCAGTAAAAAATAAGTCAACAAAGAAAAACTCATAATAGGTTTACCAGAAATCTCATTTACCTCTTCACCATATTAAAAAAGAAAATATTAATAAAAGTTTCTCAATTTCCCGTCGTCTTGTCGTATTTCTGTTATCAATCATTGTTTTTTATTTCCATCTCTTGTTTTAAATTCGAATGATGTTGCACTCTTGTTTTCTTAAATTCTCTATGTCTCTATTTTCGTCTCTGTATGTCTATGTTTTTTGTTAGTCTGTGATTTTTGTTAGTCTGTCTTGTTTGTCTGTGCACATTTCCTACACACAGACATACAGTAGGACAAATAAACGGACAAGTGTGTGTGTGTGTGTGTGTGTGTGTGTGTGTGTGTGTGTGTGTGTGTGTTCTAATTCTCGCTTCCCAGTTTTACCATTTCAAGACGGTAAATGGTTAAGCCAGAATTTTCCTCTGAGTTTTAAGACGTGAATTTAGGAAAAATTACTGGCCATTCTCAGCTTCTACCTGGTGGGCCGCAGTGTACAGCGCTCGCCAGTTTAAAAGTTGGGTTGGTACAACAGAGGGAAAAATAAAATGCAGATTATCCTTGTGTTAAAATACCGTTCACTCTATTTCAGAAAATATCATATTAAATATTATTAGTGCGTGTGTAAACGTTTGTAAGTTAAGTAAGCGTTGAGTTCGATGTAAATATGTTTCAATGACTTTAATGATAAGTAATTCGTTTAAAGTTTTTCATATTTCAGAAATTAAATCCCAAAATTATATAGAAAATTGTTTAAGTTCGACCCAACTACATAATTATACCCTAACTGACTATTCTGAAAAACTAATACTAATTTATCTAACGTTCATTAATAATATTTTCTTGAGTTAAAACTAGATTGATTGGGTGGAAGGGGAGTGAGGACCATTACTAAATTAGTAGCGAGGACGTATTGACTGACCCACCACTAGACTGACCCACCACTAGACTGACCCACCACTAGACTGACCCACCACTTGACTGACCCACCACCAGGCTGACCCACCACCAGACTGACCCACCACTAGACTGACCCACCACCAGACTGACCCACCACCAGACTGACCCACCACCAGACTGACCCACCACTAGACTGACCCACCACCAGACTGACCCACCACCAGACTGACCCACCACTAGACTGACCCACCACTAGACTGACCCACCACCAGACTGACCCACCACTCCACGCCTCCACCATCACCTACTGTTACCCTCACTCCCTCTCCCACAGTGACAAATGGTCAGTCTCCACGGTTGATTAGATGTTAGACTGAATTACGGTTTAACCATTGTCATTGTTAACGAAGAACTACGATGATTATTAATGGACTTGTAATACAATTTCTCTGTAATACACTGTTCACCATCAAGATTATAAAACTCTCAGGTCCAATGCTGGTAGAGGAATTGGTATCAGTCACCTACAAGTTGTCACAGGTCTTGAAATGTAAGCGTCGGGAAAACCCATCACGACATAGACTCAACGCATCATAAATCAAGTCTTGGGTCATGGCAGGGTAAGTAAGGTCTCCACTGAATATGAGTGACGGTGGAGTGAGACGTGTTCCTCGAGACGTAACAGTCGATCCATCAGTATAGAGAAGCCAAAGATTGTGGTGGAGTGTTACTACTAGTGTGACATCAACGAGTGAGTCACATCTGCAGCGTAAAATTGGCTCTGATAAGGCGGATGTTATAGTCAGGGGAGATAACTAGAGTCCTTCCGTCAGTGAAAAAAATATCTCTCTCAGTGTTGAAGAATGAAAAACTGTCGGACGCTGGTAAAAAGAACAGTTTGACCAGGCCACCGTCACTCTGGCACATCACAACACTAATATTGCTTTTGACTCCCTTATAATTCGCCCCTGTGCAGCTGTAGTGAGGTGAAGAGAGTTGTACAAGGGACGGTTCCACTCACCGTCTGTCATCCATTACTCATCTTCCTCGCACATTTTCAGGAAGATTCCCTACACCTCTACCGACAACATCCATGTCAAGGGGTGTGGAGTTCCCTGAATACATAGAGGGTATTGGGACGAAGCTAAATGGTTTTGCATACAGAGCAGCGGCTGTGATAGGTCTGGTGTACCACTGAGATGAGTGTTGGTGATGCCCAATGACTCGGTTCATTCATTTACTCAGCCTCCCTTCTGGCTTATATATCTCGCTCTCTGTCTTCATCTTTCTCTCTATCGATTTGTTCTGTCCTCTCTGTCCTCTCCCAGCTTTAACTGATATTCCACTGCCAGGATTGTATTCCCCGAGGCCAAATTATTCATCCCGAGTCCTTACTGTTCTTTTCCAAACCATCTCGCTTATTTCCCACACTGGTTCGTTCTTCTTTAACTTTTGCTTCTTCTTTCATTGTCTTGTTTGTTGTCCCCAACGCTTACATTACCTAATTGAGTCTGGTTCAGGTGTGTGTAGATGAACTTGCTATATATATATTAATTATTGAAACTAAATATTCCTGTCTAGTATTTCATTTCTGTTTTCGCCAGCAGGTAGATCCTTCTTAACCTGACGAACAGCCTTGATAGGTCAGGTTTACGTGCAGGTTGATGTCACTATAGAGAATTGTTATATGTTCTGTCAGATACTAATAAAAAAGATATGCATTTAATCCCGACCAAGACGCTAAGACTTCTTTGGCGTTTATGAAGTCAGTTCTTTTCCCCACACTTAACAGCCTCATAAGACGCGTTGAACAAGCATTCTGTCTTTCTTTGCCCTGCAGTCATCCTTGCATCCATTATTTCACGTCTGATGAAATTTCTGAATCGCTTGGCACTCCTCCGCCTCTTCTTCCTCCTCCTCCTCCTCACCCTCCCCTTCCTCCTTCTCTTCCTCCTCCTCTCCACTTTTCCCCGCCAAGGAACTCAAATTCCTCAGACTTGATGATGAAGGCTTGAAGAGCCGCCCAGGGGTGACAAAGAACTCGGGTCTCCTCAGTGTCAACCTCACAATACACTCTCTGCCTCCCACTGGTGACACAGCTAAACCAACACGATGAATACAAATACTAAAAAAAAAAAGAGATAATGTTCTCCTTCTCTGGTAGAATTCCAACGAGAATATTTGCTAAACTGTTGTGTGACTTCAAGTGTATGAAGATATTGTTGAAATATCTTGATCTTTTGTTTACCGTTTCGTTTATACTTTACTTCCTTCAACGGGAAAGATTTAAAACAAAGGTAAGTATCTGTTCTGGTACGTATAAACGAATACTTAATTTTCTTCTATTGTCTTTCTTAAATAAAGTAAAAACAATAGTATAAAAAAAAACGCGGTAATGTTACATCACTTCTGAACTCTGATGACAGAGATTACTGCCTCGCTCCTCGTAAATATTCATCCATTTATTATTCACAAAAGGATATATAGCGAATTACGTCTATGAGTGACGTAGTGTATACCCAGACCATGTTATACTGCTCTTGTAAACTACTCCACGTCTCCTCATACATGGAGCACATGAGAGACGTCTACCCCACTCCACTTCACCATCCTCAACAGTGAATGAATTCTTGTTTTACGTAAAATTATAAATTCATATAAAATTGCTTATACAGTATATATAATTCACATCAAACCTTCTGGACGATTCGCTTCATGAATTAAGTTCAACATGAGTCGCATTAGATATGTATATGAAATCTATTCTGAAAACAACTCATTAAAAAAATATGTTAGTGTTTCCAGTCCCATGAAATGCTACTAGAGAACGAGATCTGAGAGAATTTCTTGACTCTCATTTTACTAGCTAGCAAAAACATTTTAATTAGTTAGTATTTGTTGCTTCGGGAATATTGTAAATTTTAAACAATAATCATTGGCATTCACACACACGCACAGACACTCACAAACAGACATACACAAACACAGACATATATAAGCACCGTCACATACAAGCACAGACTCACACTATCACACACACAAACACAAAAACACACAAATTCAATCACATATAAGCAGACACACACAAACATACACATACACAAACACAGTCAAACACACACAAACACATACACACACAAACACATTCGCACAAACACACACAAACACATACACACACAAACACATACACACACAAACACTTACAAACACATAAAAACAAAACCCCATAATCCTATACTCTCTGTAGAAGCGAGGATTTAAAATAACATGGGGCACTGGGGCAGGATCACCGTAACATCATGTTCAGCGGGGAAATATCACTTCACCTTTTTGAAATAGTATTATATATTACAGGCTTTTGGGAGGTCGGGATATCAGACCAATTTCGCAGTTGGAGGTTCATCGAATATCAAGCCGCTTATACCCTTAACACTTCATATTATTTAAACCTCAAAACAGAGAATCCAATGTTGTTGTTTTTTTGCACGACTTTATATAGGAGTATTTTATTTCATATTGAATCGCGTATACAAAGGAGGTCATGACACTCTTATCTTCTTATCTGGTACAACTTCTTGGTGTTATTTAAGGGGTAATAATTGATACTAATATATTCAAACGATACTGAAAATTTAGTTGATAATATTACGATAATATTTACACAATCCGTATTTTTTCAACGGAGAACACTGAGGCATTTCTAGATATAGTGTGAACAAATAAAGTGTTATTTTGTTTACAATTAAAACAAAATGCAGGTAGTAATGATAGGGAAATTAATAATAAAATAAATAAAAACAATTAACAACATTATCTGAACGCTACGTCTCACTCAACACAATAAGGGTGAAAATCCTATGACGTAACAATACAATATAGAACAGATACAGTACAGATAGAAATAATTTATAATTTACCTGTCTAGAACAAAAAAAAAACTAAATAAATGAATGAAACTATCCACCGTGGGTTTACATCATCCCCCACTGCCACCCACACACCCACACACACAGGTCTAGAAGGTGAGCTTATAGTATAACACCTGCTAATGATCTGAGAAATACCTTGATGAATATTATTAATTTTTGGAACGTGAAATATTACCTGGGATATTAGTATGATAAAACTTCTCAAAATCACACAAATAACGTTAATTTAACCTTATATCATGAACATAAGAAATATAAAAGGAATAAGAATCAGAACAGAAGAAGGTGGGAAGGAACACACATCTGCTGTATGTTATAAAGGGAAAGTTTCAGTGTCTCTTTTTTTTTAGTCTCGGGTGAAATATATGTAACTGTAATATTAATTGGCTCATAACTTCAATACCAATAGCGCGAGGTGGTCAAACGGGTCAAAGGTTAACTCGTAGTGAGACTCGGAGAAGAAATGTTCAGTCTCACAAAAAAATATCGTTTTTTTTTCCTTCTTAACAATGTGAAACGCTAGACGAAATGATTTGATGCAACTGAGACATAAGGAAATATTAGTCTAGATATACTGTATAGAGAAAGAACCATAGACAGACAGACAGACAGACAGACAGAGAGTTATATACACCAGTACACATTAACTTATTCACCTGGATGGAAAAAATAAACACCACCTTGTCAGGGAAGAGTTAAATTCTCGTTTCCTGGGAATACGAGAGTTCCGGAAAGCCGTTCTCCATATTTGGCGATGATCACCCGCACTTAAAACCCGCAGCGGATGTTACCGACACACTTACAAGAACATAAACGCTGCCAAACTGTCTTTAGAGGAGAAAAGTTGAGGGAAGTGTGAAGCCTTGGTGGATGGAGAGATAGAGCTAGCAAAGGTGGGTGAATGGGTGATACCGCTGCCGCCTTCATTAATCTCAATTATTTCTTTGACGCCAACATTTTGTGCCTTGTGGTTAAATGTTAAAAAAAAAGTATCGACACTTTTGTAAATGAATTAATGTGTTATGTGGGATTTTCTTTTTACTGATACTGATGGACTCTGTAGCACTATTTCCAATTCACAAAACAGAACATGTAATTGAATTGTAATAATCAGACTTATACAATAATGGATGTAAAATTTAATCATATTTAAATTGCTTGTAATCAAATGCCTGTACTACAAAAATTGTCTTTGAATATTAGTACTAGTTATGTTTATTCAATTATTGAGTCTTATAATGTGATAATTAGTATTTACTTCATATTCTCCTGAGATAACATTTAATTACATATATTATTGCCTTTTTGAGCTTCCTGTATTAGTTTACTTCACTCATTAAACCTTTGGAGTAATTTTTTTTAATACATATTTTTATGGCTGAGGGAAAAAGCAGGAGGAAAAGCAAGATAATTTTATGTGATATAGAAAAAAAAATTAAAAACATACATTTATATTTATGTGAATATTTCAGTAATGATTCAGCTGAGTTTGAATAAAGATTAAATTTACATATTCCCTGTGACGCGTGTAGGTCAAAGTGCCTCCCCTCCAACTATCTTTGAGGACAAAACCTTCGTGGAAATTTTACGAGAATTTAATGAAAGTTCACCAGAATTTTGAGTTTATCATTTTACATAAGTTGAGTGTTTTTTTTTATGATAAAGGCAAGAGCTTGAACATTGATAATTATTTTTTTTTACAATAAGATTACAGTTTAATGTTTTATGAACTCCCTGATACTGTTTTGATGTAACTAAAAATATAACAAACATACAAACATACACACACGAGACACCCCCCCCGCCCCGCACACACACACACACGGTCGCGCGCACACGTTCAGTGTAACAAAGAAAATATTAATAATGATAGCAGTATTAGTTATCAAATAATATTTTTACTCGCTAACGGAGCCAACAAAGGGGTGAGTCACAGGTCTAATAAGGAACAAACCCAGGTGAGGAGGGAGGGCAGGTGGAAGACTATGAGAGACACAGGTGGCCAGGTAACTGAGAGACACAGGTGGCCAGGTAACTGAGAGACACAGGTGGCCAGGTAACTGAGGTAACTGACACAGGTGGCCAAGTAACTGAGAGACACAGGTGGCCAGGTACTGAGAGACACAGGGTAAGTAACTGAGAGAGACACAGGTGGTAAGCTAGAGACACAGGACCAGGTAACTGAGACACAGGTGGCCAGGTAACTGAGGTAACTGAGAGACACAGGTGAGAGACACAGGTAACTGAGAGACACAGGTGGCCAGGTAACTGAGAGACACAGGTGGCCAGGTAACTGAGAGACACAGGTGGCCAGGTAACTGAGAGACACAGGTGACCATGAGAGACAGGTAGATAGGTGACCATAAAAGACAGGTATGCAGGTGATTATAAAACACAGGTGATAAAGGAACTATAAGAAATTATAATATATCTCAAGGAAGTCAGACAGCCACTGACATAACACAAATACAAGAATCATTATACACAGAGTCGCCAGCTGGTGATTTGTTCTATGTCACTAGAGACTCACAGTAACACAGTACCTCCAAACATGGTTGTCTGTGGAAATGTTTGTTATTCTCGTGATGGTGAGTCAGTGAGGTGTCGACGGTGACGGGGAATCAGCACAGCTTGACAGGTAACACACACGTGCGGGGAGCAAAAAATAATAGTTTTGGATATGGAGAGAAAAATTTATAAAGACGAGGGAAACTGTATTTGAAACGGGTAAAATGATCTGAAACTTGAACGTGCTATACACACTCCCATACACATACACAAATTGAAACATGTACTCAAAGGTTTATACGCCATCTACATAAAATAAAATACAGGGTGTTTTAGGAAATGTATACACAATTTTCGTGGAGATTGTGTGAATCCTTGTATTACAACACACACACACACACACACACACACACACACACACACACACACACACACTCACATACACCCGAGCCAGTACACCAACACACACCAAAAGGCATCCACACCTTCATACGTCAGGCTTCAGTACATCTCTCCTTTTGTATTACCCGTGACTGTGCAACATAACGATACCAGACCATCCTTTTATCATTCAACCATCGGGGCAGTGTGAACGTGAGATAGTCAGTGTGGCAGTAGTGATGGTGTGGCGTGAGGGGTGAAGGGTGGGGGGTGATGGGTGAAGGGTGAAGGGTGAGGGGTGATGGGTGAGGGGTGATGGGTGAGGGGTGAAGGGTGATGTGTGATGGGTGATGTGTGATGGGTGATGTGTGATGGGTGAGGGGTGAGGGGTGATGATGGGTGAGGGGTGATGAGTGATGGGTGATGGGTGATGGGTGATGGGTGAGGGGTGATGGGTGAGGGGTGAGGGGTGAGGCAGTCGTACACACAAGTAATGGTCCTTCAAAATACATTATACTCCCCTAAACATTTTCTTACCAGCAGTTTTCTTTAATACTTTTAATAATCAATATAGTTTGTGTTCGTAATATATGATAAATATAAATAATGGTAAATTAAAGGTTAGATAAAAGTTATTAAGGGTAATTAACACACACCTGTCAATTATCTTCACCTGCATCACAGACCTGACTAATCCACTCAACTCATTAGATCGATCCACACCGAGGCTTCCACTTCCCCGCCACTTAACCTAATGAGCCGCCACTTTAACTCCATGAGTTTTTTTTAATATATAAGAACAACCACAAAATATACACTCTTTCATCATTACAAGAGTCAGTGACTAGGAAAGGTGAACTAGTATTCATCATAGAAAATATTTATTGTTCATCAAAAATGTATAAACTAGTGTAAGAAAAATTCGGTGGTGGTAGTGGTGGTAGTGGTGGTGGTGGCACAGGTGGCCGCACGGTGTGGTAGTGGTGGTAATGGTGGTGGTGGTGGCACAGGTGGCCGCACGGTGTGGTAGTGGTGGTAATGGTGGTGGTGGTACAGGTGGCCGCACGGTGTGGTAGTGGTGGTAATGGTGGTGGTGGCACAGGTGGCCGCACGGTGTGGTAGTGGTGGTAATGGTAGTGGTGGTACAGATGGCCTCACAATGTGATGGTTAGTGGGCGTGGTGGTAATACAGGTGACCCATAGTGTTGTGGTAGTGGTAGGTGTGGTGGTAGTGGTAGGTGTGGTGGTAGTGGTGGCTCACATAGTGTACTCCGCCACCAACACCCGTCCAGCTCCACACAGTGTGCCAGTAACGCGATTAAATCTTTTAAATCCCTCTGGTAATTCTCGCCTCAGCCGATTTCTAATTAGTCTCTCCTTACTAAAGCGTTCCCTGCCTGAGTCATGGCCCCGCCTCGCATGCTAATTTTATTAATCTAAGTTTGTCTGATAACGAGAGTTTGTGTGGCTATTATTATTATTATCATTATTATTATTATTATTATTATTATTATTATTATTATTATTATTATTATTATTATTATTATTGGATATTAATTTTGTTGTTTAATTTTATTTTCCAGTTTACTAGTTACACAATTATCAACAATCAAATCACCAACCAACTTGAAAAATTGCATTCTAAGTTTCCGTTAAGTTACTGAGGATCATATACGAACTTTCCATAAACATCATCGTTCAGTGTGTGTGTGTGTGTGTGTGTGTGTGTGTGTGTGTGTGTGTGTGTGTTTCCCTACCTCACACCAATAAACTCCGGCACAACACGGGAAAGAGAGAGAGAGAAAGACAATCACACACACACGACAACGCTGAAGAGATTAAGCTGTTGGGAGATTTAGTGACCATAGAGGCGAGGCGACCACTGACAAGGACACACCATAAACCGTGACTGAGGGAGAGGAGAGGAGAGGTAATTTCACTAGATGAGAGAGAGATAGAGGCAGAGAGGAAGGGTGAGGACACAAGGGGGAGAGAAGTGTGTGGGCTGGCAGAGAGAGCAGCGCCCCCCTTCCCTCCCTCCCACCACCACAGTGTTATAACTCCCAGTGTTGGAAGTGACGGGAAATTAAGACGTTTAAGAAAGACCAAAATCCTATAGTTTCTCAGAGTAGCAACTAACTGGTATGTAACCCGACGATAACTACACGATCGGGAGAGAGAATAAGTCACAACAAAACCACTGATCTCTGAATTCTCGCCACATTGTACCTCTTTCACACAACCGAAACCACGATAGACCAGATCGATAGCCCGGTGACAGCTCGACCAATTCTGACATGTGGTGTAGGTCAGAAAAGGTTGAGGATTGATGGCTGAGGCTAAATTAAAAATCTTTGTCAGTATGATTCATCTGACCCAACATCTAGTGTACAGCCAACCGGTCGAATATATGCTAGGTCGAGGTAGTTCAGCTTAGGTTTTTCCTTAGTGCCATCAACACTCATCTATGTCACAGTTCAACTGATGACCCGTAATGTTTTCACTTCATATGAACTATTTTGAACCTAAAAACATATGATAGTGAGCGAAATATTTGGGGAAGGCTTAAAAACATAGTTCCATGTTTCTAGATAATCATGAATGCGAGGCCTGATTTCCATGGGAATTTTGTCCAAAACGATTTAGAGTATGTGTCAGCTCTACGTGACGAACGGATTCTGTTTTTCAGTTTTGAGGAATTTTAAAATAATTTGCAACGTTTTCCCCCAAGACTATTTTACGCGTGTCTTAAAATACCACAAGTAAGGACAGTAACTACCTACACTAGGGAGTAACAAGTACAGTAACTACCCACACTGGGGAGTAACAAGTACAGTAACTACCAACACTAGGGAGTGACGAGGAGAGTAACTACCTACACTAAGGAGTAACAAGTACAATAACTACCAAAACTAGGGAGTGACGAGGAGAGTAACTACCCAGACATTACCATTAAACAACCGCAGATTATTTTACCTGATGATGAAACAACCTAACCTAACTTAAAATAACCTAACCTAACTTAACCCCAGGTAATGTAAGGACATTTAACTACTGCATCAACAAGGAATCAGCCCATACACTATTACACTAACTACGTAACTATTACTTCAATATCTATTTTCATCTCAGACCCCACAATGACTAAAAAAATAAAGTAACTTAAAAGTCTCGTTTCTCCTTTAAGATTTACCACAACCCAGAATATGTGAAACACTCCACAGTGGCAATACCTGGGTCGATCTATATCCCCCAGGAACTCTCCGACAATCTAAATATTCATGGTACCAAGAGCAGGGGCGCTTACCTCCAGCTGCTTCACCCAACCTCAGGACTCCCACCACACTGTCTGTTGCTCGCCCCCGCCTCCGTGTGCTCAGGTGTCCAGTGATGTGCAGGTAACTGAAGAAAATAAAAGTTATGGTCATTATAATTATTCCCTCCATTTAAATGTACTGTACACATGCAATGGAAATATCCTTATAAATTAAATACATTTATCATGAATCCAAAATAAAATATCTTTCATAATTTTACGTAAATCGCTATTATAATTAAAATAGTTAACTAGGTAAATTAATTAAACAGATGAATACCTAATGAACTGAATTAACTAATTAAAACTCGGACTTCTCTTTTGGGCTGTACAATATGTCTCACATATTACATTAGCATAAACTGTGTACGACCCTCCCTGGTCTCTTGTTTTGTCTATGTTACTCACAGAGAACAAGAGAGAAGGCCCACGGTGGTCAGTGACAGTCAACATGGTATGATGACACACGGAGAGAAATAATCTGAGAAATTGGCTTATCAAATCTGCTTAAGCTTAACCTGTGTCTCCTGTAGTTAAGACATTGACGTTGTTATATACTTACTACGGTACAACTACACAGGTCTTTAAGCGCGTCACTGGGTAAGAGTCACACTGATCCATCACCAATAACCACTTGCTGTTTTGTTTACTTTCTATCAGCTGATCGTAGGAGCCTTTGTTCGAATCCGTGTGACTTGACTTTATTTAGATTAAGTGTCGTAGGTTTCATTACATTGTATTATAGACTTTGTTGGAAAAACTGTTCGTAATGTAAAGTATAATATAAAATAAGCTTAGATTATCCTTCGTTTATTTGTTTTAGAGTTTATTTAAACTTTATTCCTAAAAGAAAGGTTAATATTTTGTAAACAGTGAGTTACCTGAACCAACATATATGAGACCCAGGAATTTAGAAGAGTCGAGTCACTGTCTGTTTTCGCGTCATTGAACCTCATACATTAGATTCGTCCAAGATATTCCCAAACAAAATCACCCGTATGGTATAGTCATCCGTATACAGACTGTCCTAACAGACACTTTATATACTGGGAGACTCGGGGACACAACAAGAAAATTCCACACGTAAAAAAAAAAGAAAAAACAAGCTATTTACTGTACACCTGGCCGCACACACACCAACACCACAACAACCTGGATCTACTCCACCACGCCGACCCAGGTGCCTCCCACACACACCTGGCGAGACTCACCTGGGGGATGAAGCACCTCTGTTCATCACAACGCCAAGGATGTCGGGAAAAAAATGGGATATTTGCATTTACGATGAACCATATTTTTCAACGGGAGAATTTGTTTTGTAAACTTCTACACAGGCTTATGGATTAGAAACGACAGATACACAGGTGGCTCTTTGATTCCTGGTGAAAGTTTTACAGACGAGATTAATATAATTCCACTCATGCGTATATGTAGGTGTAAATGTTTGACTTTAAATTCTATAAGCAAAAGTGACCAATATGTGAATATGTAGTGTGTGTGTGTGTGTGTAACTGTATATTAAGTACCAAATTTCGTAGATTTTGATCGCAGCTGTGGTTATCCTGCTTACACACACACACACACACACACACGAGACAACTATACACATCTGAATCACGAGGACAGAGAAAGCCTCATCATCTGTTGGATTAAACCAAGTTCCACAACACAGCGAATCTATTATAATATTTACGTTGAACAAGAGCTATCCACCCAGCACAGGCGGGGGCGGCGAGGAGGAGGAGGAGGAGATTGTTGCTAATTATAATTTATTTGCATAACTCTCTTGTGCGAGGATTAAGTAGAGATTAACAAGAGAGAATCCAATTTCATTATTTTGGAAATACTGGTAGATGAGGACAGGTTGGTGCAGTCTATGTTATTCTTACCGTAATAAATACATCGTTATGTTAGGTTAGGTTAGGTTATGTTAGGTTAGGTTAGGTTAGGTTAGG
The DNA here is from genome assembly GCF_018991925.1 of Homarus americanus. NCBI lineage: Eukaryota > Metazoa > Arthropoda > Malacostraca > Decapoda > Nephropidae > Homarus > Homarus americanus. The sequence continues at coordinate 7,792,122 of NW_024733126.1, read as the reverse complement.
TTAGGTTCACGAAATTCTCCATAAAGGAATGTTACTGATGTGGGTTTTATGTATAGGACAGATTATTTACTTCTTAAAACAGATTCTACGGTGCTTGTGTCTCCTGGTGGCTGCTACTGAAGGGGAGGAGGTCTTAGGTGCTAACTAATTGGTCGATAATTATACGGTACAGGTAGATCATGTGGAAATAATTATACGTAGGGAGTTAAATAATAATTATGAAAAGGTTAACAGTGAAAATAAAAATTATTGACTCCTTTCACCGAGGGCTGTTTAAGCTGACGTAATCAAATATCACGCTTTTGTAACTTGGACGAAGGTAAGTATTTATACAACTTTTAATCTGAGTCTTCCTAACTTTATTATCGCGTCACAAATTACGAGTGTGTGTGTGTGTGTGTGTGTGTGTGTGTGTGTGTGTGTGTGTACTGTACCTCGTAGTTCATACCTGTTTACCTCTTACCTGTCATCATCTGTCTTAGTATTTTTGGCCAACACTCATGACTCATAACTCATCAAGACACACGAGCTGCTCACATTACCCTCACTGTGTTGTTGTGGCAGGAAACACACACACACACACACACACACACACACACATTAATAAACGCCACTGAAGCCACGTCCAGAATAACGTGTAACCTGCCCTCGAAACACTGACTTTTTTGCAGGGAGGATCCTTGTACCTCTTCTAAATGTGAGGCGACACCGTCATCAACACACCAACTCTCTCTCTTCAACCCTGAGGTGCTCTATGCTTTTTGGTGTCGATTTCTCTGTTACAACCTTAGTTTGTGTGAGTTGCCGATCAACTGTTGCCCACTTGATAACTTTCTGTTGGTACAGTTTATTCAATGGATTTTCAAGAGTAAATCGGCAGTCAATGTTTATTTAGATTATTTCCTAAAATATCTTCATTTCGCTTATTACTCCATTTAAAAGGTACACTGGTGATGGTATAGACACACACGTAGTCGATCATACGGTAAGAGAGATTAATATTTACTAACTCACTTCAATCGTTTACTAAGAGACACAAAGTATATATATATATATATATATATATATATATATATATATATATATATATATATATATATATATATATATATATATATAATCATGTAAATCCACAATGAAAACGTGGATAAGATAAATCTTGATAAAATCACACGGGAAAATGGAAACAACGGAGTACCTTAGCTTTCGTCTTTATTCAAGACATCTTCAGAGGCAACTAGATTACATGGACAGAGAGAGGCTTAAATATACAGGGTGACCTAAAAACATGAGGTCAGGTCATAATGATGACATCCACTAATCCCCACACCAACACAACCGTAGAGGAGCTTAAGAGAAGGGTGGTGACGTGACTAGACAGGTCAGGTCAGAAAAAAGGGACCCACAAAATAACTGTCATACATCAAGATCAAAGGTTTTCAAAGCAGTTTTAACCTTGGGCCACTGACAAATAAATTTATGTAACATATTATCAGTTTTGAACTGACCATCACTAAGGTTTATTGATTTAATTCCTTAATCAAACTAGCTTCAACCAGAAGTCTTTCTGTGACACAAGATGATTTGAATACTTCTAAGCTTTTTTCCCAAGCAATGGGGTGATTATTATTCCTAACATGAACGAACAAGGCACTGCTTTCAGATGCAGTTCTGATATTATACTTATGTTGTTTGATTCTGAGCTGCAGTGTTTTTCCTGTCTGACCTACATAATTACAATTACATTGGCTACATGGAATACAATAAACACTTCCATTTACATTCAAACATGGGCTATTCCTTATTAACATATTGGTAATGGTTGAGTCATACTTGAAAACAACATTAATATTTAGAAGCTTGAGGGACCGAACTAAAGGGACAAATTCATCACGATAGGGCAGAGTCAAAATATTCTTAAGTGTAGGAACTTGTCTGGTTGCAGAGGAATGAAAGGATTTTTTAGCCCTTTTAAAGCAACGATCAACAAACACAGAAGGGTACCCAAGTTTCTGTGCAATAGAACGAATGTGTTTAAATTCGTCGTCAATAAATTCAGAGTCACAAATACGCAGACATCGTAGGAACATAGCAGAAAAAACTGACATTTTGGTAGACTCAAGGTGATTGGATAAAAAGTGAATGAAACTGTCTACCTGTGTGGGCTTTCTATATACCTTAAATTTATAGTTTTGGCCATTTCTCATGATAAGCATATCAAGAAATGGAAGGGATTCACTTATTTCTCTTTCAATTTTGAATGTGATACTAGGGACAATATTATTAAGCTTGTCTAAAAATTCCAAAGGGTCACTGTTTTTAGGCCAAAGACAAAGAACATCATCTACATATCTATACCAAGGAGGAATACAGTCCACTACATTGGGGAGTAATCTAGACTCAAAGAACTCCATATAAATACAGGCTAGAGGAGCAGAAAGACAATTACCCATGCTCATGCCAAATACTTGCTTGTAGAACTTCCCATTTGCACTAAACACATTGTCAGTTACGCATAACTCTATCAATTTCAGGAAAGTATCATGTTCAATAGTTAAATCTAGCAGTTGTAATTTATCTTTAAGAAATGAAAGTAAGTCTTTCACAGGTACTCTAGTGAACAGTGAATTTACATCAAAACTTATTAATTCGCAAGGTTCGTTGTGTTTCTTGAGTTTATCAATTAAATCACTGCTATTGCGTATATGTGAATTAGATATTTGACCTGTAAGAGGGGATATCATCTTTACCAGCCACTTGGATAATTTGTAAGTAACAGAACCCACAGAACTCACGATAGGACGTAATGGATTATTAAGCTTGTGTGTTTTGATCAATCCATACATATAAGGTAAAGTGGGATTGATTTGAGAGAGCTGTTTAGTGAGATCGGGGTTCTTTTTCAATAACATCTTCATTTTGGAATTAGATAACTTATTAATATTTTCCAGGGGATCTTTCGTAAGCTCACAATACGTGCTTTCATCACTAAGTAATGAATTCATCTTATCATTGTAGTCACTTTTATCCAAGATAACAATAGCATTAGACTTATCAGCCTTGGTAATATGGATATTCTTATTTCTTTTCAAGTTTATCAAGGCTGTTTCAAATCTTTTTGGAATGTTTGAAGCAAATTTCTTATTTAAAACACTATGTATACAACCTTTAGCTATGGAAATATCTTCATTTGTAACATCAGACGACTTCATCTTTTCCAGGTTGATTAAACCTTTAGCAATAGTAAGCGGATTAACGCACCGTTGAGTGATAGAAAACTTCCTACCAAAACCAAGAACAAGTTTCTCATTTGTCTGTAGATCATAAGATGATAAGTTTATGAACAAATTTGGATCACTCAATATGGTCCAGTAACTCTCGTCAAACAGAGCATTTAATTTGGCATTTAACCTTCTTTTTTGGGCTTTGTCAGTTTCACTAAGAAGTTGATATACAAAATCACGAATGGTGTGCCACTTATCAACACAAACACTGTTTTGCATAAGTATTTTACACTGAGCACTGTGCTTGAAGGCTAATTTCACACTATCACTTGAACTCTTGATAAGGGAATCTAGCAACACCTTATCCAACTCAGAGAATGCTTGATTGTCCAGATTTCTTAGTCTACTTGGAAGACAGGACTTGGGAACAATTTTATCATCTCTGCAATCTTTCAAAAACTTCAACTTCAATTTACAGGTACCACCCTCTCTTAACATAGAACACAACTTGACACTCACACGTTCTCACAGAGGATATCCCAGAGACAGAATATTTGCCGTGTTGGAGTCAGGTGAGTCACAGAGGAGTAAGGGGGTTTGGTCAGCTCGAAATACAACTACTGAAGGGATGTGTGTTGGGTCACCTGCTGGGGGAATGTTTGATGTTCATGGGTGCTTCTTGTATTCTCTTTGATCGGCTGAACCTTTGCTGTGTCCTCCTCTCTGGTCACTTACTGCCTCACAGCTCATTTTCTTACCATTGTCAGTGAACCCCCAAACCCCCTCAAGGTCCAAACATTTCAGGGTCACAACAACAGAGTCACAACAACAGGGCCACACTACCAGGGCCATAAAACTTCTGGGCCACAATACCAGGGCCCCAACATCTCTGAGCCTCGGTATTTTAATATAAGGCAATTTTAGGAGCCACAGTCCTACAAGGCCACCAGCTACCAGATAAGACAAGGAAGAGACCTCATCCCCCCATCACTTCACCTCACCCATAACTCTTCACATGTTTACTCTAGCTTCTAACTTTTTATATAAGCTCAAAAGACGATGGTATTATTGACTGTGCTGCTCATGATCACATATTCCAACACATATGTAAATAGTCATATATGTTAAGTCTTTCGTCTGATGAGTATGTGTTGAATAAATGATCATATGTTGTTTCTTTGTCGAGTCTATGTTGTCATGTTGATGGTTTGTTATCTATGTTTCGTCTCTGTTTCTTTCTCTTTATCTTTTGAAAGTGTATGTGTTTATATTATGTATATCTGTGTATTTGTCATCTAAATGTCTATCTGCCCTTTCTGTCTATCCTTTTCTCCTTCTCATCTATGAATAAAACTGTTTGTTGTATATCTCATGTCTAACCAAACATTTCTTCTACTATATTAAGAGAAAATTTACCATAATATAATAGTTACAAAGACACATTAGTTTAGCATATTAGTCAAATTATTCTTCCTATTTCCTAGATATTGATATAGTGATTAACAAAAGACGAATTATTTTCTTCTTGTTATTATAGTTGTGTGATTATTGTTGTTTCAAGAAGCGAGACAAAAATTAAAAAATGCAAAAAGGATCCAAGGTGTTTGATGCCTGGTCCAGTGTTAATTGGTATATATAAAGTGTAAATAAAGAAGTGGTCTATTTATCAAACCTTTTTAACTCCTCTATTTACCTCCACGTCCATTAATTCTTTATTATTTACCTCCTACATCTAAACAGTCAAGCCTTATTCTACATCCATTAGGTCCCCTATTTACTCCCGACATCTACCATATATTCAGCCATACTCCGCCCATTAGCCCGCCCATTTACCCTCTACGCTAGCCAATGTCTCTGTGAAACTCTTTTGTCTTTCTGTAAAACTTTAAATTAAAAGTCCCAAGTTACAAAGAGTCTCGAGTAAACATGTCCGCCATTACTCTTGACGTATACTTAGTCTGCTGTCCCTATGGTTAATGTTTTATATATTCACCAAAAAAACTTTAATGGGAACTAGAAACTTTTATCCTTATTAAGTTTATTGGATAGTGTTATTTAGTAGCATCCGAGGTGTTTTGTTAAAGATTTCAATAGTCACGTCTTAGTGTGTGTGTGTGTGTGTGTGTGTGTGTGTGTGTGTACCCAAGCTATGTAGGTAAAGGAAAACTCTCTCTCTCTCTCTCTCTCTCTCTCTCTCTCTCTCTCTCTCACAGAAGCACAACACATACTTTCCAGCGGCGAATTATTATTATTCAAGAACAGTATCAAGTGCTCTCGCCTCAGCCAGTAATTGTCCTCCTAAACATTCTTAACTTACGCATACAATTAAGGTCTGCCAGAATTTTGCATGAAAAATTAAATACATTTGATTTAACCAAATTATATCCTTTGCATGTTTACCTGGCTAAAAAAAAAAAGAATATTAGCGAAACTACTTTAACTAAGTTAGTGCCTCTGAAGCACACGGTAGTAAACGTTCCAGAATTACCTCTGTTTAAAGCCTTTTATACTCCTAATGATCATTACAGAAGGGCTTTGTCGCCTCGCTGATACCTTTTTCGGGGAGATAATGTGCTTTACCTGGGCCAGTGTTATGTACTTAATATGAAAGATAGTGTCAGGTGACTCTGGTGTAGCTGTGTTAAGGCGGTGACATAGACAATATAGTACATAACTGCTGACAGATAATTTATACAACTGAAATACGTCAGGTGTAAAGAAGACTGAGGGAGAATAGGGAGGGAGGGGGGAAGGGGGAAGGGAGAGACGGAGAGAGTGGAGTGGAGGCGGGAAGGGAAGGAGCGATAGATGGAGGGAGAGGGAGAAGGCAGGAAGACCATACTGCTAGTCGTGCACAACTAACATACAACAGTGACAAGGGGCTGGCACTGACAACAAGAGGTGGTCTTTTACATGGAATATATATTTTTCCGATTCGAAGGACAGGTGTACATGAGTTAGTTCAGTCAACATATAGTACCACCCTAACGCTGGTCTCTACACACATTGATCTTCACTACAGTGGCTTGGTCTTTGCTACACCTCGCTATACAATTTCGATAGTTCGACTTTTAATAAATAGTTCGGTTTCCTGTTGCTATGGTTAAGAGTTCAGAAGTGAGTAGATGTTGTGTGTGGGTTTGTCTGCGTTACCAAGGGATATTATTCAGACCAGCACCCTCCCCCCCCCTCAACAAAACACAAAGAAAACTCACAAGTCAGCGGAAAGAAAACGACAAAGATATTTCGTCTGTGTGATAAAGTCCTAGAAACACGACACGAAAGATAACACAAAGGAAAGAAGACAAAATACAGTTGTATATATTTTGTCATTGTTATTATCCTTAGTATTTACTTTTTTATGATAGAAGGCCGTGTGTGTGTGTGTGTGTGTGTGTGTGTGTGTGTGTGTGTGTGTGTGTACCGTACATTAGTCATAGGAATATTACTCCCTCAGTAAATATATAAATGATTTATATATCATTACGTAATTGTAGCGAGACTTTATGTAACAATAAATTTCATCATAAATCAGTAAAGAAAAAATGCAAGAATTGTTTTTATTATTTTTACTTTATTTATTTGGTGAGTATAAAAACAATGTATTTCGACTCTACAGCAAAAGTTATTATTATGAGACCTTACGATGAACAGTATATATCAAGTACTTATCCCCGGTACAACAACTCCGCGTCACCATGAATAATTTTGAGCACACACACACACACACACACACGTAGATATGTTGAGCAGACAAGCAACTCATTCCCACTAAACTTCCTTGCTTGTAACACGGGTTGGGTATACATGACTGCTATGCAAATACACTCAACACATAGCTTATACACGCACATCTAGACACAGGACCATTACTACACTGTGAGATACATGGAAGGTGCTCGCTACCAAACAGTACAGCACATGAGGGGTTCCACAGAGAGCTCGTGTGGGTGGGTAAGTAGATGATGAGAAAGCCATTATGTAAACCATATATAAATCTAAACTATTTTCCTTCAGTGGTTTTTCAGGACAACACTCTTGCCGTTGTTAGTGAAATTAAATATGAATTAAACTACATAACTACGACTGGATTATTACCGTAAACAGGTCAAGAAAGCCCAGAAGAAGGATATGAGAAACTAACCGTGACCCTGGAATAATTTATCATCAAGCGTTGTAACAGTAGAGTGAGTGGGAAGTAGAGTGAGTGGGAAGTAGACGATTGGGAAGTAGACGAGTGGGAAGTAAGTTATGATTATATATTTTTCTTTTCATTTTTGAGTAAGTAATAAAGGTTAGAATGTGATTTGGAATATGTTCTTTGACCTCTCAAGAATAAATCTCTTAAAATTTGAAGAAAAAAAAGACAGCAGGTGTATTAGAACAAGATCCTCCTTCATCAATACTTGCAAACACGAGCTGATCATAGACATAAGAATAACTCGTGAAAAAGAAAGAAGAAAGAGAGAAAAAAGCAAAAACACCACTTTCTCATTTTTCTTTGATCTACGCCTTCCCTTCCCTTCACTCACTCACTCTTTCATTTACGTGTATTTTTCTTTATTCATTTACCTGCACTTCCTCCTTTCTCTCATTTATCCTCAACTTTCTTTCCTTACTTCGTTCACTCTTCCACTCTCATTCCATCTGGCACCTCCCTCAAACGCCACTCCATATCCTTCACCCACTCCATACACTTCACATACCACTCCAGACTCCCTCCCCTTCACGCTCCCCTCCGGACCCTCCCTCACGCACTATAATATACAGCACAGGGAGCCGAGGGCCAGAACACCTGCCGTCAGCAGACCACAGAGAGGACGTAGGAAAAATGGTGGGTTATATACTAGGCGGCACCACCACACGACCTGCCTGGCGTCACACGAGCTGAACCTCAGTACCCACATGAAGACCCGACAGTACTGAAGCATATTTTGTAAAGAATAATTTGAAAATACATATTTATTTTTTTCATCGGTATTGTTGTTTATAAAATATGTATTGTGGTGCCGTTTATGTATAGTTAATTCTTCCCTAAGCGACTCAGAAACATCCCAGTTCGGCTCTTCGACCCTAAAGAGCTTTAATCAGCAGTCGTACATCAAATCTACAAAGCTGTTTCAAATTTTGCAAATTTCCCTAATTCAGCTTGATGAAACAAGCGGGCTCGGTAATCTGCTTTGTCTGTCCGGGGGAAACACTTAACGTCGTTAGTACTCGAGTGAATATTCACCAGATGTCGCCACTTTTTTATATATAGTTTTTTCAACCAGCTTCAGCGAGAGGAACGCTACCCCCCCCCCTTTCGTTGTTTGGTGATGTTTACACAACCTTTTACCTCTGTTGATAAAGGTCGTTACGTTACTATGAAGGTGTGCGGTGGTCAGGTGAATACAGTACCAAGGTTTAATACTCGGTGTGCTCTTTCCGCACAGACCAATGGAACCCATTTCCTCAAAGCAGAACACTGTAGTAAATGTTTTACAGTTATTATATCCGTATTTCATCTTGTGTGTGTCATACAACTCTCCCTACACCATGACCAACACCCTCTCTGCCACACTCTCTCTGTACAGTATTCCTATCACCTCCTATATTCACTGAGTATCACTTTAGTCCATCCGTATTTCCTTCATATATCTGAACTTGTACTCCTGTCACGAGGCTGTTGTTGGTCTTACACCGCACACATCACGGGCTAAGTGAAGTCACAAAGATTCTTATGATAAATATTCCTCGTATAAGAAGAAGCGAGAATGCACCTAACTGGTTGACTTGGCACCAGTTAGGTGACTAATTTAAGACCACCAACACTACTTCTAGTCCCACCTTCACCACCTCTTAGGACACGATAAGATAACGATGATGAATGTGTATCTTCGACTCGACCTCCAAAGTCAACACAATATGATAAGTACCAGTTGTAAACAATCTCCATTTGACGCTGTACTTATCCTGGATCCCCTGAACCTTGTGTCGAGCTCCCCAACGCTGACAGTAATGAGGGAGACCACTCAGGCGTCGGATTGTTTCATAATGGCTCCAACATTTGTGGAAATGCTGCCACCATCATCACTGCTGAGCTAGGAGGTCAAACATATACGTGTGTGTGTGTGTGTGTGTGTGTGTGTGTGTGTGTGTGTGTATTAGTGAATGAGTGTGAGTGAGTGAGTGATGTATAATGACGCTGCAAACGAAACTTAAAATGTACACGAGACAAAAATTATCACAATGAATAAACAACTGTGGTAATTGCTTGACATCAACACAGAACGAGAAGTTGACCAGAAAAATTTTAAGTAATTGAACGTCACAGAAAAAAATTCCAACAGCTGTGAAAGTTTTTGGTACAAGTTAAAGCCATAAAGTTCTATAAGTGAAAACTGTTTTATCTGTTTCGTGTAATTTATCTTCGTGTTCCAGTCCAGGTCCTTTATACACCTAGCCAGAGGAGACAACATATTTTCCCCCCGTGTCTGAGTGAGTGAGTGACAAAAATCACTCCTACTGACTCATGTGGGAATGACTGACAACACAATTTGTTGGTTTCGTTTCACTCAGACTCAGATGATGATGAACTTTGAGTGGGAGTAGAGGGCGGCCACAGTAACCTCCTCAAGAGAACGAAAGTTACCCAAAACTTCTTTCCTTTCATTCCTCTAACTTTCTCCCTTTTGTTCTCATTCCCATCGCGGTAAAAATGACCAGCGTCCCTCTCTTTCTCTTTCTCTAGAACAAGACTAAAATAACCGCAGGGAAGAGGAATTGTAACAGGGGGACCAAATGTAAGTTATTCTATTAACAATGAAAGTATAAAGCATAAATAGAAGACTTAAGCTCCGTTCACACTAGAGTTTCCGTGCAATAAACCCACGATAACATTTCATTCAAATGGGTTTAGTCCTATTGATTATATAACAGCAGGTTATGTTGGGATTTTATTATCACTGTGACCTCTTAGACGTACAACTATTTGTTCACACAGGACAGACCTAGGTGGCAATAACACACATGACAAACCTAAGGGGCCCTAACACAGAGGACAGACCTAAGGGGACGTAACACAGACTTCCCTGACTGGTTCATTACCTCGCTGGTGCACCCATTACTTCACGTTTTGGAAAATTTCTGAGTCGTCGGCACTACGCCTCCTCCTCTCCATTTTCCCCGCCATGGAAATGCAAATTTCTCAGACTTGAAGAAGGTCCGAAGGTGCTGTTGGGATGACAAATGTCGCCTTGAACTCAACGAGAAGCTTGACGTACACCCTCCGTCCTCTTGGTGATGGACGAGAGGGGGATTATAATTCAATACGCGTTTCTTCCTTTCGGTAACCTCTTCACTACCTACCATCAACCTAACCTCGACCTCTGACCTACACACCTGGGAAATTGTTTTTCGGTATTTCTTTTTCTTCATCTTAAGGTATTGGGGGTTTATTTAAAAGTGACAGATGGAGATGTAGACAGGGGATAGAACTTCTTGATAACGTGGTGGTGGTGAGCTAGTATTTCAATATATAGTTCTAACCTAAAGTGAGAGAGAGAGAGAGTGAGAGTATAATAACTAACAAGGGTCATATAAAGCCAAATAAATGAACGCTCATCATAACGGGATCATCCTGACTCACTGCTCTCCATGACAGCAACAATAGCTTTCCACCGCCAGAATCGACCACCAGAAACCCTTTTTCCTTCCCCACCTAACTCTGTGCCTCACCAAAGACCATAATTAATAAGCTTCATCGTCCAGGGGAAGAAGGCTCTTGGAATAAAAGCATGGGTGTGGTGGTCAAATTTCATTATGCAGTCAAGGGCAATGCGCTCCTCCAGTTCAGTACATCGCTCATAGATACGAAAATAAAGGTGAACATAATTGTATCCATGAAATGATTGGTATCAACATGATGACCTAATATTTGTTAATTTTCTCAAGACCTGGTGAACTGGCCAGGTAAAATAAAGGTAACAGGTACTCAATTTAGGTTTCATTTGTTGTAATGTATATACCTCTGGATGAATGTCAACTTAATTTATGAATTAACACAACAAATAAAGAAAAAACGAAATGTATTGACTTAATAACACTGGGAGTAGCGCATATACAGAGCAGGGATTTACGACTTAATAACATTGGCGTGTAATTCAAAGCAGATAATATTAATCATATTTCCTTTGCAGTTCTGTCGCTCGAGTAGTGGATTAAAGTTTTATCTCACTGCATACCTCTGTCAAAGCCTAAATGTACCACGAGTTTAGTATAAAATTAACGGATTCATTTTTGTTGTTTTGGTAGTATTGGTCTGATGATGACGTGTAGTGTACTTGTTTTTGTTGCAATTAATTTCCTTGCATTGTTCTTATTGTATCTCTGTGTTGGTGTTAGTTCGATTAATCAGGTCACTACGACTGATGCTTCAACGTGAATATTGATTTATACATCTCATATCGACTAGCAAAAAGACAAATTGCTTAACCGTAAGAGACTCAAAGAGTCTGCCATCCATTATCCAGACAAAGGGGGTGGTATTCCTCTTCTCGTGTGTAAATGGTACACAGACACATTTTCTCTGGCAGGAAGTGGAAATAACGCGCAGAATTGGTTAGTATCTCATGCGTGAGGCGTTGGTGAGTACCACAAGTGGGCTGGGCTGTTGTAGTCGTTGAACTGTGGGAGGTTTTTATAACTTTTATCGAATATGCGAGTGGAGTGGCGAGCCTTCGAACACTCGCTTCTGCCAACTGATACACAGTAAATATATATGAAATACCCGTTAATCTCCTTTCAACAACTACCGTAATTACTTTACTTATGAACCCTTATATGTTACACTAGCAACACTGATTCAGAAAAACAATATCAGATTTAGAAAAGATAACAGATAATTTTGGTTCTTATGGTTATTAATAAGGATTATATGACGAAGGCGGCGGTCGTGAGTGTGGTGATGTTATCGTCATCACAGCTGCCCAACACACTCGCAGAAAAAGACACAGGGAGAGTTTATAAATGTTTATATGTTGAAATAAAAAACTGCTGAGCTGGCGATTAAGCCACGAGAGTTGGCGGTGATGATATGTTAGTGTTGGAGAGGAGGAAGTGGCAATGTAGGTGTGAGAAGGAGGATATGGTAGTATTGAGGTGCAAGGGAAAGTGTTGGGGTGGAAAGGGGGAGAGAGATGATGGTAGTGTAGGGATGAGAGGAAAGTAGTGGTAGTGTTGAGGAGAGAGGAGAGAGAGATGGTAGTGTTGGGGTGGAAAAGAGAATCTTTTTGAAAATTTTCAGAATATTTCTAAAAAAAATTAGAATGTTTCTGAAAATTTTCAGAATTTTTCTGAAAATTTTTAGAATGTTTCTGAAAAAAATTAGAATGTTTCTGAAAAAAATTAGAATATTTCTTAAAAATTTTAGAATGTTTCTGAATTATTTAGAAAGTTTCTGAAAAATTTTAGTCACTAACTAAGCCAGTGTCGTTAGTTCTAAAATCAAATCCAGTCAAAAAATATATATTCGTGTAAATTATATATCCAACGACAAAATTAAACAGGCAAATTATGACCCATATTATTGAAGAGGATAAACAGGACTATAATCTAATATTCATGACCGAGTGAAGATGAATATTAGGGTAACAAATTATGCTACACCAACATATTTATATACGTTCCTGGTTGTAAATTAGATATAGTGACTTCCTTTCAGTCCTATACTCCGTCAGTCGTACCCTCAAACAGCCCTGGTCAACCCTGATACATTATTCCTATTTATTAACTATTTTCCCGTGAACGTAATGTAAGTGGAGCATTACTTCAGATCAACAGATAAATTACCAGCTATGAAGGATTTGACGAGCAATCAACGAAAACAATTAATTATTTTCTAGTTCATTGGAGGGTTATGGTTAAGCTCACTCATTACAGTGATCCAGAATCTAAGTTGGTATTAGTAAGACAGATTAACGTAATATGGCTTAACTGCTACGTGGGTTAAACATTTGATACAGGATTAAACTCAAAGTATATATTAATTTAACTTTGGAATATAAAATTCCTCGGTGCTCCTTACCAGGTTGCTAATTATTATGATAATGAGGATTGAATTCTAAAGGTAAGAGAAGACGTTCCAATATGCCATCAATGGTGGTATTTCTAATTGCTTGACTTGTAATAAAAGATGAGACACAAATAGACAGATATGTATGACTTTTTTTGCGAGATTGTGTGCTCTTTGACGTTTATATAAAGTTCCCAATTGAGCTTCAGGTCACCGGAACGTTAAACATTATAGATGAGCTGTGAGTGTTGATGATGTGTTGGAACTCTCCACATTTAACGCTGCTGATGGGTCTCGACACATGCAACACCTGGAGAACTACGTGCACCAACACTATAACTTAACGGCTTTAAAAACAGATTACCTGTGTTAATTTACCTGTAATGGCGTTATTATCAGGAAGGTATATCACAGTAATATAACTGATATAGAGAGTCAGTTTACGCGTTAGTTCTCATGTAATAAACGTTGTCATGGGAACTTATTACACTTCTAGTCATAAACTACAGTACAGAGTCAAACACGTATAAGTCACAGGTGTCGTATCGTTAACAAGTGGCTAATACTGATAGGGATCGTGGGGCTCATAGCAAGTCAGGTTTGTTTATTAGCTTTTACTCTGCTGTAAGGTAAATGACACTGTTAACTTTCATCTGCTGTAATTTACGCTACAGCTTCCTTGAATCTGCTTTAATAACACATTAATTTCCTTTAGTCTACTGTAAATTCCACCAAGCCTTTCTACTGACATAATAACAAAATCGACTCTGTAAATTTATCATTGATAATAATATTAAGAATTGTAATATTTGTCATTTTAATTTGACTTTCTGAATCATGAGCGAATGAAAAGCTTATGAACATTTGGGTAAAAGATGGAACTTTGACAATACAAAACAGTAGTGGTAAACTATACGAACAAAATTAAGGAAAATTTTAGACCAATATACGAAAGCTTGTGAGAAAAGGGCAACGAAAACAACTGGATTTAATACAGAGAACGATAAAGAGGGAGAAGGAGAGACAAAATTAGAAAAAAAGAAAAAATACGTGTATTTTTTTTATGTTGACTAAATTACGGGTTATGATGTTATGTTGATATTTTTTTCCCCAAACATCATATTAATGCTTTTAACTGAGGCATTATGGTCACTAAGCGCATGAAATTGCAAATAGAGCTGTGTTAAACTGCAAATTGCACTTTGGCCACGTAATGGGAAAATGTAAACTGTACTTTCTGAAAATTACTGGATGGACAAATCAACTACGCCTAAAAATAAATTGGATAAATATATAATACCTAATGTCTACAGTGTTTAATAAGATGAATTTAGGTACCGCTCTTAGGTCTGCGGGTTGGCGACCACAGCCCTTCACTTAAAATGTTTTCAAGTTGACATTATCAATCCTCTCAAGTATACCTGATGGACATTGCTGGTCTCGTTGTATAAATGAGCCACTACAGCAGAATCCATCTGTTCCATTTCCCCAAGATTAGAAATATTTGGTTTTGGGGTTTATGATAAATAACTTTTTAACCAATCATTATTAAGAATTATTTAACGTAATTACCTTATATATGTATTATTAAAATTCTAAACCAGCCAATTAAGACCCATAATATATAAAAAAGTGGATTTCAAGATCAATGTTAATCTTTGTCCAGTATTAACATCAAGGAATAACTATGGTGGCTCTTAGAATAAATATAATAGGGTATTTTGGTAAAGGCTCAGTGACGCTCAGGGTCAGTTAACTTCTCTGGTCACATTATGAGGATATTAATGTGTTGCTCTAAGACGCCGGGAGAGAGCGTGAGAGGCGGCTGTTCACCTTCTTATAACCTCGGTATTAGGAGCTAAATGATGTGATAAAGTGGAAGTCCTCTTGTTCCTCTTGTACTGACAGAAACAATATAAACTCCCCCAGTAACCTAACCTAAACTAACCTAACAGAAACAATGTAAACTCCCCCAACAACCTAACCTAACCAACCTGAGCTGCATCACTACCAATCCTAAAGAAAAAATTTGGTTCAATAAACCCGATTTTCTTTTCATTTTCCCGTTTTCTGTATCAAGTCGTCAGTGGCCACCTGTAACACCTGCCTTAAACCCCCTCATTAATATAGGTTCTTGTTCCATACACTGCCTCCTAACCACCTTACCTGACCTATAGCCATAACTCACGACCCATCAACACAGTGTAATATCCTTCGTGGTTTTTTCCCTCGACAGTCTGGCCAAGTCATTCATCATACACATGACTAGTGACTGAGGGATACCGATCATTATATAACTGGTATAAGGTTATAATTTTCTTCTGGTGAAATGTGGGTGATCAGTATGCGTGTTTCCTTAAGGCGAACGAAAAAAAATTACGCTGACAAGTTTTCCCCAGTGTTATTTTCTTCTTAATCATATAGGTAAAACATCACAATACCAAGTCCAACCCTAGACACGAATGCTACACTATGCAATATGCTAAATAAATTACGTGAGGGATGGTGTACGGCATAACACAATGGCTATACAACACCACACACTTGTTCCTTTAATCACAGTCGATCCTCAGCACACTACTTAAAGCTCACCACTAAACACCATCCTCACCACACACCCTGACCCTTACTACACACCCTGACACTCACCACACACCCTGACCCCTCACTACACACCCTGACATTCACCACACATCCTGACACTCACCACACACCCTGACCCTCACCACTACACCCTGACCCCTCACCACACACCCTGACACTCACCACTACACCCTGACCCCTCACCACACACCCTGACACTCACCACACATCCTGACACTCACCACTACACCTTGACCCCTCACCACACACCCTGACCCCTCGCCACACACCCTCACCTCTCGTCCATCTTACAAACTTTAACTCAACTATCCCACAACTTATCACCTCCCGCTTCCCCATCAACTGTGGTATGTGTCTCATTATAAACAAACTTCAATTTACCTCCATCGTATCTTAAAATTCTGAGAGTTGGAACTTTAACAATATTTTCATATAATCCACAAGAGAGATAAATGAGTACTTAGCGGGTTTATAATATCTTAATGATGTAGGTAAATGGAAGGAGGTTTATCTTTATGCGCTATAAAAGGAGGTCATGATGGAGTTGTTATTTCGATATGAGGAAACCTTATTGGCTGTGTTCTGTTGCCCTGGCTGTGTGTCTGTGTTGTTGGTTTTTCTAGAGATTGTATCACAGACAGACAGACAGAGACAGACAGATAGACAGGCAGACAGATAGACAGACTCAGCTACATATCCACAATTAAATCAAATGGGGAAAATGCCTCAAAAATCCATTTCTATATAAAAACAGCTGTACCAAAACAAAATAATTATATATATTTACATTTATCTTGTATATTTAAGGATTAGAAAGACTCAGGTAATGATTAACTTTGTTTTCTCTTTCCCTATTGTTAACGAGAACAATGGGAACCAAATGCAAAATCTCAAAGCAAATTAGTTTGCCTGAATTTCATGGAAAACTGATACCTGTAGCGAAGTGAATTAAGAGGCCTTCAGCTGAAACAATACGAAGAGGCAGGACACATAGAGGGGGAGAGAGGAACTAACGAGAAAATAGATAGAAAGAGAAAGACAAGAAAATGTACAGTACAAGAGAAGGGTGGAAGGCAGGGACGGAGGAAGGGAATGGAAGGGATAAATAGGGGAAGAGAAAACAACACTGAAGAATGTATTGGTCAAGGGAGCCAGGAGAGAGAGAGAGAGAGAGAGAGAGAGAGAGAGAGAGTACAGAGCTACCTTACTCATGCTAGTGGTCACTTACCTTCTTGTTAACTTCAGAAATTAGAAGTTGAGTTTGGGAGAATTCCAGAACTTGGGTGTAACTTCTGGTGCACGTGTCACTTAGGCTAATGAGACTCTGGCTGGAGGAGCGCAATGCCTTTTTTTTTCATTCGCCTCGGACAAATATTTAACTTTCTTCGGCAATTTCGCGACAGTTAATAAATCACTCCGAGGAAACCAAACCCTTGTTACACACACAATTGGAGACGACCATCATTATTAATATTAATTTGACTCGTTATTTATTATAACTCCTAATAACCTGTGGCTCTCGTCTTGTGACCGCAATCAGTACAGTGTTGGGTTTTGTCATCATCTGAGTTGTTCCATATGATCGGCAAAGCTTCCATGTACACCCCGAGGTCTTTTGTTTATGGGTTTTTTTCTGGTTCACGTCCTCAGTAGCTGCTGTGAATCCTTGGCCTTTCTTTTGGTAATATGCAGATGGGGTAATGCTGGTGGAGGCTGCTGGCTGGCTACACCTTATAATTGATGGTAGCGATGATTTGGTAATGTCTCAATCACCATGAGTCTCCTGTAATATGACACCACCAGCTGTGTTTATGATTAGGGCGCCATACACTGCAGACAAGTTGTGATTGTAATTATCTGTTTCTGAATGGAACACTCTACTGTATGGGGCTTTGAGGATTTGCCCTGTCAGTCGAGGAGATTTCTGTTTCAATGCACCAACAACTGCTACTTCTAATTTCATGTCACAAATACCGAATCGATTTAGCATGATCAACAACCGCCGGATCCTGTACAAGTGTCGACGTATTATGCATAGCAAGAGATGCTTTGGCAGTTTCCACTCACCAGAAGTGACTACACAGCAAAGATCCTGTCTTATGGAGAGCACCAGGATCTACCAAACAATCCTCATGATTCTCGAGCTTTGGTTTCAACTTTACATCTCCTCTTACAGTTTGGATTTACAAAATAGGTTTCGTCTAACTCTGCAATGAACACCAATCCCTCCCTCTCATTATACCTCATCTTTCATCCCCTCTCATCCTTTATCCCGTTAGTCTCTCTGTTACCCCTTCAACCTTCCTCTACTCCCCTGTACCCATCCCTTTCTTTCCCTTCCACCTACCATATCAACTCCCCTCAATATCCTATCTTCTTCAGAGTGGATCAGCCATCAACATCACTCAACCTCCATCAAATGTCACATCAGATTAATTTTTTGTCCTCTAACTTTTATTAAATTTACTAAGATTGTTAGAAAACAATTGACGTGGTAAAGTTTGTGTGATGTTGACCACCTTAGCCAGAGGGATATACATGGTCGCTGGATAAGTGGTGGAGGCGATAATGGTCGTTGGATAAGTGACGGGGGTGATAATGGTCGCTGGATAAGTGGCGGGGGTGATAATGGTCGCTGAGTAAGTGGTGGAGATGGTGTCAGTCTGTATGATAAAGAAAGTGTCCAACAGAATCCATTAACTGTTATGACTAGACTTGCCTACCCCCTTCAGCTCCTGTTATAAGGTTTGGTCACGTCATCCGGTCAATGCTGAAGAATAAGCGTTGTCCGGCACGACTGGTTCCGACTGTTCGTGACGACATAAGACCTATAAATACAAACGCATTAGCCCCATTATCCCCATACCTAGTCAAGGGTAAAGACAAACTCCTTGTAATTAATTTTAAGCTTTTTTTTCCAGTACCAACCCACAATAAAACGCGCCTTTATACATGGTGGAAAAAACATAATATGCCATTTCTACTCCCTAATTTTCTCTGTGTTTACGGAAGTATTTTTACATCATGGAGGAAAAAACTCTATAAGAATTTTTTCTCCTGCGGATTTTTTTATAACGCAGTGAACATTCAGTGGGTGTTGGGTCACAGTGTGTCAGTTCGCCCTTATCAACAATCTAACAACAGCAAAATCCAAATAAGTTTTTACTATAAGAAAACCTAACCTAACCAATCACAAAATTCCTTCGTTCATGATGATTATAATAATCTGATGATATGTAAATAAAATAAAAGGTTTTATCTGATAAAAGAAAAACTTGGAACTCGGAAAACTTAAGCAACATAAAGGGATTAATTGAATAAAAGAAAGAGAGAAATTAGGGTTTTCTGGAGCACCACCAGCCACTATGTCTCTGCACTAAGCCCGTGTTTAATGATCATTAATGTGAAATTAAAAGATAATAACCTTTCTTAATGACAGAGCAATTTTCTGCTATTCAGGACAGGATTAAGGTGCTTTTGGCATGAGCTCCAGCCTACAAGAGGAGGTCAGTGAAGGAGGGGTGGTCGGGTGAGCGGTGACTCGAGAAGTGTTGTGTGACGGACCTTGGAACAATCGTTAATAAATGAATAAACGATAATAAGAATAAATAATAAGTGAAATAACTAAAATTGGAATACAAAAATAAATACCAGGTATTATCGAGATCCAGGGAATTGTTAACGAAACTGTACATTGATTTTGGTGCTACATATTGTACTGGAATTGATTCAAATAAAAGCCTCCTGTTAAGTACACATATCATACCATAACTAACTTACTCGGATAAATCTCATTGGTTACCTTACTGCTACTGTACATAACTTTGACGTTTATACCCCAAGAGAAGTTGTTCTATGTACACAATCGCTACACGTTCATTAAATCCTTCACTGATATACATCGCCCTCAACACCATATCATCACTGCTACATCGTCATCACTGCTACATCGCCATCACTGCTACATCGCCATCACTGCTACATCGCCATCACTGCTACATCGCCATCACTGCTACATCGCCATCACTGCTACATCGCCATCACTGCAGCCTTGCTATGAGAACGAAGACATAAAATTTTCAACGTGTAATCATGAAATCTAACGAGGAAAAATCTTGCCAGTGATGATAAAATATGGCTCATGGTGTCGTGTTGAGCTGGAGCCATGAGGTTTCTCTGGCTACTGCTGTGTGTGTGTGTGTGTGTGTGTGTGTGTGTGTGTGTGTGTTTCAAAGCTAATCTGGTAAAACTCATCTTCCACTCCTCAATCATCCATAAACAGAACATTAAGGACAGATATGTATCGAGGACAGTGTTAAGCCACACAAGACAACTCACACTGGAAACTGGACCCTTGTTGTCTCTACCCATTGTGACGTCACGAGTGTAAACAAGCATGGCTGAGTGGATCAGAGGGAAGTTGTCGAGGGGGGAGAGACAGATTGTGTCATGTGTCAACACTGGTCCCGCATCTTTCCTGGTGGACCTCTTCCAGAACTGTTTAGTTGGAAAATGTTTTAAACAAAGAATTTATCCAGGTTGAAAAGTTCTCACAATGCTAACTGGAGGCACATGCTGTAGTATAACAGACGGATTAACTACAAAAATTCAACAAGACAACAATTTCATAGGACACAAACTACCACATTGTTCATCATCACCACTGTGTCGTTAATGCCAGTGGGTAGAGAACACACCCAAACCCGACAAACGTGATGTTTATCCAACAGTCTCCGGCTGCCGTGTTACACCTCACTGAATGTGTTCAGTACGTCGGTAGCTTTTCCTTTAAGTTACGGATATTTTGTCTATGCAGTGTTGTTAACATGACAAAACTAAATAAAAAAATCACTACTATGTATTGAAGGAGAGCAAAATCGACATAGAAAAGTTCTTTTCGTAGATAATATTGAAGTGAAAAAATAATTTCTACGGCTTCGATAAAGGAACGATAGCGGTGGCCAAACGAAGGAGAAAGTTAAATAAACGACCAATTTATAATAACTTTATTAACGAAGCTAAAATAAATAAAGAGCCGTTAAATACATTAAACGTAAGAAGAAATATAGTTCAGTATCTGAAGCGCCGAATCAGAAATCTCTTAATAAAAAGACTGAGAGGAAATAAGAGGAGGATGAAGGGAAAAGATCGCTATAAAGGGAAAAAACAGATTAAATGAATCATTTTTTTCTCCAATGAAGGATGAAATACGTCTTTATTAACTTTTCGGTATAAAAGATGAAGATTGGATATTGAGCGTGAGTGGTAATTAAGATTGAATAAAAGAAAAGTCTTTTACACTGTGTTAATCTTCTTGCAAGATTGAGTGTCACCTCCTTGACTTCTCCAGTAATCTTAGCTTAACGTGCTCACCCGAGTTCGGGATGGTAAATCCTGTTAGGAACTTCAACTCATCGTCTGATGTGATTGTGAGAAGCAAGGGAGGAACCTGGTGTGTTACAGCGAGGTACAGCACAGTACTGTATGTCCCAAACGCGTCACTGTTGTCAGTTTCGAGTTTCCCGTAGATAGACGATTCAACGTTGTGACCTCACCTAAGTGACGTCGCGTATAAATGGCTGCATCACCTCAGTGACCTGGCCATTTGAACGCAGATTACCTCAGTCATCATCCTCGCTGTCCTCAGTAACACACGTCCTAACAAACACAGCGTCTGTCAACACACCGGTGGTGAAGGGACGGTGACAGAGGTGCTCCGCAACACAAAGTTTCCGTTACTCTTAATGACCACAAGAACTGCTGCGTCTCCTACAGGAACTGAGTCCACACTTTCGGTACTTCCTCCAGTCGGTGTCTTCAGCGGGGTTTGGTGTCAGTGTAAGGACCCACAAGTAACACTTGATGGGTATTGTGTTCTCAGGCAACTCTTGTTCGTCCAAGACTTTATTATCTTGCGATATAGGAAACTGACGCACATTGTGAGTGTGTGTGTAGGGCCGGCCATCCTCGTTACACGAGGGACAACCATTACTATTATTATTATTATTATTATTATCATTTATATATATATATATATATATATATATATATAATGCTAAGAATAATTTGTGTAACTTATCTTTTTTTTCTCTCCACCACCCCTCCCTCTCTCTCCGTCTTGTGTGATATCTTCAACAATAACTCACTGGCTAGCCAATACCCTCAGGATATTAATTACTCAGAGGGTGACTAATGCTCAGAGTTCAGCGTCTCGTACATCTTACGGCTCATCAGCCTAGACTTGTATCATCCATTTTCTCACCCAGACAGACATCTTGAGTTCGATCATCCAGTATATCACGTATCAACCGAGGCTCCACTCATACCCTGGCTTCTTTATTACCCATCTCTCCATCACTTTCATTCATTAAAATTCTTCATCTTCCTCCTCTCCTAAGTCTGGCTTCACCCATCCCCTCCTCGACCGCACGTCTTACGGTATTAACTTTCTCATTCATCCTCACTCTCCTCTTCCTGTCTCATCTCGGCTCTCCCTCTCTACCTTCATAATCAATTCACTCATTATCTGCTTCACTGCTGGATTTGTGACTCCTGGTTTACCTGCTTGGCTTATGGCTTATTGATAAAGTGACTGACAGATTGAGTGAATAATGGATTAACTCGCCAAAGGAGTGAGTGATTTGCATACTGACTGTCTCTTGACTAACTGTTCGAGTGACTTTAATTGACTAACTGATTGTTTTACTATTTAACTGGGTCGATTGTCCGATTGATTGATTGATTAATTTGATAACTGTCTGCCAGATTAATTCCGTGATTGACTGACAGATAGAGAGAGACAAAACTAACTGCATCATTTAGTGAACTACTGGACTAACTGACTGACTGTCTGACTGATTAACTGTAACACAGATTTATTGAAATGGCTGACGTAAAAAAAGTGACTGATTTATAACCTAAAGGAATTGACTAGACTGACTAAAAAACTGACGAAATGTTTGTATGTGTGTGTGTGTGTGTGTGTGTGTGTGTGTGTGTGTGTGTGTGTGTGAGTGTGAGTGAGTGTGTGTGTGTGTGTGTGTGTGTGTGTGTTGATGTAATATGCTCATTCCAGGCTTTTCGTTCAGGTAGAATTAATTTCAGTGTATCCAGTACTGTACACAATGTGGTCGTTTACGAGGCCACAAATATTCCCTCGTTTATTTCCTGCTCAGTTGAATGTTTACCCCAATATTAAGCTTGTTATCATGGTGCTGTGAACGGTGTGCCTCACGCCTGAATAATTCAAGAGTTCCTTGAAATACTTCACTTGTAAAAGATGTATTCGAAATGGAAAAGAAATAAATACTTAAAGTTTATTTTGCCTACAACTGCATAGCATTAATTCTGCATCAGGTGAATTATGTATGCTGCTGAAAGCCATAAAATAATCCAGAATAGCAAATTGTGCAAAAATACTTGAAACTTTTACCTGAGGTTGCATTGTTTACCTGAGGCAGTATTGGCCAGGATGAAGCATTTGTTTTTAAGCCGCGCACCAGGACGTGTAGCGGAACATTTCCTAAGATCATAATCACGAGGTAGAACCACAGGGAAGTAAAGACCGTCTTGGTTGACCTGCCGTGCAAGACGCAGCTCTCCAGACTGTTATGTTTATGCCCGAGTGTTCCTCACATGAAGAAGTCAGGCAATGGCATGTGTGTCACTAAGCCAGTAAATATTATTGTTATGATCGTTGAGTTTATTGCAGCAACATATTAGCGAAGACTCCTGGCACAACAGTAGACTCCAGTTATTGTATCAACAAATTAGTAAACCATTCCCGATAAGAACAGACTTACTCCTCACAGCCTGACGTCACCATTGTCACGCACTACGCTCTTACAAAACAAAAAGTATAAACGTTTAGGCACGTACTGGTCCACCTGAGGATTCAACACAAATCACCTGTCACGGAAATGCAGCTTTTGTAAAATATAGTTCAAACAAAAACGTAAATGATTCTCGGGCAGGTAAGAATCGGCTAATTTCTAGTGATGAAAATGTTCTGAGGAATTATATTAGAAAATTTTACATTATTACCGTCATTTTGAATGTTTGTTTTTTACATTAAGTGGCCATGATTCTGATAACGTGAGTCTAGCAGCTGGTCTTGGTAGTTATTTAACAACATTATAGATACATGAGACTATAGTTATAATCTCATTATCACCAGAACTTCCAATGACACAAAATAAAACACACATCAAGAACCATGACAAATTATAGACCAAAAAACAAAGTCTGGCCATAATCAGATAAGATAAAGGTTGAGTCGGTCAGTGTGTCAGGTCCCCTTGTTTGTCTAACACTTATCTCACGACACCGTAAAAGTCTTTGATGAGAATAACGCTGAGAAAAATGTTGCTACCGCCCACAGCCTCACGGTGATGAAGTTGTTGAGACTTCCACGACAGCCGGAGAGCTTAATGCTGAACTGCTAATGGTGTAATGATATGACTTAAACTGATTGACAAAATGGACAGAAATAAACCTTCAGAAACAGAACCAAAGTTTAAAGACAACAATAGCTAGCGTCTCAGATGTTGGCCCAGATCTTCCTCTACGTCAGGGAGATACAATAGAAAAATACAAAATAATTGCTTCTGCTACAATAGAGTTTTCGACATAAAGGAATAACTTAGACAAGATTTCCCTATACGATAATTTGTAAACAATATATGGACAAGTATTTCAAGGTTGTTTGTATACCATGAATAATCCTGATGACAGATATATATACAAATAACACATAGTCCCTCATTAACGTCTACGGACATAATTAGCGACCTCTTGACGACACCGTTTGTGACTTACTCTTTTGAGTTTCTGAAGTTTATAACAATTTTCAGGAAGAATCCAAAAATATCAACTAGGTTCTTTTTCTTTATCTTGACGTGTGTGTGTGTGTGTGTGTGTGTGTGTGTGTGTGTGTGTGTGTGTGTGTATGTGTGTGTGTGTGTGTGTGTGTGTGTGTGTGTGTGTGATATGGGTGCTTCTCTTGTGTATCCGGTTCAATGTTGTGTATTTTAGCATATCATAAGTAAAGTATAAGATAACGAAAAGAATCTATTATCTCACTGTTATCTCACGCCATGTTATCTTCTCATAACCTTAACGAAAAAAAAAGAGGATAATACCTAGTTACTGATCTTGAACAAGTTAAGTGTACTAGAGAAGCAACACAAGTTTGAGGAAGACGGCTGGTAATGCTATTTAAGCTTCTAAGTTTCTCTATTTTTCTCCGAGTCTTAACTTCGCCTAAGCTCTCGGGAGTTAGTTTCAATTGAGGAGGATCAAGACTCACAAGTTTTCCCAGCAGGTAGTTTAGTGAGCAGCAGAAGCTATAGTGTGTAAGTGCCCATAATGTATACAGCTATAAGACTCAAAATAGCTTACTAGATACTTTAGCCTTTGTGATGTAATGTATTTAAATAATGATTACTTTCTCTCAGTTATGTTAGTCATTGGTTTGGTAAATATGAGTTTGTTTACATTAGAAAATAGATTGATTTATGTTGTGTGTAGACGAACCCTTTCAGTATAATGTTAACCCTTAGAGTCCAGTGATTTAGTTCATTGCTTAAGACATCTGATGACGTAACTCCTTGAATACTATGACTTAACCCCTTGAGTACTATGACTTAATCACTTGAGTATTATGACTTAACCCCTTGAGTACTATGACTTAATCACTTGAGTATCATGACTTAACCCCTTGAGTACTGTTTTATCTCTTTGAATGCGTTGGCCATAACAAATTATTCTGGGAAATAATTAATTATCCTCCAGACCACCATTATGAAGTGTATTTAATGCAGCATGAGCCATAATTTTACCCGTGACGTCACGTGATGACAGGTGGAGAATGTTAACCAAAACTTTAATGGATGTTGACAACACCTTCGATAAAACTGACTACAAAATCTTAAAACTCAATAAACGATAAGACTAACTAAAGTGTTCCTGTAAAGATTTCAGTATGCATTTTATGTGCATGGCTGAGACAACAATTTCTGGTGTGTGTGTGTGTGTGTGTGTCAGGGGAGGACCTCCTGGCATAGAGATGTTTACACAGCTCCAGGTTTTACACCACAACTACCAACTGTACACACACCGTGAGGGAGAGATTTACTAACATACTGTACGTACGAGCACAAGGCAGGGAGCTATACCACACTGTGTGAGGAGCCACACCACACTGTGCGAGGAGCCACACCACACTGTGTGAGGCCACTAAAACAACACAATATATCGCCACCATAAAGTATCCATGAGGCTGACCAGGGCACCCGGGACCAGCCAGTCCTCTGACCAGGGCACCCGGGACCAGCCAGTCCTCTGACCAGGGCACCCGGGACCAGCCAGTCCTCTGACCAGGGCACCCGGGACCAGCCAGTCCTCTGACCAGGGCACCCGGGACCAGCCAGTCCTCTGACCAGGGCACCCGGGACCAGCCAGTCCTCTGACCAGGGCACCCGGGACCAGCCAGTCCTCTGACCAGGAATATATGCCGAGACCATCCCGGCTTATGAGGGAGGCTTCCGGCAGGAGGGAGGCATTATGGTCGGTATTTTCAACACGTTCATAGTAAACATATACCAGTAAAAAATAGTTATATCCTCTGGACTGGCGTGGAGCGATGGTATTGACGTTCTCTGAGAGCAAAATTTGTCCGATTTTTTTAAAATTAAATTCCACAGTTTCAGTCACACTAATAACGAATAAGCAAAGCAGAAATCTGTTTGTTATTCATACGCTCTGATATAACATCAAACATATTCCGATGGTCATTTACGTATTAGAGAGATGACTGTATGTACACATTCTGTTATTTCACATATTTCGTGTTTCAGAATAACAAAAATATATAAAACGATTCTTACTTTTTCACAATTCAAAACTCGTAAACAAGAACGGTGAGAGTGACGACCTACAGTACACACACACACACACACACACACACACACACATACAACCCACAAGACGCTGCCTCATGCTCCTTCCTAATTCCGGGTCATCCAGTTACGAATTTCACTAAATTTTAAATAATCCGGATCTTATGTTCGGTTCGCGTAATTACAAACTAATTCACTGAACTAAAAATATATCCACTTATCTTCCATCGTTCATGACTGTAAATCAACATGACTTTCTCCTACATGATTCTTCCTTGATGAGTCCTTACAGTTCTATCTCACGTGATGTAGAACCCGAGAACCGTAGCCTGAATCTGGTCCTTTTCTTGTGGCCAGATCATGGATTAATGTCACAGTTCTTATCATAACTCTCCACAATGTGTAGTAAAACTTAAACCTTATTAGTTGAATATAATGCACAAAAACGGGTCCTTAGTGTTCTGTTCTGTCTCAGAGTGCGAAGGCTGTTATCATTTATTTCCTTCACCACTGTGTTCCGTCTATACCATCATTCCTCTTGCTGTGTCTTTCTCCTCCTCTTGCTTGGAACTCTTCGATCTTCCGCTTCATCACAAACTAATCTGACCTGAGTGGCTGTGGCAGTTCCCACAATAGTGATGCTGAGTTTACGTCAGTTAAGCTGTCTTCACTGTGGATTGTCTTAATGAAATAAATTCCCTTTGGCTTAAACACTCAAAAGTCAATTTCATTTTGAAGGTACAATACGTATAATGAGAACTGTTAAAATAATTTCTTAATGTATTGTAGTTATCACTGTTCTCAGGACTAGAAATTGTGGCTTTTGTATACATCCATCTGTGAATTAACGAGTTTTTGTTTAAGTTTTATGTTTTCATATTTTCTAATAGAACACACCTCCCCACCCATGCATGCATTACTTTCTTATTCTCCACACCTGCCCTGGTCACTGTCGCCAGCCGTCATCCGCCTGGCTGCCACACTGATATGTTTTGTCTCTCACTGCTCTATATATCACGGCGACTCTCCACGCAACACTCCCACAGGTCTTCCTCTCCACAATGGTTCTCTCACTCTTGCTTAATTCAGTCTTGTGTCTTCTTCTTGTCCAGAAAATAAAACCGGAATTATCACCAGACTTCTTCCATACAAGAAAAGGAGAGTTCTTGTACAGATACCTCTCACACACTCTCTATTATTCCTATTATACGAAATGTATAGATTTTCTTGGATGACAAACAATAAGAAAACAAAACAGTCTTGAGTTTAAGGGTAAGTGATCTCCCTGACCGCCAAAAAGATCAAGGAGTTGTGGACCTCATCTTCTCCTCACTCACTTCTTGTTTTCCCTCGCCGAGAGATGAAGACGTATGGGCGTGTGGGCAGCCAGGACACATTCTTGTGCACATCTTTCATTGCGGGGAGTGAAATGTAGCAGAAGCGAATTATCTGTAGGGGGTAAAGCTTTGTGTCTAGGGCAAAAGTTCCTGGTGGGCTAAAGATCGTTCTCCACCCCAGCCAGGTGAGAATGAACACAAGTTTGTACTCCGGAAACGAAACGCCATTTGCATAATAAATAACAGACGATTATTAAAGCTTAGTTTATTATTAGTGTCCTGTGAAATGTCTTTTATTGCTGAAATAGACTTGTTCTATTATGGTGTTTCCCATCAACACCAACAATCAAATATCTGGTTTGTTTATCACTGTTGCCACACACACGAGACAGCATCACCCCACCAACATGACGTCCAGTTCCCGATATAACTTGCTCCTTATTATTTTATGACCTTTCCTCTCACATCATGAGCCATCCACTCCATGGCTCATGACAATACTCTGTGACTCTGTACAGCTGCTCAAGATTCCCATTAAGACAACTTCCTCCCCATCTCCCCGCCCCTCCTTATCTCACTTCCTCCTCCCAAGTTCTTGTACACTGGACGGATTCTTTTAGTTTTGTTAATAATAGCCCTAACTTCTGGCCTCGTCACAACACTGTCCATTTCACCTCTCACCAAATAAATTGTGTGTTTATTTTGACAACTAGATACGAGACATGACCGGCGGGGTGTATTCTGTATACATCAATACGATACATTTAAGAAAAGATATATATTACTGAAGGTCACGACGATGATGAAAACACCCTTCACTATCACCAAGGTAATATCAGAGTGACACAGTTGATGTATGGTGTAAATTTTCTTTACACCCGCATCAATAGCACCACACTAGCCACATTATTGTATATGGACAATTAAATATTTTTGGGTCCTAACTCATGACTGTATTGTGTAACGACTGATGAAGAAAAAAATGTGTTAATCAGATAAAAGCCGCAGCTGTCACACACTACCACACCCCGTAATTAGGCAGGTGTCCCAAAATATTGTATACCACCTTGAGGACAGTGGAGCAGCGACTCACAGACACACGGCCACCAGCAGGTTCCCTCCCATGCCGTATCATTACTTTGTCTCATACACCGCCTGACACAAGAATTTGTTGTCTCATCTTTTCAAATAATAAGACAACAATTTCTGACACCTTCCCTTGTTTGGGTTTTTATACGCTTGTTGTTCAGTCTTTTTCACCCTATACAATATACACGTGATTGCGTGGCTTAATATTATACGGAACATAATTGTAAACTTATGTGCTGTATATTACAACATGTGCCATAACAAACACAACATCATTGGTAACATAATCTAAACCTGCAGAAGAATTAATGGTAATGAAGTGAATTGGGGAATATATATCATCAGTACAAAATTTTGTTTAAACTAAAAGAGGAAAATGTTCTGAAGGAAGAGACTGACCCAAGTGTGACGGTGCTCAACAAGGACACGAGTTTTATAACACATATTCTTCTGGACTGCTGCCTGTACATTAGATATTATTAACACACACACTCAGACACACAATAATATATATATATATATATTCTCGCCCATTTTCATATTCTCAGTTCGTGTTTCTTCAATTTACAAATGTTTAATTTCATTACCTCAGAGGCCATGAAAGTGGAGCATTCGAAATTATGTTAGGAGAGGCTGCAGTGCACCAGCCTCCTGCCATCTGGGAATGCTGAGGACATCACTTTGTATTTTCGTGTTCTTAAAACGTGTGCAGTGTGAGCTCTCTCTCTCTCTCTCTCTCTCTCTCTCTCTCTCTCTCTCGTTATTTTTTTTCTTGATTTCCGAGTTTATATCTTGAATTATTTTGTAAATTCTGATACTGAATTTCTCATGACATTTACTTGAAAACATTTATGGATGTCCCGCCTTGTTCATGTATACATTACATAAACATAACTGTAATTATCTCCCTCGTCTTCCTATCACTCCACCGTACCCAGTGACTACAGACATTACTACTGGTTTTCTTCTCCTATGTAGTTTGGATGACCTCAACCAAACTATCGTACAGCAACCAGACTAATCCAGATTACGGTAGAGAACATCAACCAAACAATGCCGACTATGCCGTAAGATTGCACCAAACTCAACACACACACACCGGTGCTTCCATACCATTGAACTAATTACTCAGGAAGTCATTTACTGATTGCAGCAACACTCCCAAACTCTCGATACAGTTGAGAGCTGGAGTTTGGGGTTAAGTGCTCTGCTGGAACCTATAATGCGTGGATATGAATCTGACTTGACTTCCCTTACTGCCTGAGAAACAAATTAGCTTTTAGGGCAGAATTAAGACAACTATTTTTAATTACGTTTCTTTAGTCTTACTTTTCTCTAACTCCAACGATGCTATGATGGGTTAGTTGAGGTTAATAGGGAGTTGTTGATTCTAATGTTTATATACGGGAGCCCGGAGACGCCACTGAAGAGAGACTGTAGGGGATATAAATAAACATACACATACATAAACACTCATACGTACACACATATATATACACACACACACACACACACAAATCATTTATTCAAGCCAACATTCACGGCATCTTGAAATATTATGTCTGTTCTGATATTGTCTGGATGACCTGATTTTTTTTTAAGACATCACACTTTGGTCTTCTCTGTATGACACAACCAAAGACACGTCCAACCAATGGGATCTCGACATTCTCTGTCTTTATGGACAAGAAACATTATAAGTGGAGGAGGAACTACTACTACTACTACACTCAGGAGTAACAAGGCGCGTCCTTCCAGGTCTTGTTTGACAGTGGAACGCAATATTTGTGACGTCAGAGATCTGGAGTGGGAGGAGCTTCACCTCCCACCTAACCTCCATGACAGACTGAACAGGCTTGGAGGACGGGAAGAGCTCCGCGCCACACCAAACCCCATTTCAGACTGAGCAAGATGGATGCAGAGTCAACAACCAACTCCCTCCTTCCCCTTCCTTTATCCTCCCCTCACGTACACCTTTCACCATAAAGAGTAACGTTACATATGATAGACGCCTTATGCCTGTTGTGGACGTCGACTAAAGCCACGACTGTCTTCTGCCTTCTCTGCTTTGGCGTCATTAAGCAGCGCCGCCTCATGTAAGGGAACAATGTTAACTCAATCACCCACGAAAGGATGTTTTATCGCGGGTCGATTTATCAGGAAGAAGCAATACAGCGTCACTCTCATCATAGAATCACCACAATAGCATTTTTTGTGTGTCGGTTCAAACTTGAATTATAAAACAATACTTCCCGGATGTGTTTCTGGCAACTTCTTTACTACTGAACTCACTCGACGCCATACAGTAACAATAGGTGAGGAGAGGAGGGGGAGAAGGAGAGAGGGAAGGGAAGGGAAGGAATATCCAGAGTTTAACCTTTATTTCACATCTCAGCAACTCAGACATAATGTAGATATTTGTTGTTTTTTCTCTTACTCTGGGAACATCTTCCTCCCGGCTCAACTATACCTAAAAAACACACTTTATATAGTCAAAAGTTCTCGAGGGGTTTCAATATCATTTCAAACTACAAACTCGTGAGCTGTTCTGGACGGAGACGAGAGTAACACAATGGTAGAGATGAAGGGTCATATTTTTGTAGTGTATCTGAGGTTTTTATGTTCCTTTACGACTCCGATGATATATTCTGACTTTAACATTAGTGAAACATTTAGAGAAAACTCAATGACTCGGAAAAAAAGAAGTGTGGCGGATGTTAAAGATGTAGGGGAGCCTTAAGACACTGCTGGGGTGTACCTGAGAGAGAGAGAGAGAGAGAGAGAGAGAGAGAGAGAGATAGAGAGAGAGCATCAAACAGTACACATGGCGCTCCTTGTGTTACCTAATGTTATATCGATGACCCATATCGAATCCTGATGAAATATTATCATCACAGAGAACTGACGTAGGTAATATCGTCAGGTGAGTTCGAGTTTAGAATGAATACTGAATAAAACGCAGTTAACTAAGACATTCACCGCTAGAGGGACAACAGTGAAGATCAACATAGACAGCGTATATTAGTGAACCTCGTTTCTAAAAGATTACGGCATAGTAAGATTATGTCTGTTGTTGGAGGGAAGAGTTTTACCCTATAGATTATAACCCTGTGTCTCAGCTCTGTGTCCTTGTGTACAGGTCGTGGCGGTGATGATGCCTCTCCAAGTCTTTTATGCTTCCTTTGGGGGATATTCCATTACCCAAAGATCCTCCAGTTTACTGTAGATGGGCGACGAGAACTATGTAGGTAATCACTGTTAATCCTTCTACTGCTTTACTCTGCTTCAATTTGCATCTGGATTACCTTGAGTGGTGCGGCTAAGTTTGTGTGGGGTCGTTACCGGCTGTCTGGTTTAAGTATCGTCTGGATTCATGGTCTAGCCAGTGTCCACACGGGCTGAACCGGCTGTCTGGTGTAACTAGTTTGGCGTCACGATCTAATCAACATTAAGGGTTTGGGAGGCTCGTGTGTCACCCCTGAAGAGTCGTGTACAGTCGGCCAAATAAGTTTGTAGAAACCCAAGAAAAATAAACTAGGGCAAAATGATCCGGTAACAGTGTAAAAATCTCGTTGCCACAACTATTATACACATGAATCCCTCAGTCCTCTGCCCCATACCACTACCTCCCCGTCCACACACACACACACGCATACACATATATGAATCCCTCCGTCTCCGTTTCAATCTCCATCATCGTCTCCGTCACCGTCTCCGTCACCGTCTCCGTCACCGCCTCCTTCACCGCCTCCGTCACCGCCTCCGTCACCGTCTCCGTCACCGTCTCCGTCATCCTCCGTAACAGCATCATGATATATTACACATTATCCTGACGCCGACGGAAAATTTGCTCAGCGGGGAGATGAATGATGCTGTGATCTATATTTTATGCAACACTAATACGTTTTTATTCTCACTCGACCTATATAAGACTCCTTTATATATTACAAAAAAAATTACAATACAACAGATGACTGAAAGAGAGGAATATATAGATAGACGGATAAATTGTGATATAAAAAATGGAAATGAAAGATAAACATGCATAAAGAGAAAACGTACAAATAAATAAAACAAATAATAAAAAATAAAAATATAATAAAAAAATAAATACAAAATACACAAAAATTATCATATGAATAAAAAAAAATATTTATTTCATCATCCGGGTAAAACTATACATGAGGTTAACTTTTCAGTGTGACAATTCAAACGCACTAACCTAACCTAACCTGACCGATAAAGAAAGAATATTTTTCATAATTTTTCTAAAGTGTATTGTCTAACGTTGGTACCTTGACTTAAGAGACTCTGGCTTTTGATTGACGTAAGACCATATCAAGACAACAGTGAGGTCTTCCAGCGACGAGATTAATAAGAATACAAAACCCTGAACCATATATCATTGTTTACATATTCAGACGAGTTTGTGGTGTTCCTACAGGAGGCATTATAATACCTTCAACACACGTATTATTTATTTTTCCACTACTTGTTATATCACTCAAAAAACTATCTTACTATAGAAGGATAAATAAGGAAATATATTTAAAAGGAATATATAATACTTACTAACCTAAGGTCTTCTTTTATAACAGGATCACAGAGTTGTATTAGTTCTTAAGTCTGTGGTAGCTTCCCTCTTCCTTCTCTCCCTCTCCCTCTTCGTAAAATTTTTCCTTTTCTTTACATAACGATCTGGTTCTT
Source organism: Homarus americanus (assembly GCF_018991925.1). Classification (NCBI taxonomy): domain Eukaryota; kingdom Metazoa; phylum Arthropoda; class Malacostraca; order Decapoda; family Nephropidae; genus Homarus; species Homarus americanus. The sequence goes on along the minus strand of NW_024733126.1, from coordinate 7,758,209 downwards.
GGTTCCTCAGTTCTCCCTCATATTCTTCCTCCCATCGTCTTATCTCTCTCTCTCTCTCTTAATTCTTCCTATCATTTACTCTCCTTTAACGTGATAATTACAGATCTCTGGATTAATTGTGTTGTGAAGTTTTTATCACCAAGATTAAGGGTTTAAGATTTTTGTGTTGAATTATTCTTGTTTCTGCTTAATTATTGGACGACAGAGAAAGAGACAGACAGACAGACAGACAGAAAGAAAGAAAGAAAGAAAGAAAGAGACAGGATGAACTATAACACATACACGAGTACAATAACACAACAGTACTGGATACACTCTGAGCTGACAGGTAATATCTTAGAATCATTCCCATAAAGGTATATTAAAAACACTTCCCAGATCTTAAATGACCCGGGTCCCTTCCTGACTAATCATTAAGGCTTGAGATTTAATCCTTGGTAAGTGATTTTTTTTTATAACGATAACGATAAGAGTCATACTTGATTGTGAATTCCTCTCCCTCCCTTCCCTGCCACCCCCTTCCCCTCCTTCCCTCCCTTTCCACCCCCTCCCCCCTCCCCCCCTTCCCCCTACCCTCCCTCTCCCTCGCCACTACATACTGTACACTGCACTAACTTTTCCCCCCGCTACACTAATTGCTGCTTATAAAATCAACATGAGATCCATTAATTCATATCAAGCTATTCTGAGCCTTGAGTCAGTGGGTCCATGGGTGAATATAGCTGTTGGTGTTATCTTGAGGTGATGTTACGTGCTGGTAGGAGCGGGGGCGGAGGGCGGAGGGCGGGGGCGGAGGGCGGGGGCGGAGGGCGGGGGCGGAAGCGGAGGGCAGGGCGAACTTTCTCGTTATTGAGAGTGAAAAAAACGTCGTATTAGCGAAGGAAGAAGTCTTGAATGGATAGGAAAGTCTGAGAGCGAAGGGAACACGAGGAAAGAGAAAGCCTTAAATAAATTACACACGTCCAGTAGAATTTTGTGAGCCTGTTGCGTTGTGCCAAGGAGACAATTACTGACTTAAGTATTGGGGTAGATCTTTACGGTAGATTAATGTATTGATTATTAACCATTTAAGTAGAAAAGTTACTGTTTTCTTGACTCTTGACTTTAATTATCGGTTATTTACGTGTATGTTGCATGGCCGCCAGTGTGTGTGTCTCATCACAGCACCAGGATACTCTACATCCCCATCTCCTGCCTGGACCATCTGTTGTGAGGGAGGTAAACGTGTTTTCATTCATTGATAAAATAACAGAAACACTTCTAGACATTTTGCCTTATCTGACTTGTGAAACTGTCTGTTCTTCTGTCTGGTTTTACTAAAGTTGATTTATAAACATGACAAAATTTTGAATAATTGTTATGCAATATGATTCAGAACCTTCACGTGATGTTGTACTATGAATGTTAACATAGAATATTATATGGTACGTGGTCTTAGCCTCAACATTTTTTTTAAGTATTGAGAAATTAAAAAAATACTGTTTCAACCTCAACTTCTCTGTGATGTTTCCGTCTATATAAGACACTGGTTCGGGTAAGTGAAAGAAGTAGACACAACACATGGATCAAAGACGTAGTCAGGGAGGCACCAGATTTTTTTTAATGAAGCTTCTCACCTGTGTACACCTTAATACTTTCACTCCTTTCTGGGTCACTTACACAAAAGATATACGTAATAAGAATAAGGTAACAACCCCCCAAAATATAATAAACGCCACATACATCTGCCACAAAATAAACAACAATTCTCCCTCAGTGTAACATATTAGTCCTCACACCTGGGACGTGTTGCGTGGTCAAGTCTTTGTCTGGGGATAAAGACATCTTGTGTGTGCATAGTGAGTAGATCCTGTGTGTGTGTTTGGTTATGGTGGTGGGGGAGACGTGGATGCCTTCATGGTCACACTTTCTAGCCATTGTCCGTTTTGACTCTCTTATTTATGTGTGTCTGACTGTCTGTGCCTGTTGGTATGTTTATATGTATATCTGTATATGTGTGGATTTCTTTATATAGCAAAAAAAAAAATACATACACAGACACGCAGCAAATAAAGTCTCCAAGTTCTGTTACCTCAAAGATGAACATTTAGATACATTAAGCTAAGGAAAAGTGACATACAAACATCCACTCCATAGCTATACTCCCTCTGTTAACACTAAAGTATACATAAAGTTATCAACAGAGAGGTTTTATACAGCCGACCTTCCCGACAACATTAGGACATAAACTCACGACAGACACACACACCGTAGCACCAGTTATTGGCGAGGGACAGGTAATACGACCCACTGCACTATAAACCTGTCTTACCAGAGCAGTGTTATGTTAAAGTTGTCTCTTAACCCTTCCTGAGTTACACTAAACACCGGTGATAAGATCAACACCAACCAACTTATTGAGGTCCGGCTATTATGACCTTTCAGGGTAAAATATTGGTGGCAGGTCAAAAGCGTTGTCTTATTGTAAATGGTGACCAGGCGGTGTAGTAAGGAGAAGTTTACAGTATTTTTCTCTCTCTGTGTTGCTGGTTTACTTGTGTTATGGACGAGTGTTAACCAAGGCTCATTTAATACCGTTAACCCCTCGAGTAAGACAGGTTATCCCCCTGATATCATTATTCTCAAGGAGTTAAATCATCCTACTAAACACCTATGAAGAATCCAAAAATATGAACACAACAACGACTGACGGTCTTATAAATATGAAGGAGTAGTGTGTTTGTTATGTTAGATACTTTGTGATATCAACTTCTCCAATAGTGCTCAAAACACACACACACACACACACACACACACACACACACACACACACACACACACACACACACACACACACACACACACACACACACACACACACACACACACACACACACACACACACACACACGGACACACACATACACACGGAGCTCGTACTAGGAGTGCATTAAATCAGATAATATTAATGTCCAATTACTTTCTCCTTATATACTAGTGGAGATAATTTGGGTCATTATGCAGGAGGCTGAGGGAGAGCGGGACCATCACTCAGGTTAATGGTGGCCACAACGACCCCATTAGTGGCCGGCCATGAGGCACCGCGGACACACAGCTCAACAGACTCCTCGGTAAGCTAACACACTCTTACACTCACGCACTTTACGACGTCCACACACTCACGCTTACACATTTTACGCTTTCCTCATGTTTACACTCCCAAAGATTAGTGTATACTCCATGTTGCACTGAGGTACTTTCAATGCATTTGCACTTGCATACGTGGGAGCAATTCAGTCACAACTCACTGCTGGTGGTACCTTGTTGTCATATGTTACTGTAAGGACTCGTGTGTGTGTGTGTGTGTGTGTGTGTGTGTGTGTGTGTGTGTGTACCGTGTAGCAGAGGTCCTTATTTTTAGCTCATAAACGCGATCTATAATGGGAAACTGAATTAAATCATGGATGAATCGCGTTTAATGGGCGTCATTTCATGCTCATTAACCTCTTGTAACGACCTACTAGCTCTAAAAGTCATGCCAAAGGAGGTATAAATTTTCATCTGAGTCAATGAATAATAATCTTTACTTTATCCTGCCTGTGGGTACTGCCATGCATAGCTCCCTCTCACCTCCACCTCCTCTACACAATGCCTTCCTTCTATGTCCTTTCATAAACCAATTCCTCAGAAAATACCCAAAACTAGTTATTATCTTAAGTCTATATGTAGCATTTCATTCATAACTTCAATATCTCCCTTGTCACGGGCGACTATCACTGCTTTGTACACACACATGGTACTATCTATTCCTTGTGTGTTGTTTTATGTTTGTTATAATGTTTAGAAAGTCCTATTAAGTAAATACGGGTCACCCAATACATTAATCCCATGAGAGAGAGAGATACTAGCAGATGTCAAGAAACAGGAAGGGGGAAAGGGGAAGGTAACAAGAGCATAACCACGCTATTAAGGTGATATTTATAAGGGTGCAGAAGGGTGAGAAGAGATGAGACATACGAGTGAAGACGTATGAGCGGATGATCACGAAACCGGAACCTGTATGATTAAAGATTGTAATGAAGGGTGAGTGAGGAAGGTCTTGTGGTGAGGAAACTTGAGAGTCTCACCACAAGGGAAGAGGGATACGGAGAAGGGGAAACAAGAGAGGGAATAACACAAAGACGAGATAAAATAACTGACACCAAAGAAGCAAGAGAAGGGAAGATAAGATAACGAAGGAGAACAAGATATCAGAATAAGATACAGAGACACAATGAAATCCAAAAATATAAATACAGAAATGAAATGTAAAATAACAATAATAAAACAAAAGAAAAAAAAATACGAAAAGAATAAAAAATTGACCTCGAGTTTGATTCATATACCCAGCTAAACGAACCCAATGTTATAACGAATAAAAAAACCCCCAGTGATCGAGTATTGTGTATAACGAACAAATAAATCTATGTTAAATTTCCCAACAATGATAAAAAAAAAAAACATCACAAAGGTCGGTGTTCAGTGTTTGTCTGTGGTCAGGGATTGAATATGTTACCACAGGGTGTATTGGTGAGGGCCGCTAATTGTTGTAGTTATTGCATGGGAGTTGTTGTTCCTACTAAATCCGCTTCTCATTGTTGTCATACGGTTTATACAGGTTGTGTAAACGAGAGAATATACAATGCTGTTATTTCCAGTTGAGTCATCCAGCTCTATGAATACAGGCTCCTGAATGACTCACTCATGATCTGAGTGAATGAACTTTTCTAATGACTGGTAGCATATGGGGACACACACACACACACACACACACACACACACACACACACACACACACACACACACACACACACACACACACACACACACCACACACACACAACCGCATCCAGCCCCATACGTGCACGAACTGATCGCTATAAGAACAGCCCAGTCCCAACCATTGTAAAAATTATCAATAACATGTAATAAACCAGTGTATTCACTCCCAGTAAACACTGCTCCTACACTGTCACTATGTTGAAATGAACTGTAGTTTGAGCTGATCCCCATCTAAGTTACTATATGTCTTATTTGTGTCACTTATGTCCTTGTATATTATTTGTAATTCATAACCCATTTCCCAAAATATGTAACTGTATATTTTCAGCCTTCTGGCTGCCAAGCTCTTCAATAAACCGTTAATTAATATTATTATTATTATTATTATTACACACACACACACACACACACACACACACACACACACACACACACACACCACCTAAAACGGTCCCTCCATTACGTAAGCAGATCCATACAGCACCCAAGAGGTTTGTCCTTCATCATATTAGTTTTCACAGTGTGGGGGCGACACTCCCACACTATTGACGAGTTCCACCAATACGACCATAAACACCAGAACCAAGGAATTTCCCTCTACTATATAATAAATGAAGGCATCACAAACTTCATACCAACGAGAGGAAGGAAGTTCTTTATTCTAACAACGCCGGGACGATAGATCTCTGTCTCGGGAGCTTCAGGGCGTGAGGATGAAGGTACCAGTGATATTCTAGAGAAGAAATGATAAAATTCTACCTGGAAATCAGATTTTTTTTTGTCGACAGAACAGATATCACTCGTGAATATTTCTCTCCTGCCGACAATAGACGATCATCACTCACGACAACACCCATAAAGGAAGGTCATTACTGTCAACAACTCTATCAGATGTTGTTTATCTTGTTACCTCACACGTAGACAGGTAGAGGCGCCTCCTGTCTCATATCGTAGAGTCTCATACACATCAGCTATCATTATGCCTTGGTAATAATACTCCAGGTGTAAAGAAAGGACAGTAGGTCATTTTCTGATTATGCTAAAGAACGTCAGATTAATCATGGCAGGTAGAATAACACAGAGACGCCCGTCGGTAGATGCCTTTCTGGCCTTCAGGAGAAGTTGGGACGCGTCTCTTCAAACTCAGCAGCTGAAGTGACTTATTGTGTGTGTGTGTGTGTGCCTCAGCCACTCCATATAGTAATTAACCTAACACGCATAAAAGTTTCACCACACAACATGTCAGCCTAAAACAACAACAACAATAACAACAAAACAAAAACAACAACAACTACAATAACACCAACTCCTACACCAACAACAACAACAGCACCACACACCACCTCCAACACCTCCTCCACACTATCGTTAATCAAACTATCTCCTCCATATATAAAAGAACAACCACTTAAAAGAAACACTACTAGGAACACTAATAACTTCCTTAATGAGAACAACAACATAAATAACACCGTGAAATAGAAGGTGAAAAGTAAGGAAAATAACAAAGCCACTTAGAAGGCTGAAAAATGTTGAACGAGATTGTCTAATTGAGAAGCGTTGAGGAAGACTGTCTGAGGAGAGAGAGAGAGAGAGAGAGAGAGAGAGAGAGAGGAATTAGGTCGGGTTCTGGACTCTGAAGATAAGGAGAAGCCCAGGAAGGGCGGGTGCCATGTTGGGATATAGTGCTAGGCTGGGATATAGTGCCAGGCTGGGATATAGTGCCAGGCTGGGATATAGTGCCAGGCTGGGATATAGTGCCAGGCTGGGATATAGTGCCAGGCTGGGATATAGTGCCAGGCTGGGATATAGTGCCAGGCTGGGATATAGTGCCAGGCTGGGATATAGTGCCAGGCTGGGATATAGTGCCAGGCTGGGATATAGTACCAAGCTGGGATACAGTGCCTGACAAGAGTCTTGGTACTGTGGCTCACCTCTTATCGCCTATAATGACCCCGTAAATGAAAACTAAAATATTCCTACGGTGTATTTGGATATTTACTCTCATATCTCATTGTTAGCCCAGGTACATCAGGTATTAGTAGGTAACAAAGTACAGCCTCACACAGTGTTGACAAGTGTGAGCAGTGTGTGTTAGACCTCCACTAACACCTGCCGCCTTATTCTTCACCTGTGAGCTGTACCACATTATATTGACTCTGGATCGTCTATAATACTCTTAACGTAATGTAAAACTTGTGTTAGTTCACCTGTCAATATATATAATGGACAAAACTTTATATATATATTTACAAATAAAACTTCAGATGGTCGCATAAGTCTTTACGGGTGAAGCTTTGTGTGTCGGCAGGTTAATGTACATCCCGTGTTGGACTTATTCCGTGCTCAGTAACTGTCGTGAACCAGCTTTACGGAGGTGTAATTTCTGACCAACATGGAGAGTGTTTTATGACTGAGGAGAAAACTTCCAGAAATATCAACTACAATGATCGGGAGAGAAAAATGACAAACATGTAATACAAATTCATCATAAGATTGTATCATTATCATCATGGTAATGTATTATATATCATTTCCTGCAGGTATTGTGATGTCGTAACGTTGAATAATATACACCTGGGTCATTCATCTGCTTGTGTCTGTTTGTGTATCAAGATGTGGGGAGATACAGTGCATGAGGGATGTGGATGTGTAAGTGTGTTTAACTGCATATATTTGGTGCAATGTGTGTAGGTATGTGACAGAGAGAGAGACAGAGAGAGATAGAGTGTGTTTGAACGTGGCCACTTCTATTCTATATTAATGGTTGAGCCGTTTATTGAGACACTTCCATTAGTGGAGAATAAATTGAAAACCAGAAACTAGACATGTATGAATGCATGAACCTGACCCATGGCTGAGAGGTGAGCAATTGACCGCCCTGATATTGGTCATGAGGCGGCTGAGAGAAGGTTGGTTTACACACACACACACACACACACACACACACACACACACACACACACACACACACACAAACAACTCAATCTGCTCCTATACAAACTCCCCCATGCTGTGCTGTTTCATTTATTACAAGTAAACAAAAGGAAACATCGAGTCATTTAAACACCATTGACAACAGAATCCAAAGCAAAAATCCTTCATTATCAGAGAATTCCTATCAAGTAGAATATATCACAGGTGACACTGAAGACAGATAAAATTGAGTGAGGCAACATCCACTCACCCGTCACATGATCATCCACTCACCCGTCATATGATCATCCACTCACCCGCCACATGATCATCCACTCACCCGCCACATGATCATCCACTCACCCGTCACACGATCATCCACTCACCCGCCACATGTTCCCTGACACTTTAGCCACACAGGTAATTAGATGACTCCCACGAGTGTGTCCAAGACGGCAGGCAGAGAGAGATATATATATATATATATATATATATATATATATATATATATATATATATATATATATATATATATATATATATATATATATATATATATATATATATATAAAGATTGTGTCTGGAGATTTCAAAAGTATAATAACACAAACACTGAACAAACAACTAAATAAAAGTAAAGAGCTTAAAAAAATGTGGTGTGTACGGTATGTGTGTGTGTTCAGGCTTCGCTACTCCAGGTACACTCACTCGCCAAAGTCAGAATATCCGGTTGAGAAGAAAGTCTCTCACATCTGTCTTGATTTTATGAATAATTAGTGTAGGTGAAGCCGTACTCGTTCCTCTGAATAATGAAATCCCGGTGTAAAGTTTTTTACCAAGTTCCATTAATCTTGTTATAGTCATCTATTATTAATCTTCCCATTATTAATTTGTTCGTCATGAAACTTTTACCTACTGAAATCACTGTTACTGCTCCTCGCCTCTCTCCCTCGCCTCATGGTCACTACTCCTCGCCTCTCTTCTCTCCCTCGCCTCTCACCTCATGGTCACTACTCCTCGCCTCTCCTCTCTCCCTCGCCTCTCGCCTCACACTCTCCTCTCTCCCTCGCCTCTCGCCTCATGGTCACTACTCCTCGCCTCTCCTCTCTCCCTCGCCTCTCACCTCATAGTCATCCTCTACCAGCGGGTTCATTACCTTAACTCTATCTCCAATTTTCATCATCTCCCTTTATCCTTTGTTAATCCCATCATCACCTACACTACTGATTAATCCTCACCTCTCCTCTCTTCCCCTTCCACTTTCCTCCTCTTCACCTCTCCTATCCCTCATCTCTTCTTTCCCCTCACCTCTCCTTCCCCTCAGTGTGTTATGAGTCTCAGTGCTGCTGGTCACCTTCACCTTCCTGAGAGATCACCTTTACCTGCCTCGCTACAGTACCTTAATTACCCATTATCTTATCTCCGTCGTCTCAATTAATTACGGTTTCGTTTTCCTCGTTATTTCCTGTTTGTAAATCCGTCTCTGAGGTTTTTCGTTCATCAGTGACGGCAGCTGCGACAAGACACAGGAACCTTTCATTATCTCGGCGGCCTTAACAAACTCCTTCAGTATATCATCTCAGGAGACATCATTAATTAGTGTATCAGATCCGAGGACCACTTCCAAAGCCTTCTCTTACGCCCGAGAGTTCACCCGATGTATGGAGAGAGAGAGAGAGAGAGAGAGAGAGAGAGAGATATGAGAGAACGACCAAATTGCTACAGTAGAAATAATGATTAAATTTCTACCACCTCCTCCTGTTAGTTTTGCTGTTTGGTTGAGTGAGTGAGTGAGTGAGTGAGTGAGTGAGTGAGTGAGTGGGTGAGTGGGTGAGTGGGTGGGTGAGTGAGTGAGTGAGTGAGTGAGTGAGTGAGTGAGTGAGTAAGTAAGTGAGTGAGTGAGTGAGTGAGTAAGTGAGTAAGTGAGTGAGTGAGTGAGAATGAAACAAGGAGATAAAGAGACAAAGAAAAAAGAGAGAGAAAAAGAAAGATAGAAAGAAAAGCAGAGAAAGATAAACAATGCAAAATATCCTACACTAGACTTACCACTTTAGAGATTCTGTGTGCCTCCCCTTCCCCCCTTCCCCCCCCACTCTCAACCCCTCCCCTCCTCACCCCTCCCCCCTCTCCCCCTCACCTCACCCCACCTCAACCACATCCTAACAGAAACAAAAAAAAATGAAAACCAGAGAAAAACAAAACAAATATTTCGTTTTTTTCTCCACAATAACAAAATCATATTAAGGATTCTGTGTAGTGGGAGATATTCATATGTATATGTATGTATAATTTCACTACGATGTGCTGAATAATAAGAGAAGGAAATATAATTACTAATGAAAAATATGACTTGTGTTTTAAGTTGTGGTTTTTGTGGACCTTTTTTGTGAATATTAAAAATGTTATGGGTTAATTTTATTGGTCATAGCAGTTTTGATAATAGTGAGAGTTATTATTATTATTATTATTATTATTATTATTATTATTATTATTATTATTATTATTATTATTATTATTATTATTATTTCATTAATCATATAAATACTAAAAAAACAGAAAACAATTACATCCACATTAAACTTCTCGCCCTGGTTTCATAAGTCATCCGGCATGGTGAAATATATAACAGGAATTAGAATACCAAGGAGGAGAGGAGGACAATGACTGGCGGTATTACGGGAAACATTCGTAAAGGAAACACAATAGCAGTAGGTGGACCAATTGTCCAGGCAGTAAAGAGAACTAACTTTGTCCCTTAACTGCAGCTTTCCTCCTGCACACTCGACAGTCTCCCCATAACAAGGCCATTGTCCCCCATTCTCCCCAGGAAAGTCCTGCCAGCTTACCTCAGGTAATTCCTGCACCAAAAGAGACGGTCATGGGATATCCTTTTTGGTGGCAAGGATTAAGAACTCTACTTTATGTCTTCTTTACGAGCAGAAAATTCTTTTACACAGTCGGTTGTAGCTTCACCGTAATGACTGTATTTATCAAGTGAGGCTTCTAGCGTAAAATCAAATAACAAAATAAACTTGTGAGAGGAGGAGCTTAAGCACATAATCGTAGAAGTTATTCTATTTATGAATTTATTCAGTGTTTGTGCCGCAGTAAATTAATTCTCTCACAGCCAGGTGCACTTAGCCTAGGTTTTTTTTTTACACTGGATAATGTTAAGTGAAAATGAACTTTTCCTCATTTGATAAACTCTACTAAGTGCAACCTCTGGCAGCCTAGTGTGTACAATACACCTAGACCATTGTCTTTCTAAACTCTATTGAACATGACCACTACACACCTTCATCATGTACACAATACTAACATCTTAATGACAAACAAATGTAATTCTTGGTGATGACATTAACTGAAATGTGAAATACTTTAACTATTAATCAAATTTCCACGCACCTCTATGTCCCTACACTTGTCAAAACACTATTGTTACACTCACCACCACCTGTCGCCTCTGAAGAGTATAAGTCTCTATCTGATACAAGCAATACTACTAAAGGTATTATAGGTATTTAATGTTTTATAAGACCCGTGTGTGTGCTGGGTGGTGGTGTGCCTGATGCTCCTACACAAGTACATCTCTCATATTAATCTTCACTTGTTCATTGTTAATTTCTTCCTATTATTTCTTGATGCTGTCGTTCCTCTGTGAGTTTTAAGTACACCGTATTGTGTTCAGAAACATCTCAGTGTCAGGGACATTTTTCATCATCACTGAATTGCATTATGACTTCTGGTCCACGATGAAGTTTGTTACTCAAGAGAACTTACATCAACTTCTTATCAACTTCAGTGAGGTGGCGACCGGCCTGAGTGAATGACACTCCTCAGTCACTTAAGTTTTTTATTGTTGGTGGTGAGTGCCTCCCAGGCTGGCTTTTCCTCTTAACTCTTATTCCATTATCACCTGGAGGGAAGTTAGTGAGTGGAGGAAGGCCAACACAGGAGCCTGAATACCACCATCACGCCGTCAGTACTGTAATACTTCTGCCTCAGCTTAAGACAACATACACCATGCTCCTCCCTTAATTGGTGCCTTTTGTTACAGATCTGCGACTCACTTTACACTTTTAAAACTTTTTGCAGTTTTAGGAAAGCATTTCAAGGAACTACAAAGTGAGAGTGTTTTCCTATGTTAGTTCAGGTGTTGTACAAATAAAGTTTTTTTTTTCTTTGTCGTAAATTCTACACCAAGATATATTGCAGCAGGAGCCTCACCATCTCCGTAAAGATTTAGACTACGATAGGGATCACGTCAGAGATTTGTTTTTTCCATTAATATATATGAAATACACACACACACACACACACACACACACACACACACACACCTCATGAATCCTCCTCCTCATCTCTTCCTTCTTCATAACCTCTTCTGTCTTCATGACCTTTAACCTCACCTCCTCATGACCCTTAACACCCCTCATAAGGGCCCGTCCCTCTCACCACTTCATGACTCTCCCCTCATGAGCACCGTAATCATCGTCTTCTCAGCAAAAGTTTAACGAGTTGGTTCTTAACTTGGTCGTCTTTCTGGTAATCCCGAGTCTTGCAGCAGTTTCGCCGATGACTGCCAGGACACTCAGAACTATATAGAGTGTAGCCAGGACACTCAGAACTATATAGAGTGTAGCCAGGACTATATAGGGGGTAGCCAGGACACTCAGAAGTGTATAGAGTGTAGCCGGGACACTCAGAACTATATAGAGTGTAGCCAGGACACTCAGAAGTGTATAGAGTGTAGCCGGGACACTCAGAACTATATAGAGTGTAGCCGGGACACTCAGAACTATATAGGATGTTGCCAGAATACACATAACCATAATGAGTGTGACCAAATAGGCACTTATACTGTGGTGATAGAGTTTGGGGGACATTTTGTGCGGGAAAGTAAGAGAGAGAGGGTGATTAAAAGTGTGTAAAACATCCACTTACCTCACTCACTCTCATCCGGCCACGGCATCACCATCACCCACAATATGTGTTTAATAATAAATACAAACTCGTGTAAGGCAATATATTACATTTCTGTAAACCTTAAATGAAAGAGTACGAAGGTGTGATTTTTAGGGCAGGTAAATATGTACAGTAAGTTTAATTAGTGTTTTTAAGTATTTTTGGGTTTTTCTGGTTAAGGTCATTAAGTACAGATAAACTCTCTGGTGTATTAGATTTATTATAAGTGGTTTAGTGTTTATCTTATTTCTAACTGAGGGCAGAGGAGAGGTAAGCAAGGAAGAGCAGCGAGTGAGGGAAAATTTGCTCCCAAGGTTTAACAGAATCATGGGAAAGAGTGAGTGTGTGTGTGTGTGTGTGTGTGTGTGTGTGTGTGTGTGTGTGTGTGTGTGTGTGTGTGTGTGTGTGTGTGTGTATGTGTGCTTGTGCGTGTGTGTGTGTGTGTGTGTGTGTGTGTGTGTGTGTGTGTGTGTGTGTGTGTGTGTGTGTGTGTGTGTGTGTGTGTGTGTGTGTGTAGCCTTTAGTAAACAAAGATTATTCTAAAATGTAATAGTATTAATAATATAAAAACGAAACAATAACATAAATCACACTTATTAATTTATCTATTTTCACCGACTTTTGAAATCCGGACAAAAATTATTTCCCCCTGAATTTTGGAACTACTGTTGCTCGTCTCTCAACAGAGTGAAAGTGTATATGCAAAACATGGCTGTATAGTATGCAAATGAACAGCAAAGTGGATATATGTAACTATATATGTAGTAATGTGCGTTAGCCTAAATAATGTAGCAATTTTCACCGTGACATTAATTTTCAGAATCATTACTACGGGACTTCGCACTGATTGGTTTAGCTAAGAGATGAAACAAATAGTTACATGGTTCTGACATTAAGTTTAGATTCACATATTAAAGAAAAATATTGTGAAAAATAACCTTATATATTCTACATTTTATCGTTAATATAAATTCTATCGCATCATCCACAGTATATCATTCACAGCCTTGAGTAGAGAGAAGTGTGTAGTAATAACCCTTTAGTCTTCTTCATAACCACGTAAGTACATTAAACTTCCACTCATCAGGTGTATCAAAGAGTCTTAGTAGCACCTCTGTATAAACTTCAAAATGTTAAAAGCTGTGGAGTGTTGAGGACAAGACTGAGTGAACAACAGTACTCGGGGACCCCTAAGCTGGAGTACTAAGCAAAATACATCAGAGTACAAATACATTCTTCAATAAATTACAGAATACAGTAAAGGTTCAGGGCCAAAGCTGCAATTTTTCTTCTCTTAGTTCAAAAATCCTTCGGTGGATCACAAAGCACAGAGAGAAAATCATGCCTGAGGGAATTGAAGGCTGGTGTTAATCTTCGACCCGTACAGGTTTAAAGCTGACTGATTGACGCGGGGTTGAACGTCTCTACTTCTAGTCTCATGTGAAGTGCCTCTACCTGATGGTGTGTTTGTCTGTCAGTTCACCCATGAACGACTGCTAACACTAATATCACATTGATGGCTACTCTGGCTACTGCTGTGTGTGTGTGTGTGTGTGTGTGTGTGTGTGTGTGTGTGTGTGTGTGTGTGTTTTAAAGCATGTATACACCGAGAATCAGATTAAAAATAGAAGTTAAGAAAGAACTTTTAAAAAGCTAAAAACATATTTACGTCAGAAGCACAAATTCGAGAGAGTTTGACGTCAGGAACTTGAGAAGGAAACATTTCTCAGGTTTACTGATCCTGTCAGCTGAGGAGAAATGGCAGCATGATATCTTAAGTTTATTTTACCGGAGGACTGAACGAGTGACGAGGAGACGACACTTACGAGGACACTCAAGATATATTTGTAGCTTTTATTATAAGTTCCCAGTGTAGTTAAGGTTAGGGATTTATTGATGATAAAAATGATGAAATGTTGTTTAATAATAGAAGCACACACACACACAGAAGGTGAGAGGTGCCAGAAGGTGAGAGGGGCCACAAGGTGAGAGGTGCCAGAAGGTGAGAGGTGTCAGAAGGTGAGAGGTGCCAGAAGGTGAGAGGTGTCAGAAGGTGAGAGGTGCCAGAAGGTGAGAGGTGCCACAAGGTGAGAGGTGTCAGAAAGGTGAGAGGTGCCCAGAAGGTGAGAGGGGTGCCTGGGTGAGGGTGCCACAAGGTGAGGGGGTGCCACACACAAGGTGAGGGTGCCAGAAGGTGAGGAGGTGTCAGAAGGTGAGAGGGTGCTGAAGGGTGAGAGGTGTCAGAAGGAGAGGTGCCAGAAGGTGAGAGGTGCCAGAAGGTGAGAGGTGTCAGAAGGTGAGAGGTGCCAGAAGGTGAGAGGTGCCAGAAGGTGAGAGGTGCCATAAGGTGATAGGAGATGGTGCCAATGTTCGCGGGACAGTAATGAGCAACAATACCCTCCACCACTGAACAATACACCTCCTCCTGCCTCCACCCCCACTTGTTTACCAGAAGGACTTACTACTTCAAGTCCTCGAACAAGGGGTCTTACTCTTCACTCCTCTTCAACCCTTCCTCCCCCCTACCCCTTGCTCTCCTCCCCCCCTCTCCCCTCCTCCTCCTCCTTCTCCTATTCATCCACGTCTCTCCCTCCTCACTCCACCTCCTGACCCCTCACCTCGCCCCATCCACCTCTAAATGACAGATGAATTTTAGCTTGGAAAGGATTCAAGTGGTCATTTATATTGAAGGGTAAAAATTTAGTACTACTAGTAAGTTAACACACACACACACACACACACACACACACACACACACACACACACACACACACAAAGAATATTGCAACATAAACCAAAATAAACCGAAAGAAACAAAGGAACATCAGGTATATTTAGGCCAGGGTGAGGCAGGTAAAAAGAGTTCAGTTTGTGGGAAAATTCAAACAATGTTTTTCTTGCCCGAGGCGTTGCAAACACACATGAGTTTTAAAGTTTTCTCATCACTTTCATATTCCGTGTGTGTGTGTGTGTGTGTGTGTGTGTGTGTGTGTGTGTGTGTGTGTGTCTTACCTGTTAATGCTCAAGAGGCAATATCACTCAACCATTCCTCTTATGACTCAGGTGTTGGGTTCTGATGATAAATATAAATGGTAGAATGAATAAAATAATTAACCATTTATATCTCAGTCATCTAAATCACTAAAACTAACCAACTAAACATGACTAAACAGAGACATTAATTAGATATCCACAACGTTAAAAAAATATTATGGTGTTGTAGGAGACGTCAAGGTACATGTTTAGGTAAATTTTATGGCTTTATCACCATTTAATTTTAATATTTAGTTGTATTTAATAAAAGACGAATATATATTCTTTAAGGTGAGTGGCTGGACACGGACATACAGGAAGGTGAGGCAGCTTTAACCAGCACCGACAAACTGTGAGCCGCTTTACTGACACGACTACTGACTGCTCTGACCTGCCAATCTGTCGTCCCTCGTTTGCACAGCGAGTAAAGAAATGTTAAGAAATGTTTGATGTTACGCCAAATAGAAACGACTGAGAAATAGTAATAGCTTGGGGGTTACGGGGGTTACAGGGGAGGGTTACAGGAGGGAGTTAAGGGGGTTAAGAGGGAGGGTTACGGGAGGGGGTTGCAGGGAGGGAGGTTGGGGGGTTAAGAGTTAAGAGGGAGATAGAGCTTTTGATTTTATTTACTCTATGAAAAAAAAAGTAATATATATATATAACAATTATATAGTGCCTTCATTATCTGTCCTCACTAGCTTAAGCAACAATATATCCCAGCAGGGTACAGTATATAATGCCTTGCCCTGGACACATCTGTACTCCATAATAACCAATATAATATTTAGCATTAGAAGAGACGACTTGAATGATCCAAGCTGAAGCCTCCTTCCTATACTTTCCTCCGGCGGCCATTATACCCAGACCATTGTCCACTCTGGCAGCAACATTACTCTCGTGTCTTTCTTAAACAATTAAACTGGTGGAGTTATTGTTATGGCCGAGTGAGGGATTATGAGGAGTCTTAGTCACGTACAGTACAAGTCCACTCCAGTTAGATTCGGGATTTTCTATACATACTTGAACACTTGTCTGTAAATTATACACACACACACACACACACTCTTTATTTATACTATATATTTGGACAATTAACGGTTTAAAACTCCCCCTTGTCAATCACCGGTCACTGAGCCCTGTGTATGTGTCAGTTTTGGTACGTCCAGAATTATCACGCGCCAAAGACTTTCATGCAAACTGAAAACAATTTAGTTATTTAAATAAGATGCAGAATAGATAGTTCAAATCCGTCAGCTCGAAGCGCAGCCGTGATCCACTGTAAGCTTCGTGATAATAAAAGATTTAGTATTGATGTTACCTGAGCTGCTTAACATATTAATTACAGCCATCAGCTCTGAGAGTCATGTTGAGTGGCTCTCATACCCTTACTCCGTTACTTCACTCCATTTCATTTGATAATTCAGAAGTATAGTTATATGCACAGGTACACAATATTATGTAAATACAGAATCTTCTCCTGATGAAACACAGTTGTGTGTCGCATCATCATGTACTCACAGAACACGAGTGTACAGTCGTGTCACTCAGCTGTGTTACACCCAAACCTGTGTCAAACAGCGAGGATTATGAACCATGCTTACACCATAGAGACACCTGTCAAGTCCACCTTATTTATAACAACTCTTGTGACGTGTTGAGTGAAGCAGAGCGCCGGTGAGACCCCCAACGAAGGTCACCTGCCTGACCAAGCTGGCCTAATGACTCCTGAGAGTTGAGACACGGCAAACATTTTATATATATATATATATATATATATATATATATATATATATATATATATATATATATATATATATATATATATATATATATATATATATATATATAGAGTGGCTGTTAGCATAATTTTCATACGCTGTGGAATTAGTTCAGGCCGTCAAAATTAATCTCAGGCAGGTTTAGTATGCTTTAATTAATTAATCGAACGTGCCATGCATATAACTTCTGCTAATGAAATTGACTGCCAATTCAAATTCAGTAAATATTAATCCTGAGATTATCTTAGTATTAGAAACGACAATTACTACGGCATCCTAACACAGAGTTATGCCTGAACCTGGCAATGTGCCCTCAAAACTATGCCAAAGTTTGGCACCGTTGCCCAGGATGTCGGTGATACCCAGCACTGAACTGTGTCGCAGTGTAGCGTAGTACCCCAGACTGCCACAGTGACCCGGCCTGGCGCTGGTTCACCGTCTTGGAACTAACACACTGCGCTACGTTCACAGTCGTGGCCTTAGGGTCAGGCTACGCTCCTTCACACACACAGTTATCTTTACAGAAAATTGTAGCTTATAAAAGTTGAGGATATTCCGACTAATACCATATATCAAAGTTCATATTAGAAATTAACACTATACAATGTATGTAATTTGTAAGTGACCAGGAGTTAGCCCAGCCGCCTCGACGTGACACCTAACAAATAAGTGATTCCAGCTTCCAGAACACAGAGCTGGTGACCTTGGGGCAGCCACCCACTGTACGGTAGAAGGAAACAACGACATGACTGATTTACGCTCCCCTGCTGAGCTTCTTTGTCAAGGAACATCAGATGAAAGGTTTACATTATTTAATTACTCGTTGTTTAATATGAACAAAGTCTAGTTGAAAAAAAAAATCCTTTGTCTCTAAATCTTTACGATTTTTTTTCTGTTTTTGACAAAAGGTTTGTAAAAGTGGATTTAACATTTTTCCATTAACAAAACAGTATGTATTCGTAGATTATTATCGTTATTTGTTATATTGGATGCAAGTTGATAAAATCTTTAAAAGAATATATCAAAATCAGTATATTTAAAACTTTTCATCATCCAGGAGAAAAAAATCTTCTCTACTCAAGACTTTTTGTGTTATATCATAAAATAATCTGGTTACCATTGTATTATTATCCTTTTGGGGGGAGGGGGATTAAATTCACAACCAGCAGCCCCATACCAGCGTCACAACACTAGAACTATGATCTATGATGAAAATATATTAGAATTAAATATATCTGAATAAAACTCTAGTATAACATCATCCTCTAGTGTGGCTATATTACATACTCTACCTATTATTATGATGATTTCTCAGTTTGTCAATACTAAAATTTTCTAAAATTGTACAATATAGGGAGTTAAGAACAGGAATAAAAGGCATCACCGAGTTTCTCTCTCACACACACACACACACACACACACACACACGCACACACATAGAGAATGTATACAATCCCTTAGGCAAAAGCCGTAACATATTGGTATCGTATAAGGTGTGAGGTATGAATGGTCGCCCCCTGTAGCTAGTGGACGGTGCTGGGGTCTACATGCTCCACTCCTACACCTCTGGTACACAGTTTGTACACTTTGCTTTGTGTTCTCCTGGTGTGAAGCAAAAGGATTCTCACACCCAGTCACATTGTACATAAAAACTTATCCGGGTAAACAATGGATGGCAGTTTACAAAAGCGCATGAGGAATAAAACTTGGAGGCCAACACACCCTGAGCTACAACTCCTACACGATGTTGCTGAACTCACTACAATAGAAGGTTGTTGTTGTTGTTGTTGCTGTGTGCTGTGTCTCTCCTTACGCCACAGCTCTATCAGTAGCTGGTGTTGTAGGGAGAGACACGCCATTGGAGCAGCTGTTGGCCGCCAGCTGCTCCATAATCTCCTATTTACACACGGTAAGCGTCCACTGTGTCAGCTGCTGCCTCGCCCAACGGCAAAAAATTTAACCACACAAAATTTCGATGCAGACATCTGTCACCTGCAGCCGGCTCAGCTGACAGAAGTGTTGCCTTATTAACATTCGTCGATTGTCTTGAACTATAAGGTGAGACAATCTATCACGACTGACTGTTTTCTCCATTTAATTATTCTCAAACTAAAACATTCTGCTGTGCCTCAACTGGCTGTATACATATCCAAATCTCACTTGCCGAAGATTAACTCTTGCGTTACTCCGTTTTCTAAGACAAGGGTTATTATATATGGAGTGTCAGCTGAAGCGTCCCAGCCACACGCCTCCCTAAAACAGTCTCTCAGGAACATAATCCCTGTTAACGAGACACACAAGACCTCGGTGCTCACCTCTCACAGACACTAACACAAATTTCCAGATTTTTTGTGTTTATTTCCGAATCCAGAAACATATTCCTGCCAGCATTTGTTTGTAACATCTTCACTACTACTCAATAAACTAAGATACGGTACATCGTTTTAATAAAATGGCTCACAGCTGTAAAACATAATTAAACATGCAGTTGTCTCTCTGCAGTGAAATCCTTCCTATAGAGACAGTGTACTCACTGCTGTACAAATTTATACATACGACCACCGTCTAGCCACATGCAACCCGTTATAAGGACCAACACACCACTACACCGGGGCTCCCGAGGGTGGCTGTTGTTGTACACAGAGGCACTGTCATGTTGGCTCCGGCACGCATCGCGACACAGCGGCGGCACACACTGTGGAACATCCCCACTTGTCCTAAATAATTGTCCTAATTTTCTGCTCACTAGACTCAAACAATGAATTTAAATGTAACAAATTATACTGAAAACTTCGTCAACTGATATATAATTATTTTTTGCATCAAAATTATAATTGATTGAGACTCAAGTACAATAAATTTATATTAGTTAATGATTGTTTTGTGTTGTTTGTGGAAAAATATTTATTATAACTAGTATTTCCTTGTTTATGAAATATTAATTATGAAAGGAATTTCACTTAAGAAATGAAACGCAAATTACGTCACAGACTTAAGTGTTCCAGTGCTACTTGTTCACCAAACAGGAGTTTAAATATAAATATTTTCAGTACAGAACAGAACCTCTTCGTGAGGCTCCTGAAGCTCGTGAAGTCAATCTGCCTGCAAAATTTGAGCTCCCTATCTCCAAAACTGTAGCTAAATGTCGTGAACAATCACACAAACTCAACTACTACAAGTCCATGACGTCATGCTATGTTTTTATTCCAGGATGGTGATTTACAAGAGCCTTTTGTATTAATATATTTATTCCCTTAAATAAATAAATAAAATATTTCATGTTTTAATAAGACAGAAATATAATGTGTTAAAAGTTAAAATCAAACGTAAAAGTTATATTTCATATATAATTACATTATCAAATTAAAAATTAAGTGTGCCAAAAAAAATACAGATATTCACTGATATTTAAACTGTCGTGTTGACCGACGTATGTGTACTGATATAATGCTTGCAGGAACAGCATCAGGCGGCCACCACGACAACGTGCAACAAACCACACAGCCGCCACAGTGACATTACAATAATTCTTGAGACTGGCGAGTATAAGTCACACTCATGACACAAGTTACCAGTGAGTGAGACAAGTATCCCAGCGTGTTTATGTAGAGTGCTGTGTTCTAGAGGGCAACAGCTACTCCTTTCATTCACCGCCATTGACACACACAGCTCACGTGTTCATTACATCACCTTACCATGCGATACAACATGCAACGGGGCGGTAAATATTCATCAAAGATCCACAACGGCCACATAACACACCGTCAATATAACCCGGGAATATGTTATAGGTCAGCAATATAAACTGGATATATTTCTGATCCTCTTGCTCAACTTCATATCATCATTCATCCTCTTACATGCTCTTAATAACAGGAAGCTCTCTAGGTTATGTCTGTCTCAAGGAGTCTACCATGTTCCTCAAGCTCAGACGCTATCCACTCTGTTTATATGATAGGCCACAACAACATTACTACAGTCTGGAACGATCATGTGAACAAATATATGCAAATATTAGTAATAACTTGTACAATGACCACCGCTTAAGGAGCCATACTACCACTTTAGGAGGATATAAACTAATTTCTGCCTTGACATACGAGTTACTGAACCACTGACGTAAACACTTGAGGTTGATGGTGGAGATATAAGGACTTGAAACATCTTTACCAATTATTTCCAGCAGCGACATATTGGTGAAATGAAATTCTGTTGAAGTCTGGAGAAGTAACACGGTTTGGCAGCGGCACTTTGGTCCAATAACTGTAAATGTCGTTTACTTTGTGGATAAACTACACGACTTGATTGCCACAACGCATTGACGAACGACCAAAACTGAGGCCCAAACTCTATCACATTTTCAAGTATCATCAACTTTTCAGACATAATTATTATTCTGGTAAAATATATCAGAGATGTCTGTAATAGTGTTAAAACATGGAATAGGTAGAGACGCCTTTGTCAATATACACTATCAGAGTTTAAACACTGATGAAAAATAACGAAAAGTAGCAAATCACAAAGAGAACCCACATCACATAGGACCTCTAGTAACCAGGACTAGAGCATCCAAGAGGCTTAACATGGTATCCAATCACGAACTAATCATTAAAGTACTCATACCTGTGTGGTAATGAAGTAAGGTGTCCAGGTGTTCATCCTCTCTCTTCATTAATCACTCAGGTAAGGCTCCTCAGCACCATGGAAACACAAGCCTAGAATAAATTATATACTGTAAATATTTTTAGTAAACGAAGAATAATTAGCTATTAATAAAATCATTTACTGAAAATTAATCGAAAATAACTATGAGACCATAATTGATATATTAATGGCAGTAATTAACTACAGTGTAAAAAAGTTCGGCTTAGTGTTCCACTTGTTTATTTTTGATGGAAAATTATCGACTGCGTTTATGTTAACAAAAAAAAATCCCAGAAACATATTTTTTTTAATAAATAGCACTAAAATACATAAGCTAAATAAAATAAATAAATAAAATACACAAAATATATAAAATAAAAAATAAAAATAATAAATAAATAAAATAAAATAACTAAAAACCAAAAATGTATTACGAACTTCCATGGAGAGTAACGCTAAACCTTACTCTTTACATCTACTGTACATTTTGCATTAAATAAACATTACTGAATATGAATAACCAGTCAAGGAAAATAAATTAGGCAGAAATAACAATACTGGAACTATAAAAAATAAATAAAAATAATTAAAACACATCCGCAGTAATTTCCGCACGTATATAAGGTACCATTAAAATATTCCATTAAATAAAATAGTTATTTCTACACACTATTTTTACTTTTGATATTAGTTCAATTATATAAACATGTGACTAGTTCATTTAACATACATATCTTATCTGTAATTTTGTATTTCATTTTACGTGTTTCATCATTCTACAGTCCACTGGCATTTAACGCATGTATTCTCACTCCTGTAATAACTGTACTATAACCAGCTTCACGGATAACAGGTTCTACTACAATGGTCCACTCCACCCTGTACCCTGTAATCTTTTGTAACTAAACATTATGAGTGATAATTGGGAACCTGTATTTACTGTAACTGTTCGGGTTATAGTTAGGAATACAGAGATATCAGTCAAAGTGATGCTGAAGCTTTATTGGGAGGAAATAATAACATACAGTACGTGTGTTTTAGAAGCCTGGCTGTAGGGGTGGTTTAGTGAGAGACAGGAAAGGAGTGGAAATTAAACCTACATAAGATAGACAGACACAAAGACAAAGAGACAGACAAAGACACGGGTACAATACGTCCACACACACACACACACACGCGCGACTTAGACATCTGTTCTCAAAGGTCAAAAGCAAGACATCTCGTTCCCTCCCGAGCACCGTGTGACACCCCCTCACGTGTTAATACTGATACAGTAAAAACAAAAATCTTCCTTTTTTATTTTTATTTTAATTAATATATTCCCTGTCGGTAATTACGCTTTCCTTCCATCTCTAAAAGGTGTTATGAAGTGTCTGGCATCACAGTTATAATTATATTTTGACACTACAAAGAGTACCCGACATGGACGATTTTCTTTGATGTTCTTCTAAAAGAGAATTAATTACTGCACCCATAAAAAGAATAGCCCAAGTGTGTGTGTGTGTGTGTGTGTGTGTGTGTGTGTGTGTGTGTGTTCTCGCCACGAAAATAAAACAACTGAGACGACACAGTAACGATAGAGTGTCGGTAGTGTATGAGGGACAACACGAAGGTCCGAGATTCACTGTAACAACATGGACCAAGGCTGGACACACACACTGACTCTCACCAGCAGAGATCAGTGTTTCTTCCACAGGTCTCACCCATTAACGAGACAAATACCAGTGGCTCATCACCTTCACTCACATTACGGAATTTGTATCTGGACTTTGGGATCCGTACCAGAGCTGGCTTGGGGACTAATCCTCGTACTTGTAAACTTGAGTGAATCCTCTTACCTGTGTTGATACCGTAAGCACTAAAGACCTTCAGGATTCTTTTCTACCAATAGGACGCACCTGGCTGACCCTTTTTTGTTCGGGTTACCTAAACAAATTAGTGTATCATCGCTAATAATTAATTTACTGAGTGCAAGAATTAGATATTAAAACTATACATTTATATTATTCGAGTTGTTGTTATTTTACTGAAACTATTATTACAAGATATGCAATTAATGTAAGTGTTCCTCTAGAAGGACTATTACCTGGATTTCTACAGCAGGGGATGAGTGGATATAACGGGTGATCACAGGGCAGGTCAATTATCACAGCCGGGACACAAACAGATACCTATATTTTAAGGCTAATATCTGTCGCTTGGAAAAAAAATATATATATATTTCGACATTAACTCCCTGTGTTACAACTAAAAATTTTATTGGATAAGTAATGGATCGTCAAGGTGTAAAATTATATACAGAGAACACAGTAAAATGTTTCACCAGCGTTACTCCGCGTGGGAGGGTTCATGTACTGTGCCTCTGCTGCAATCCAATTTGCCGTGTAACAGGTTTATTATCATTATCCATATAGAAATGTTATTGAACCTGTCCAATACACGTCTTGTTACTACCTGTGGCGCCGCTGCTCGCTGTATAAACTCGAAGTATAGTGAAGGAAACACAAATACGGACTTACAAGACAAATAGTGTACATGACTGTTTCCCAAGTTTCTGAAGATCTAAAACATTGTCAGGGTAATACTGTGTTACATGAACCGACTGAGGTATTATGGACCTTGATGTGGAGATGGGAATATTACATCTGCCTGCCTGCCTGCCTGCCTGCCTGCTTGTCTATGTTTCTGCCCACAACCCCAGCCAATCTGTACTACAACGAGAAAACACTTAGAAAACTGTGAAAAAAAGTTCCTGAGGTCAAAGTTCGATTCCCACAGTGAGTTATCAACAACAATGACCAAAATAACATAACAACCCCAACGAGACTCTAAAACAACACCTTACTGTATAATTAGAGATATAATATATACTTTTAATTATGCCCATATTAACTACACAAGATGTTAAAGATATGTAAATTCTCATAAGACCTTTCCTGCTTCAGTGTAACTCAAGAATCTGTGTCTTAGGTTAATTTCTTATTAACTTGGTTAGGTTAGGTTAGGTTAGGTTAGGTTACAGTAGAGAGAGTCAGTGTAAATAGATACCTGTAGACACAAGATATTTACCGTTTCAGCCAGTGATGTTATTTCCTGGTGTGATGTTAATATTCCACTTGGTTGAGAGAGACGTACCATTAATAATTTATTCCACTCTGACTCCAAACTCTTGCATATTTATACTTATTTATCTCTCTCATCATACCTCCTTTAACTCACTCTATTCTACTTATCCTTACTCCATCCTCACCTCCTACACAGTACACCATCATAGTAAACACAAAGAAAATCGACCTTTGCATCGTTTGCCTGAAGGCTTAAAGTGTTAGTTTATCTTCTGTTGTATTCTACCTCAGTCAACACATTTACCTTGGCATATTGAGGCGCATTAAGCCAAGCGAGGAAAATGTTAGGTGACGGCACAAGAGGCGATGGAAAGCAGTAAAAGTGTTTTATGGTAATGCAGAGATGGTGAAGAAAGTTTGTACAAAGAGCAGAGGTAAGTAAGTAACGTCTCCCGCTGCTGCCGGCTTATTGTACCAAAGGCCGTGTGGGAGACGGTGTTACACTTTATGATAATCTACCTGGCACTTATTACGTTTGTGTTGACAGGTGTGTGTGTGTGTGGGGGGGAACATTAGTATAAATATTAACTTCCTGGGGGATATTTTTAATTTCTGAGGACAACATAATTTTTAATGGAGTAGAAACCTTAATTTATATAGAAAAGGTTAATTACTAGAGCGGTAACTGATTATTGGTATTGAAATCATGATAGTGTGACAGGTAGAGTGGCTGGGACACACCTGCACATTATATAGGCCTACCCGCTAATGTTTCTGTTTTAGTGAACTATATATATAACGACATAAATAAACAAATAGGCTTCAATAACCCAACCCAACACGTCCCAACCCAACCTAACCCATCCCAATCCACCCCAACCCACTCCACCCCACCCCAATCCTGGCCCACCCCACCCTACCCTACCCTACCCGACCCGACCCGACAAATGAATGTGTGTAAGAACGATATATTCTCACCACCAAGTTGGCTACCTAATCCCTGATCATTAAACATAAAAGTGTGCATCACCTCCCCCCAAGATCCTTCCTTCATCAACCAAGGCTTCTTATCCTGATTACATCCCTCTTAAGAAATATTACACTTGTTTAAGCCCTCTTGCTAAACTTTACCACCAATAACTAACATTAAAATTGTAACCCTGTTTTTCTCTCTTCATAATTCTTGAGAGCTGCGTCAACCTCACTCAAAATCATAACATTGGTTTTATCTCTGTTTAATGTTTATGTGTAATTTTATTGTATTGTGGTTTATCCTCTTTATGTTTACTTCTTCTGAATCACTATTTTGGTATTATTCATCATTCAGAATTTAAATGGCTTTTTTTTTTGCCAGAATCATTTGTTATTTATATTATTTTGTTTTATCGTTTTTGTCTGAAGTCTCACAAATTATGGTACTTTAACTATTAACAAGAACATGAAGTAATTATTATTTTTTCATCTCGTATCTATTAATATAACTTTAACCACACGCATACTCTCTCTCTCTCTCTCTCTCTCTCTCTCTCTCTCTCTCTCTAGGTCTACGTAATGAAGCTCTGGATTACTGTCACATACACCCAGTTTCCTCAAAGGACATCAATGACCTCAGATATAAGGGCTGACCAATTAACGTCTCATAACTCCAGTGTCTTTGAACTGTAATCTCTCTTTCCTGAAGCCATAAGGGAGTATCCACCTGAACTAAGTAACGAAATAGAATATATATTTTACCTCACAGATTTTCCCTCTATTAACTCTCTATAGCTTAAGTAATTGTAGGTCCGTTCATATCATAAATTCTTGGTTTATAAACATTAACAAAAAGATGGTAAGAGATACTAGACTTAAATGGTATGGATAAATTCGAAGAGGAACATAAATTTAATATACCAAGACATGGGTAACCGCCCCTCCCCCACCTCTCCATAGCTCAGGTCTCCAGATCAACGAAGTTACTCCAACTTGTGTCTCTCCAGCTAGAGAAACATATAACTTGTGACATGTTAATATCGCCATAACAAATGTCTTCTATATCAACGTATAAGGAAGAACTGGTTCACTTTTATTGTAGAGCGACGACAAGGGACAGCTTGACAGAGGTGAGGACAGCAGACAGAGGCGAGGACAGCAGACAGAGGTGAGGACAGCAGACAGGGGCGAGGACAGCAGACAGAGGTGAGGACAGCAGAGAGTTCAGGTATCTGTCTGGGGCAAGTAAGGAGGAGCATTGCCGCGGCCTCCACCACCTTTGACATCACACATGGGGGGAGGGGGGGGTGGGGGGGTAGGGGGCTGCCCCATGGCCTGCTCAGTCTGCCATGAATGTTGGTGGGCGGCAGAGCACTTCCCACCCAGCTTACTCAGTCTTTTAAGGATTAAGGTAGAAATAGCTCCTCGTGCACCAGCTCAGTGACGTCCTCTGAGGGGCCACCTGGTGTCTCTTGGCCCAGTATGAACTATAAGACCTGGATGGTGTTCACGACGCCCAGTGCATCACCCTCAACCTTTACTCTAACTAACATAATAGACCTTTGGCATTTTCACTCCCTGATATCCCACGATCATAATATACCACTCCACAATTTGCAAACAGAGAAATAAGAAGATTCCAATATATATGCATATCAGATCATACTTTATCCCAAAGTTATTAAAGCAAAAACGACGTAAATCCATTGAAATTCATGAAACAGAATCAGGAGGAGCGATAATAGATGAGGTTAGCAGCTGATAGCACAGTCAGTTTGCTCGCTTGCACACAGTTCATTGAGGGATAACGGTATCTTTGTCCTTGAACCGAGGATAAGGGAAAAATTATATGTGTGGGGAGAAGAAGCCGAGTCATCCGGGTGATTGGCTGTCGGTAGAGTAAAGAGATGTGTCCGAAACATTGTACAGTGACTTAAGCTTTTGTTCTCCCACCCGAACATAGTATTATTTCTTAGTTAATGAGAATAATAAACAAACAGATCTTATTTTGTTTCTAGTTTCACCTGCATCTTAGCTACTACTCTGAACAACACACACACACACACACACACACACACACACACACACACACACACACACACACACACACACACACACACACACACACACACACACACACACACACACACACACCACCAACTAGCGTGTCAAGGGATCATGAAGATAAAGCGATATTCATACCTGGTAGTTCCGCGGCCTGATAATGAGAACACAAACATCGTAGATCACCTGTGTGTTTCATTACCTGTCATTACCTATCATGAACGGTAGACACAAGGTGATTAGTGCCGTCATTAAGATACAATTAACCCAAACATGATAATAATGATACCAGTTACATATATTTTTATTAAATCAAAGATATATGGTTAGTGTTATCAGGTACATACTTGGTGATATGTGATTGTCTCTTTGTGAAGTATAATGGTGATATAGTGAAGCTCAGGGTACCAAGATCATATTTATATAAACATTCTCGGTCTTTATCTCTAAGGTGTATTAACATAGAGTGTTATTGTGTTATCTCGGTGTAATTTAGGTGTCATATCAGGTGTTAGTTATCTCATTAACTGAAGTTACCTGATTACATGTACCTTTTAGTCTCTGGTTTTGAGGAGAATAGAGACTAATGACCTTTGTAAGTCTTGGTCCAGTTTAGTGAATGATTGGTTATCTAGGTGACACAGGGTATAATAAGTCCCTCGTTTAATAAGTACCTCGTTTAATAAGTATCTCGTTTAATAAGTCCCTCGTTTAATAAGTATCTCGTTTAATAAGTATCTCGTTTAATAAGTATCTCGTTTAATAAGTCCCTCGTAAAATACGTACCTCCTTTTCTGGGTCAAAATTCTCCAGGAATTCCTCAGAAAAATAATTCGTTAAACGTAATTCATCGACAGAATTAAACTAAAGTACAAGGAAAAAAAACCCTGTTATAATAGTGACAAAACTGCACAGCGACAATACCTTAACTATATACATTCACCTATGAGCAGTTCGATATAATATTAATCTTAAGAATCTTTGTGAATCTAGACCCCGAGGCTCTAAGACGGACAGTAAGTCAACCAGACACATAAAACCTACTTTGTCGTCTTGTGCTGCTGAGGGCTTTACACCAGGAGATTTTCAGCGTGTAATCTTGGTCTGTTCTTCTCCCGTCTCCCTTGTGGTATCAGATCCCCTATTCTTTGTTTGGTGTGTGTGTGTGTGTGTGTGTGTGTGTGTGTGTGTGTGTGTAATTATTCTTGCCGGAGTGTATGATATTTAGTTTACCCATAAGAGCTGCCCCCTCCATCCACCTACTGTTATGTGGTACCTATAAAAACGTTTGCCATATTTTCACCATCGTTCTCACCATCTTCCCTCCTTCGCCTACACCTCTTACTTGATAAACAAAACCTCATTGACTAAACACTTAAAAACAACAGTCTTTTTTGTTTCCGATCCACAACTTTCTGCTATCAAAGTTTACTATTCCTGATGTATTGAGAACTGGATGAATGGTGATGTTCCTTTTGTTTCTGTGTATAAGTTGAAAGGCTAGAACTATTCCCGGTTTAAAAGCTGCAGAGGATAGAGTCATAGAACTGTAACTTTCGAGGGGAGCTTGCTTTAACGGTGTCAACTTTTTACAATAAAGTTCTCTATTCTCAGGACTCACTAATGTATCCAGGCAGAAAAACAAATACACAAATACCAGTACCTGTTTGGTTTTACTCCCAGACGAATTGGATACATTTTCTTGACGTTATTTTTACATGAATAAACAAATAAACCCAAAAGACTAGAAACAGAAGTAGAAGAACCGGAGGAAGAGTGTATAAGAGGGTGGGTACAGCAGGCAGAAGAACATCACCACTTAACATGACCAACACGAGGAGATGCTGGAGACGAGAGCAGGAGAGATGAGCCGCCACAGGACCGCCCAAAGTGGATTACAGAATGGCAGTAGTGGGACTCAGAGAGGAGGTGGTGCAGCTCTCATGCATAAAGTGTAGTGGTTGTGTTGCTGCTACCTCGTGTGCATGCCTGCCTGCCTCTGCCTCATGTGTACGCCTGCCTCTACCTCGTGTGTACGCCTGCCTCTACCTCGTGTGTACGCCTGCCTCTACCTCGTGTGTACGCCTGCCTCTGCCTCATGTGTACGCCTGCCTCTGCCTCGCTAACATTACTTCCCTCCCTCTCTCTTTCTCTCCTATATTATTCATGAGATACTGTGTGTCGTGAGGACTACTGTGTACTCTCAAGCTGCTAATACCTCTTCTCTCGCCATCATTTGAGACAACATTTTTTTCCTAGCTTAATTTTTACAACTTCTTACATCATGACCAATTTAACTCTGTACACTTTACCTTCATTAAGTCTCACTGGTAAAGTACGGTGATGATATTGAAATGGTACTAAGACAAACCACAGCAACGGGAAAACATTGAGAAGCAGAAATTATCCACGAAGGCCTGATGCTATTTACAGTGTATACGTGTGTCACATCATAGGCTACAGTACAGTATATCAATATGGTCGGCTAAAGAAACTATTTTACACATTAATATTTTTATGGAACACTGACGCCATATCTATAACATAACTTATATACAAAAAAAAAATTCTTTAAAGGGGAATTTCGATGGCTGGTCTGATTATTCATTATAGTTGTCAGGAAGCCATGGCACGTAATTTTCCGGGTTGTGGAGGCAGAGAGCGACTAAATAATTGGATGTAAGCTCGTCTCGGCTCACGTGTTGAGAAATGTGGAAAAAAAATCTGGTAATTTTGAAGGTTCAGCCGCTTGATGGTAGAGGAAGGTGGTAAGGGAGTGGTGATGGGAGGAATCAGAGACATGAAATATTTACTAACAACTGGTAACCAATGACCCCTGGAAGATGGTTAAGACGACCAGTGTGTGTGTGTGTGTGTGTGTGTGTCTTATATACGACTACCATAGTTTGTACACCCTGTCTTAGTCGCTTCGTTACTAAAACAATAACAGTGTGTTGGTAATCAAGCGAGCTACTCTGGGAGCTTTACTTAACTACAAACCCACATACACGACCTGAGGAAATTAAGCTTCACCCTGTGTTGGTTGGGGTTACACTCGCCTTAACTATTGCAGTTCTGTTAACTTTCTCGGTTTCCTTTAACTTCTTCCATTTTTCCCATTTTCTTACGAGTTCGGTTTACTTGGGTTCTTTCATGATTGTTTTCTTACTTGTTTTTTTATCTTCGCTCTTTTCTTGTCTTTTTTGATTTTATTATTTATATCCAAAAAATATTTCTATATGTACACCTGTTGTCTTCTCTTGTTAATATCCGCATGATAGTAAAAGAAATTTGAGGGATAATAATTAACAGGTGATTTTATCCTGTTATTCACCTTAATATTACCTGGATACCTGAGAGTGATTAACCTAGAACCTGAGAATACGTCTGATTACCTGGTACCTGAGGACATATATACAGGGTATTGGTCGCCCTTCAAGAGCCATAAAAGAGCCACTAATGTAAGACACACCTAACCTAACCTAATCTAACCTAACCTAACCTAACCAACCCCGTGAACTTGCAATGGAACAATCGACCATTTACGACGTAGGTGTGTCTCTGTTTATCTGGGTCAACGTAGCTGATGTGTCTTACCTGTTTGACCAATACTTAATGAATCATGTTTGTATTGTACAGCTGGTGGATTGTGACTGGTGATGGTGTATAATGACTGACTGTGATGGTGGATTATGACTGACTGTAGTGGTGGATTGTGACTGGTGATGGTGTATAATGACTGACTGTGATGGTGGATTATGACTGACTGTAGTGGTGGATTATGACTGACAGTGGTGGATTATAACTGACTGTAGTGGTGGATTATGACTGTGTTGCTGGATCATAATTGACTATCTTGGTGGATCAGGACTGACTGGGGTGGATCCTAACTGTAAATACCTGGTACTCACACAAACACCTGTCCTAAGACTTCATAAAAAAAAATCGCCAAATGACTGTCAAAATATATTACGCTATATTTTAACCAAACTAATTATTATTACAAAATTATTACATATATACAAGTTGTAACAGCAGTAAAAATTATCAAATGAATTAATCCAATGGAATGCAAATGTGATGTATAATGTAATTTAGAACTAAGTAAAAATATACCTGAATATTGTATGAGTCGTCGTGAAAAGGTGTGTGTGTGTGTGTGTGTGTGTGTGTGTGTGTGTGTGTGTGTGTGTGTGTATGTGTGTGTGTGTGTGTGTGTGTGTGTGTGTGTGTGTGTGTGTGTGTGTGTGTGTGATTTATCAGTAGGACCCCCAACTTAGTTTTACTTTTCATACCGTCAATGTATTTACCCTCACTCCACTACCTCTCCACACCTGTGTCTGGGTCTACACTACCTCTGACCCCGCGGCTGGGAACACAAGTTGAAACGAATATTGTTTTCTGTGTAGTTCACATAAATGTTGGAAAGAAAACAGATAAAAACTCATAGGAAACACAATATTGCGCCCCCCCCCCCACAGAGACGCAAGTGTACTGGCTATAATAACAATAATAATAACACTAAGAGTAAAATAGAATATGAAGTGCTTCGGCCCCTTCTCTCTCTCTCTCTCTCACACACACGAAGAAAAAAAAAAAACAATGCAGTTCTTTTATTTATAGTGATGTGTATTGGTACTTACGGTATGAGTGACGATATGAGTATGGATAAATAGTACTCATGATAATTAACATACTAACAATGTTAATTAATATACCTGAGCGAGATGCCTAATAACACTTGGCGGTCTTTAATTAATATTACTGTTTTATTGGCTAACATTGAGGCCAGTTAAGAATTTTGTCCAAAGATGGCGCGGTGATGTACTTCTCAAGACTCCACCTAGATAATTAAATAAATCTATCAGACTATCTGCATCCCTTACAGTGAGATTAATTTGAATAAGAAATATTATTAATTTTAGGAAACACAACCTTGTATTTTTCCATAATAAGGAAATTTGATGAGAATAATAAAGTAAATAGTAATAATTAAAATCACGGTTCACGAGTTTGTGTTATACGTAAAGACAAATAAATGTGATATTGTAATTAGTGAGAACAATGATTATGTTACCAGAAATTATATTTATTTCAGAAAAGGCAAAATTTGATAGACAGAGAAGAGGGGTAGGAAAAGAACACGTAAAGAAGAGGAAGAAGAAGAGGAAGAAAAGAAAATTAAGAAAAAGAAGGTAAAAGCTGACCAAATGAACCTAAATATAGAAACAATCCAATTACAATTCCCAGGAAGGACAATGAAATCTCAGGATGCTCTTGAATTCTCTGTTAATGTGGAAAATAAGTCACATCCAGCCCTGAGTTACACCTGGTGAACATGCAACACTGTGTAAAACTGGCTTCACTCTCACCTAGAATATCCGTAACACAAAAAGATTCCATTACGTCTGATCGTAAATAACCAACAAATTCTTTCTGCCTGATAACTTATGTGTGGAAAGGAAACTCCCGTGTGTGTGTGTGTGTGTGTGTGTGTGTGTGTGTGTGTGCTCAGGTGGTCATGTCTACGTAATATTGACATGCTTTTACACATTTTTCGATTACACACACACACACACACACACACACACACCGAACATACAGCCAAAACAAAAGTGGTTATTTGTATTGTAATATAACCTATAAATATTTCTTCATTTATAAGACTATTGAGTTATTTCTTCTCACTTCTCTTGTTGCTCCCGAGAGATGAGGTTGACCCCAGCGTTACCTGCTCTCATAACAGCTATCCTTCCCTGGGCCAACCTCTCCACCAGGGACCAACGAGAGATAATACAAACAATGATCTTGGCTCAGTTTATTAATTCATGTTGAAGATAAAATATTTTGTGTGATTTATAAAACAATATTGTTCTGTCTTCTTCAACATGGATTAAAAAAACTAAAGAAAGACTTAATGTTGTTGTTGTTTTTGTTACCGGAGTTGTTTTATGAATTATTTTATTTATATTAAGTCAGACTTTAAATTCAAACGTTAAGAATTTCTTTAATTTCAACGCAGTGCAGTGAATTTAAATACAGATGCACGCAACTCTGACTGGAATAACAAATGCATTTTTTTTTATTCCCGTAACAAAAATACATTACTGGTCTTAATTACTAATTATAAAGAAAAAATACTAATGGAAATATTTTTCTGTGCCTAATTACCAACATCCACGAGTAGCTTTAATAACAGTAATAATAATAATAATAATAATAATAATAATAATAATAATAAAAGAACTAAACCAACTCATTAAAAACAAATACAACGATAAATACCAATAAAAAACAAAATAAAACCATACTCATTAACATAACATAATCATTTAACCCACAACAACATCAACACACCCATACACCCTCGTATTAACACTGTGGTTCATTCAGTCACCCACACCAGCAGATAAAACCATCAGGCAGCTACGTCTTATCAACACCATCTCCACCCAAGAAGAATGTGTCTACGTGTTTCCCTTTCTACAGCACAACGAAGCTATTTTGTTTTTTCTGGTGTGAATTTTTTACTTTTATCTCAGATTGAGGAGACCCAACCAGGGCAACCATACTTCTTTGAGATAGATGATTATGGTGTTGGTACAGTAGGAGTCTTCACCATACAATACTACGACTGAGATGTATGGTTTATAGTATGGCTCTTCACCACACACCATAAGATTAGGTTAGGTTAGGTTAGGTTAGGTTAGGAGGACTCTAATAAGACCCAACACACAACCACCAATGACCTTAATTACTACGACCTACAAGTGTAAGAATTCATAACAAAAACCTCTGACTTGGGCCACCAGAACCACCCAACACAAGACAGTTTACACATACTCCCGGTCACAAGTACACCAGTAAAACACACACACACACACACACACACACACACACACACACACACACACACACACACACACACACACACCACAGTAGAAGACAGTACCCCAGCCGCACCGACTTCAAGGAATAGCTTTTGTTGGCGTGTGTCTCGTAAACGGAGCAAAAACTACCATTGTCGTGTTGCAGAGAGCCATGCCAGCTGAGCTCTTGGGAACTCACCATTAACAAGAGAGAGGAAGAGTTTGTTATGGCTGGAGGAACACGTTGGCTGGACGACCATGAGGAACTGGGGGGATATGTGGTCGTCACGGTGTGTGTGTGTGTGTGTGTGTGTGTGTGTGTGTGTGTGTGTGTGTGTGTGTGTGTGTGTGTGTGTGTGTGTGTGTGTGTGTGTGTGTGTGTGCGTGTGTGTGTGTGTGTGTGTGTGTGTGTGTGTGTGTGTGTGTGTGTGTGTGTGTGTGTGTGTCTAACGAGTCATATCTCTTACGTTGCGGTTCAGTGATGTATAACGTTCCGTCGATTCATCGTGGGATAACATGACCAAATCACTGGGGCCTTATTCCTGCTGTGGATAATATGATAAAGTCTTTACTTGTCTTGGAGGCACGAGGACACGCTGCTAGGGTGAGGACACCACCAACCTACTGCCTCTGTTGTACGAGGTAGAACACTGACGGCCATACTGTACATGATGCTGACCGACGACTGTAATCCATCAGATACGTAATTGCGTGGGATCCAGGAACTTAATTAAAATAAATTATAATTAGGTATGCAAATTATGTAGTGATTATACATTAATGTCATTTGTGATAGATTAAAGTTCAGCTTTAGTAAATAATTATGAATTTATAGATAGTTGAGTTTAGTAGATTTTTGGGGGTGAAATGAGGTGAGCAGTTATGTTTTATATAAATAGACCATTTGATAATAACGTTTGAAGTTTATGATACCGGTAAGAACAATATTAGTGATGATATGGTTAGAATAATTCATTTAGAGCGTGACTATGAATAATAATTAACCAGTGACAAATCTGAAACATAATCTTAACTTTATAATGTGACATACAATACATCTTGTTGACATGTCATTACGTAAGTGATCAAGTACTATTATACGTGTGTAGAGTGAGACACAGGGAATAGTTAGGATAGCTTTCAGTATTTTAACGCTCAAACAATCGTCAACAAAGCTTATATTATCCTCCTAAAAGTGTTAAGTTTACATACATATAACACCATTATAATACCACAAGAGAAGTAGGTGGAGTGTGGAGCCGCCGTCGCTTATTATAAAAATACCAACAACTTTTCCTTCCCAACGCTCTCTGTAATCAGCTGACGTCAGGGCCTCTGATCCACAGCCTAACGTGTTGTTTATTATTTAAGAGGTGGAGGATGAGTGAGTGGAGAAAGGAGGGAAGAAAGGAAAGGGAATAAATGGAATAGGCAGCAAGGGATGATAAAGAATAGAGGAGGGAGGTTACTAAAGGGAAAGCGAGGGAATGGTTGAAGGAATGGAAGGGTAAGAGATGGGAGGAAAAATAAGTTAGATACAGTATATAACAAGCATTAAATATTACCCTTCTCCTTGTGATGGTGAGCTGCTGGTTTTAAAAGAGCTCTGACGTCCCAGTGTTACGTAAACAAACCCCAACTAACACACCTGTGAGTCCAAACAGCTGGAACGAATCTTAGAACCATTTGTCTTTCTATAGATGAAGCTATATCATCTCATAAAGGTTTGATATAGTTTCGAGCAGCGGTTCACAGGATTTTTTGTTTTCGACCCTAAAATGCTGTGTTGTTCTAGGTGTAGTGGCGTTAGTGTGAATATTATGGTCTGAGGTAAAATCACACCACTACAATGGGATAATTAAGTAATAGGTTAATGTATTGAGGACCCAACACTGAGCTTGAACAGTAAATAAAATTATAGAAGTTCTATAAAGATATTTTTTTACCCATTTTCAAGCTTTACCTGCAGGGGAAATCCTTTTATCGAAGCGAAAGATGATTACTATTTGCATAATCAAGAATCTTAATGCCCAGAGACAAGGTTCCGCTGTGCTCTTGTCTTGCACTCACTCACTCACACTTACGTACATGACACCGAGAGGAAAGAGTGGGAGGAAAGTGTGGGAGGAAAGAGTGGGAGGAAAGAGTGGGAGGAAAGAGTGGGAGGAAAGTGTGGGAGGAAAGTGGTTGAGAATGACATTAATAAAAAGGAGTAGGAATGAATGGTAGAAGAATGATAGTGAATAACAGAGGTAAAGAAGAGATACATAATGACGAAGAAATGAAAAAAGCTCAATGAATTATTACATAGGAGATTCGAAATATTATTAATTAGAAAGGCCAGGTAAGGTTACAGGTGACTTTGATGATAATAAACCTTGATATCCAGGTAAACAAACTCACCAACAAGACTATTTATATCAATATGAACATTGCAACATTCAATATTCATACAGTGGACAATATGCAAAGTGCAATAACGTTCATCTGTATATTTTTTTTCCTGTGGATATTGACACTTAAGGAACCACAGTACTAGAGAATACACAAGTAACCACAAGTATTAAAGTATAGCACTATCATCACCCACTGTCAACACACAACTTTACACAGCTAAGATGTTGTTGTAGAGACACAAGAACAACTGTGTTATAAATGTTCATCCTTTATGTTGTGTCTCAGAACTTGTACGGTTCAGTAAGACAAGTAGAACATTATCTTCTGTAAGCCCCCAGCTTGGTGAACACTTGTCAGTCTTGGTCCAACACTGAGAGGAGTAACACACGACGCTCGGTAATGACGCCAACCATTTAAGACACTAAATATTTTCCTCCATTAGATTTTTTTTTTATTATATCCTAAAATTTCGATTATAAATCTCACTGTTGTTGATATTAGCTACAA
The DNA here is from genome assembly GCF_018991925.1 of Homarus americanus. Taxonomy (NCBI): domain Eukaryota; kingdom Metazoa; phylum Arthropoda; class Malacostraca; order Decapoda; family Nephropidae; genus Homarus; species Homarus americanus. The sequence continues at coordinate 7,720,199 of NW_024733126.1, read as the reverse complement.
TTTTCTAAGATGGTAGATTCAACAACCACCACCACTGAAGCTGCCATGTATCCCGCTGTTCCAGGCTGGTGGTCCTACACTTACAAAGGTAAATCCATCAAGATCTCGTGGGAAATAAGTACACAGTGCCTGGCCAATATAATTTATGAAATATATACTAGAATTCTCAGTATTGGATTACACACGAAACACTTAAAACTATAAAAAGGATTGAGGGTGAATATTGGTGTGTGCGTGGAGAGAGAGAGAGAGAGAGAGAGAGAGAGAGAGAGAGAGAGAGGTAACATCGAACAAACTACACAGGGTTATTACTTTATTCTCAAACATTATTTTACCGTGTGTGTTCTATTGACCAAACAATATTGAGGTAAATGATACAAACTGGACTTCAAACTCAGTATTGTGAAGAGATAATAAACTAAAACTTATCCTGCTGCTGCATATATACTTCTTCAGGAGGTGCAGTGTTGACGTAACTATGACCTTTCCTCAGACGGTGAAGCCATCATAAGCAACAATATACCCGAGACAATAAACCAAGCAGTCAGATTAATTCATGTCTACAATAAACTAAGGCATCGTTTCCATGACATTCACTTAACCTCGCATGTCAGTATAGCCAAACGTTTTCTCGTATATAAAAGCTTTCAGGTCTTAGGAGGTTTGTGAATAAAACAAATTATCACTAAAATATCAATGTTATGTTGAATTAAGATAAAGGTTTTAAAGTAAGGTGTAAGAGGCTGTCTTTGTCTCTTCTCTGGCTGTACTACGTTTAATATATCTTAACAGCAAAAACACATCTTAGGATTCGTAAATAAGTACAATGTAAACACACGACACATACGACCCGCCCCACGACACATACGACCCCCGACATACGACCCCCACACACATGACCCCCACACACACGCACATCAAAGTACAAATATTCAATGTAAATGCACATAACACAAGCATACTAAACAGATACACCTCCAGGTAGATGGTCGATGCCAAAACAGAGTATAAGAGGTACGTATAACATATGCATTACACTCTCCTGGTCTGTGTTGACACTATACATGCTCAGTACACAGTCGTGCCATAAATATGCAGCCAGCAAATATGAGTTTCACTGGTAGAGTCGTAGGCAGACCAAGACAAACAGCAATAACTCAAACGAGACATTTTTTGGGGGGGACTGTGTGAAAAAAAAAAGTTTATGCAACAAAATCAACACTGAAAAAAGTTGAAGCTAACTTTCTCTTCTTGACTGATTTGTGGGAGACGTTTTGCTCACCACCTGATGTACAATGCTGGCCGCTGATACCCCCCCTCCCCCCTCGTGTGTGTGTGTGTGTGTGTGATTTTTTTAAATGTTGGAGGCTGAAGTTTTATGACCCTGAAGTTTCGTAGTTCTGAAGTTTATGGGTCTGAAAAGTTATACCTCTGATATGCTATACCAGCTGAAGTTTATGGTCATTGTAAATTGTAGTTCTGAATTTTATGCCCTGAAAGTTTTGTGGTATTGAAGTTTATGGTAGTGAAGTTTACTGATATTGAAGTTCTGCGAGATTGAAGGTTTTTGGTACTGAAGTTTCATTATTCTTAAGTGATGTAGTTCTGAAGTTTTCTGGTTTAGTTATAGCACAGCGGCACAAAACTTTTGACACAGAGATGTGAACCTGAAAACTTTTCTGAATCTATGGAACTGTGCTACTGAGTTACCCTATACCAATAAAGAGTAATGTGTATATGTGTGTGTGTATATGTGTGTGTGTGTGTGTGTGTGTGTTGACCATCACCTTATACTCAACATACTCGGAGTATATCCTCTTTTATCTTTCGTATTAATTTCCCCAGCGTTATATAATCCGACGTGCGCGAGGGAGGGACCAAGTAGCTTTAATATTTACATAATCAAATATCTGCACACTGAGAGAAAATGTTCCTTGGCTCTGGCCTGAAAATATAGAGAAAATGAGATAGAATCTGGGAGAGAGATATATAAGCGTGAATATTCATATCAGGAAATATATGCACAAAAATTTGCTCTTTTATATAACAGACTTAACCTCCACTATACCGAGGCAACGCTTTGTGTGTGTGTGTGTGTGTGTGTGTGTGTGTGTGTGTTTGTGTGTGTGTGTGATGACTCTAAATATAGCGGGAAATTATATTCTCGCTCAAGCGCATAAAAGACAAGGAAAAAAATCCCTTTCTCTGGAACTCCAAATATTTTACTTAAGAAAATAACCAAAATGCCGCGTCTCTTCTTTTAGGAAAATGATAAAAAACATAAGAGGAGAAAAATAACGAAAAAAAAGTTAATGAGAGAGAAGAAGAATTCATAAAAGTTTGGAAGAAGAAAAAATAGAGGTTAGGTTAGGTTAGGTTAGGTTAGGTTAGGTTAGGTTAGACAGGACAGCACAACAAAGACACAACTAAGCAGGTATTATCAGTCACGGAATCAACCCGAGTGGCTGGTGAGACGTAAAGAGAATACAGACAGCTTCACACTCCCACCTCCACGCCTTTTCTCTTCACAATGCAATTATCTTACTTTTGTGTCCCTCGTTAATGCGTCATTACGAACTGTCACGGTGATTTAAGTGCGGCTAATCTCATTGGTGATTTAAGTGCGGCTAATCTCATTGGTGATTTAAGTGCGGCTAATCTCATTGGTGATTTAAGTGTGGATATTCTCATTGGTGGTGATTATCATTTAAAACTCGTACAGAAAATCTTTGGGTTTGGTCTTCGTGTGTTCAGTTGAGGATATTCTCTCTCTCTCTCTCTCTCTCTCTCTCTCTCTCTCTCTCTCTCTCTCTCTTAAAAATACCAACCAATCCAGGGTAAGAGTCACGCCTGAACACTCCCATTCTTTATACAATATCGTAAAACACATTCAGTAACCTAATGAAAACATCTTACCAGAGAAAAATAAACAACGCTGCAGAAATCCACGTTTATAGGAGGGAGTCTTCATTACGATGCTTTACCGACCACGTGTGGGTGTGTGGGGTTAGGTTAGGTTAGGTTAGGTGACAGTCCATGCAGATCAACGTGCTCGGAGACAGGGAGACGGCTCAGCGGACTGGTCGAATATGGAACAGTAAGTTGGTTGTTTTCTTCATATACCTTCACTACTCACTGTCCTCCTCTGTTCCCACTCATCCATCCAGCTCCTTCTCCTCGCCCCTTTCTATAGTGTACTCATCAGCACCATCACCACACCTGCTTACTCGTTACCTCAGATCGTCTATTGCATAGCAGTCATCATGCATTTCTTAACTCCACTTTACCTAACGTCTACGCTAAACAGTTGGTTGAATGGATATATGAGCAATAGAGGTTGGGTGTAAATGGGACTGCCCAGTATAGACCAATAGGCCCACTGCAGTTTTCTCCCTTCTTATGTTCTTATGATAATTGATGTATAATTATCTCTATTTATCGATCATTTCTCTCATTTTCTCTTTATTTTTTCTCTTTTCTCTTAGTTATTTCCAAGGACTTTCTTATTTTACCGAAGAGAAAAATTACACGAGAAACGAATGTAGAAAAGTTAACAAGAACTGTATTAAAATATTGCCCAAAATTTATGTTAGGTTGAATAAATGAGAGAGACTTTCTGGGCGAAGTAAAAGGTTTGTGGACCATTATTTCAAATCCTGTGTGTGTGTGTCTGTGCGTGTGTGTGTGTGTGCTGGAGAGAAAATCTGATAAGAGTCTTGCTTTTAAAGTTTAAAGCACGTTCTTTTATATTAAGTTTTCATGAGGGAACAGGTGCATGCTTTTAGCCGTCGAGTAAATAGGATGATGAAATAATATGCAAGTAATTTAAGTGAAGGACACCACGAGAGTAGCTTGGTAATAGTTAATGTCGCCTCCTGCCTCGCTCTCTGGTATGGTTGAATCACCTCGGGAATATTCGTAAAGATTCATTCGTTTTTTATGTTAATTTTTGCTTTGGAAATATGGAAAAATACACATCCATGGCTTGACTTGAGTCTACCGTACCCGGATTTACGCGCCTTATAAACAGAGTTAGAGAGTCAGAATTTCTCATTTATCCCCATACAACCGGTGGAAGCTTCAACTCTCAATATACCACCACTTTAATACTCTCAGTCTCTGTCACAGTGCACAAAAGAGTCCCACAATTTCTTAGGAGATACTTTGCCAGTCCTCAAGACGTGAAGTCAAACTGTTCCTCCAGCCACGACAACTTCCCCTCTGTCTTGTTAACGTCGAGGTCCAGGGCGTTCTTGCGTGTCTTTCTGCAGCCCCGACGTCTCAGCTGTATCTATGAGCGACACTCCATGACCCAGCTGAAGGACTATTATCTATTTCTGCTACAGCTGTCGTGTGTCTGCAGGAATCACTGAACTGGAGGTCTTGTGTCCGTTGTCTAATGTTGGATATTTTCAACAGTCCAAAAGCGTTCCAGTTTTCTGCAGCACGTTCTGGGACTCTTGGTGGTTGATGTAAGGTTATATTTTCACATTTAACTTCTCGTATATGTTATGTACTTACTCCTCCTTACTCTCTCTCCCTCGGACACTATACAACCCATCATCACACCGTCATCAAAACTTATCTCTCTTTTTCGTGGAAGGAAGAAAGGAAATACAATATATATATATATATATATATATATATATATATATATATATATATATATATATATATATATATATATATATATATATATATATATATATATATATATATAAGTTCACTAAATAAGATTATTAACCCCTTGTGTACGATGATAATGTACTCAGGGGTTTAAGCCATCGTACTGAACGGTTTGATGTCGAATACAGAGACGAAGGAAGCGACAAATGTATATTATAACCAATTCAATAAATCACTTCAAAAGAAAACAAAAGCAATCCATACTAAAGAATTAACAGAAGTTGGAAATAATAACACCTCATCAAGAATACATATCCACAATGGAAGGGAATGAGAGACTTAACTCAAAGGATAGACGAAGAAAGCAACTGGGAATCCTCTTTGGTGAGAATTGTTACCCGGAAGACACAGGAGGAGAAGGACCTTTGACACCCAGCACCGTCAGAAGATAATGTGCTCCTCAAGGACAACTTAGCGAGCATACTTTGATCTTCCGCTGCGACAGAGATTCACTTAGGTTGTGTGACCCTGTTAGTGTGGAGTGGTTCATTGGTTGTTTCACCTTTGTTATAAGACTGTGTAGATATTGTACTGATCACGTTAACGGAGACACGAAAAGGCAATAATAATAATAATAATAATAATAATAGTAATAATAATAAATAATAATAATAATAATAAATAATAATAATAAAATAATAATAATAAAATAATAAAATAATATTAATACTACTTAAACAACAACAACAACAACAACAACAACAACAACAATAACAACAACAACAACAACAACAACAACAACAACAGCAACAACAACAACTTAACAACAACAACAACAACAACAACAACAACTTAACTTAGCAACAACAACAACAACAACAACAACAACAGCAACAACAACAACAACAACAACAACAACAACAACAACAACAACAACAACAACAACAACAACAACAACAGCAACAGCAACAACAACAACAACAACAACAACAACAACAACAACAACAGCAACAACAACAACAACAACAACAACAACAACAACAACAACAACAACAACAACAACAACAACAACAACAACAACAACAACAGCAACAACAACAAAAACAACACTTAACCAACAGCAAACAACAACAACAACAACAACAACAACAACAGCAAGCAACAACAACAACAACAACAACAACAACAACAACAAGCAATAATAATAATAATAATAATAATAATAATAATAATAATAACGTCTTGCCCTACATCTCAGTGAAGTATCCACTGCTCCGGGTTTTAGTGAGCCACGGTCTAGGTCTTCGCCACTCCAACATCTTATCCTATCGAAGGCCACATCGTGTCAGCACTTCTCACCCCAGAAGTTAAACAGTGCAAGTCCTCCTTCAATGCGCTTATCGTATTGATTCAGAGTCCTCCCGCCAACCAGAGACCCGGCAAGTACATTATTCTGAGTCGCACTTAACCACAGTTTACTAGTGCGCTAAGAGTCGTCAACGCCCCTCAGCGACCTCGTCTTACTGCTCCTCCTTCACAAACTTAACACCCCCAGTCAGCGATGTGACCTCAGATTGCTGTGATCAAGTAAATGCCTCTGTGTCGATATAACTAGTGATTTGTGAATTACCTCGTTAACCACAAGCTTAATTTTACTACCAATATAAAAGTGTGTGTTGGGGGGAAGAGGTGAAGTGTTTTGTAGCCAACCGGATTTTACTTAGTGTAACCTCTTGCGTGGGACCTGCTAAATGTGACCTAAGGATCATGACCTCTGGATTATGTCCTACTGTCCGTAACCTCTTGACTAAATGACCTTGTAACTATGACCTCCTGACCTACTATGAACATCAGCCAACAATCACTGTCAGGAGGTCAACTTTAACTCCTCTTCCTCCTCCTACTATGAGACCCAGGGCTCACAGACCCACACTTTCACCTGTCGTACCTGTAATTACATCACCTACCTTGATCATGGCCAATAAATATCATAAATGTCATCAAAATCATCAAATAAAGTCGTTTTTGTTTACCATTACACCAACGATTGTGATCAATTTAATTCTCCGAACAATACATTAAAGCGATCCAATTATTTATACTATGACTCAGGTAAAATTCTCACTGGTAATTCTTATAATATTAAAGTCAGGCAAAATACTAATCATAACACAACTTAGGTTTATAACATCTAGGTTGTATTATGCATCTTATTAAATATTGTTCATATAAATGTTTTAATTAAGCTCTAGTATGGCTGTTCTCTCTGACATAAGTATGTAAACAAGTTCCTCTGTACTGTATACAGAATCCACCACGGTTCCAAACGTTGATTTTTCACTTTTCATTTCTAACATATTTCTACTCGACCAACACCCGGACAACCAGATCATTTCCATTAAAACTGCCCTGTATATACATATCTATTTCCCCACTTACACAGACAGACACACAAGTACACAGACACACACTAAGTAAAGGCAAAATATCTTTACTCTTATGACAGGATTAAAAAAAAAACCCTGAAGAGAAAAGCCAAAGAAGTCGAAAAGTAGAATTATTTTCGACCCGATTACAAAAAAAAAAAATGGATACAGTTTCGAAGACTCGTCTTTAATAAATAATCGATGAGACACGACTGGACATGCCGGGGAAAACTAAAAAAAGACAATAATATTAATAATAAAAACGCCATGAAAGGCAATCCTGAACAAAAAATTCCTCACAGGTGAATGAAAACGAAATTATTACCTACATTACATCTCTTCATTAATGCATAGTATAGTTCGTATGGAAATGACTTCATACAGATAGGGAAATGTTTTATAAAAAGTATGACTGTATGAAACGGGTGTATGACTGTTGATAAATGCACGCGTGTCGGATATAATTGAGAGGATAGATGTAAATATTGATGGTTTATATGAGTGAGTTGTTTACCGGTGTATGTGAATGGTTTTATTATGGCGCTAATGAGAGACTGTTGAAACGGTATGAATTAGAGATGAGTATGTGAATAGGTGTGTGTGTGTGTGTGTGTGTGTGTGTGTGTGTGTGTGTGTGTGTGTGTGTGTGTGCCTAACTCAGTACACACTCATGTCACTACAGAATACACAGACACTTTTATACACCCACCCACACCATTTAACTTATCCCCACTACACCTACACACTCCCAATACACCTACACACTCCCACTACACCTACACACTCCCACTACACCTACACACTCCCAATACACCTACACACTCCCACTACACCTACACACTCCCACTACACCTACACACTCCCACTACACCTACACACTCCCACTACACCTACACACTCCCACTACACCTACACACTCCCACTACACCTACACACTCCCTCCCCCTCCCCACACTCCCCACTACACCTCCCCTACACCTCCCCCACACTCCCCTACACCCCTACCTCCCACTACACCTACACCTCCCCTCTCCCACCTACCCCTCCCCTACACCTACCTCCCACCTACACCACTCCCCTACCCCCCTCCCTCTACACCCCCCCTCCCCTACACCTACACACTCCCACTACACCTACACACTCCCACTACACCTACACACTCCCACTACACCTACACACTCCCACTACACCTACACACTCTCACTACACTTAAACCCAATTCCACACTCTGTTCCTCAGTGACCAGGTAATGTGTCACTAGTATCAATTATGAGCTAGTACCCTAACCTAACCTAATCAAACCTAACCTCCATCGACCTATACATGGAAGCCCTGACAGGTACACATATACCCAGAATACGAGGGGAAGATTACCTCGATTTATCTCAACCTGTCTGTGATATATGACCCCCCCCCCCACACTGTGTACTAAGTGTCTGGGAAATGAATCTTCAGTTAGTGGTACCAGTCAATAACAAACAGTCAGTTAGTATTTGTTGGACGTTAATGCACCAGTTAGTATTTGTAAGTTGATTCGGTAAATTCTCCAGTTATTTCATCCCTGTCAGTATCATCCTAAGTCAAATCAGTCAGTCAGTCATGAATCATTATACGTGTGTGAGTCGTGTATAATAATAGCACCCAATAGTAGATATTCTGAGAACTTGTGAATAATGACTAACACACACGAAGGTTATTCATGAATGTAAGAGAAATCTATTTTGGCAGCCATGATTACAAGGCTGCTCTGATAAGCGTCAACTCTGTTCATTTTAATTATGTCTGTATTGCTAACAACATGAGAAACAAACATGCAGTCTGTAGTTAGCGCATTATACGTCGCCTTATATCACGTAATACACACACACATCTCTCTCTCTCTCTCTCTCTCTCTCTCTCTCTCTCTCTCTCTCTCTCTCTCTCCCCTACTAAGATGGTGGAGACAACAACATTATTCCCAAATGAGAGTCGCCTTTGTGTATCCCGGAGCTGCCAAGAGTTACTGAAAATACTGAACGTCCAGTCTGAGGGAGCGACAAAGAGTTAAGTCACCTGGGGACGCCATGACCTTGTTTCAGGCAGTGTAGCCAGGTCCCTCATGGCCAGGGAGGAAGGACAGTCACTGAAGGGGCAAGGGGGTAACATTACACTCCTGACTCTCTCTGTAATACATCTTAATCTTCAAGTGTAAATTAAAACAAACTCAAAGGTGATGTAAGATAATGACCGCAGGTATTATTCTTCAGGTTCAGTGTGAAATTAGTGAGATGTCTGTCCTATCCTACCACTACTAATCACTACCTTACTCTCACTATACCAGTTATTATACGTCATTCCAATAAGTGAATAATGTTGTCTTGGCATCATTCTCAAAAAAATAAGAAATGTTGGTATATTTTTCCTGGGGTGAATGAATTTTCTGTCATATTCTGTGAGTATAATGCAGAGAGAATCAACTTGTGCAGAAATGGACATATTGCAAAAGGTGGAAATTATATTTTCTCTTTTATCAAACTAAGATTATGGCAAATTTGTTTCTGAACATTAACCCTTCCCTATTATTTGTGTTCATGTATGTTATTATGAACACCTTCCATCAAGAGACCCTGGAATTGTTGCCCATTAAGAAAGAGAAAATAGAACCCCCATTGTTAAGTGGTGAGAAGCAGCAGAGGGTGACGAAGACAAATACTAGTGGCAGCGACTGAGGAATTTCATTATTGCCTTCCTGAATAAACTACGAGACCACAGACGGTGTTAAGCCTGTCCTTGTCTGTGTGTGTGTTACCACCTGCAGATAGTTCACCTGGAGTCGGCATAATAGAGGAAACAATTAATTTTAGATAAATACACCAAGTTTCTTATTGTCATGATAGTAAATTTGCCGGTGATGGTAAAAATACTTATCGATTCTGTACCCACTTAGTGTTTCTTGCTATATATATATACAGTATATGTCCAAGTCTTAGTATCGGACTTCTACATATAATCAACAACCTCACCCCGCCAGGACTCGACCCCACGATCTTATGCGTGTGACCGAGGAACGTTACCTCTAGGACACTAAAAGCAGTCCTAGACTTTGTTATATTTCACACAAAGTCTGTTCATCGAGCTTATGGCGCCGTGAACCTCCAATAGGGGACTACCCGTGCCTCGTAAGTCATCAGAGTAACGTATTCCCCGCCAGGTATAATAGATTTGTTTACATGTCTCGATAATCAGGTAGATAATTAATTAGATAAACAGACCTTCACGGCTGATGGCGAGGCAGGTAAGACAGACACTCTATAATGTGTATACTAGGTAAAGAAAGGCCACCAGAGAGGAACACCAAATAATGTAAGTTAGGTTAGGTTAGGTTCGGGTAGAAATGTGGGTGACTTAATAACGAGTGGACTTATTACCAGTGGCTTATACACCGTGGTTTTTATTACCGGTCACTTTCTTGCCTAGATTCAGGTGAGGTGAGGTGAGGTACGTGTTACTGGAGTAGACAAGTGGCGTGTGTCTTGGTTCATGAAATTGCCGGTACCTTGTTGTTGGAGTGAGCGTGTCTTAGCCTCCACCTGACACACTATACAGCAGGTGGACGGGTGGGCACTATGTCTGGGTGACAAGTGTTCTCCACACACAACACCTGAACACAAAAATAAGAACATTCTCTCCTGACGTAATTAGCACCCAGTCATAAACTTCATGTGTCAAATTTTTAATTATTTTCTTAAGCTACCGCCAGTGGTCGCGCTCTATTGTGTGAGTGTTTGTCGTCAACAACAGCGGGCTACAGCAGAGTGACCCTCCACAACACTTGTATTCACCACTTATCAGTTGTTGCTCTCTGGAAATCACAACTCGGATTTGTGCATTTTCACTCGATACACATAATAAAGACAATACCGCCGCTGTAATTGTAGCTCTTCTATAAATTAAAAAACCTAAAGAATTATACTTTTTTTTTTATTTCGCAATTGTGTATAATGACGATGTTAACGCCCGAGTGTTTTGAATATTCATTATTGCTGCAGTAATAATCTACATAAAACCAGAGTCCAGGTTACGTAAATATATGATTTTTATAGAGGTGTTGTGTGTACAGTAGAGGGATATTTACATGGTGATGAGGCCGTCGAGGCGCCACCTAGCGCTTGTGGCCCAAACAGCTGGCGTATATAATCTACTGGGTGATGCTGTGTTGCCCAGCCTCTCACTCTCACTGTGTTGCCTCCCCCACTGTCTCTACTTTCATGACTTTATATTTATCTTATTCTCTCTATTTGATGTATAAATTTAATTATCTCTGTAAATATACTTTCTTAGATATCATAATAGTTGACATTCAGTATAACACACTGGATATACTGTATAACATTATCCACGACCCCGGATAGTTCACCCATTAATGTATATACCTCTCTCTCTCTCTCTCTCTCTCTCTCTCTCTCTCTCTCTCTCTCTCTCTCTCTCTCTCTCTGGTATATCCTGAGACAACATCATCACACCAGTCACCAGGATAACAACAGCTCCGTCTTCCTCTGTGTTGGTCTTCTTCACGTCGCCTCCTACCTCACCACCCTAAACCTTCCCTCTGGCTTCATTAATCGGATGCCTCGGTAGTTCTACCTTTCAATAACCCAACATTTTGTCTTCACCAAGAGGGAAACTCACTTCATTATGCAACATTTTATTACCTGACTTTCCCCGAGGCTCTCACATTATTACATGAAATAGGTGAACCTTATCTTAAAGAACTTAACACATGCTAACAACAATATCCCGGTGCTGCGTCACGACACATCGACCAGGCTACAGGAGCCTGTTCAGTTTGTTTATATGAGTTTATTAGTTGCTGTAGATAGATATATTTATGAGAAACATACTCACTAGCGCCTCTACTGAATGATAATAAAAGTGATAACAGCAGGACACCCGGGTAACTGTGTGCGTGTGTGAGTGTGTGTGTGTGTGTGTGTGTGTGTGTGTGTGTGTGTGTGTGTGCGTGACCATGACCCAGCATGATAGGCGCTGGCCGGCAGACAACACGGTGCCACACACCTAGAGGCCGGAAGCTGTTTCGCAGTCACTTACATCACCAGCGGCATATTTTGAGAGCCATCAATAGCGGCCTATCCTATCCTCTCTCCACTAATGCCAACTTTAATTCCCTGATCTGGATCATCTTAATACCCTTAATAAAATATGACATAAACTAAATTAAATGCCACTTAGAGGAGGCGAGAAGTGTCGTCAGAGGCGACTCTGTCTGGGGGAGGAGGTTCAACCTGGGGAGGGGGGGTGAGGAGAGGAAAGGTGCTGGATTAGCCTCAATAGAAGGTCTTCAGAGTGGGACAGACACAAGGGAGGCATTCTGTAGAGGAAGACAATAAGAGAATTGTAATAGCGAGAACACATCAACAGGGGAACAAGAGCTGGTTAGGTTAGGTGATAAAAGACACACACACACACACACACACACACACACACACACACACACACACACACATCATTATATTCATCTTTTATAATCATACTTAACTGATTCAGTGAGTCAGGTAAGCCCCCTGCTGCTGCTGTACTTCATGCTGTTAATACTGGGGACTAAACATGTCCTAGATCACACTCCCAAGTATCTTATGATTAATTATAACTTTGTATAAAACTCAGACCCACTTCCTCCTTCCAGAGTACCAATTAACCAAGAGCATAATGTACTCGGCTATCTTATTACTAATTTTTTTGGTGTTCCATAATTACCTAACACAAATATGATACTTCGGTCATGTAATTAGGATATGGTGATGAGGGTGAAGATATTAGTGAGTAGAATTGAGGTTAGGGAGACCAGGGGAAGGTTAGGTTAGGTTAGGCTGAGATTTAATAGAAATTAAGCCTAGGAGAATATGTAGAAACCAGCCCGAAAAACGTATGGACTGGCTGGTCATGCATGGTGTTCAATCTTTAGACATGGCATTGGCACCTAACCTAACCATAAAAGCAGAGGTCTACTATCTTTGGGACCCATTTAACCAGTAATTAAAAGAGAGAGAGAGTACAACACACACTAACTCTACCCTCACACCACTTTCCGCCTATTTCCATGTATTTCTCCTACCCACTGTCCTCTCTCCCCTTCCCCCTCTGATATTTATTCACTATAGCCGCTCCACTCCCTCCAACACACCTGCCGTCAACTGGTGTTAATGGCGGGCATCTGGTCAATTGTATCCTCGTCTCTATGATGTTTTAATCTTTCCTGTGATTCCTGTTGCCTTCCTCATGCTCTTTTGGGATTTAATTTTTTTTGGGGGGGATAGAGGATGGATGAATATAATAGAATGAGAGACAGACAGACAGACAGACAGACAGACAGACAGACAGACAGACAGACAGACAGACAGACAGACAGACAAAGACAGACAGACAGACAGACATACAAAGACGAAAAGACAGAGAAAGACAGAGACGAACAGGCAGAGAAACAGACAGACACAGACTGAAATATACAGAGACAGACAGACCGATAGACAGAATAGTTTTAATATTTTTCTCTAAAGGTAAAACCAGTTCAAACAGGTAAAAGGTAAGAAGGGACTTAAGAACATATGTAAGTAAGAATATAAAAAAAGGAATTTATACTTTCAAAGCCTCACCTGTAATTAATGATGCTAACAGGTATATGCTAATGAACATCAGGTCTCTCTCTTTAGTACCTGACATGGCGGAGAACTTTATATCTCAAACGTAATTAAAAATATATACAAAGAAATACGTATGACCCAAGGGCTTTATACCTGCACATAATTTATCTCTTAGATTTAATTAAAGGAAATGATTTGTCACAGTTTTTCTTCTGTTAAAACTCGTATCATGATGAATAGTTACAGATGGACTATTGACTACTGTTGATAAATGACCAAAAGTACTTATTAGTGAAAGAGTTTTATACTGCAGTCGATTATTTTCAACGTAATAAATTTCGTCACGTGCAGATTCGAAAATAATGACAGATATAAAGCGAATGATTTACGAGAGAGGCAGAAGTTGATTTTTTTTTTTCCTTCCGCTATAGTTCACCCAGTGAGAGTTAGGATGTGACGGTATACTTCCCTTTATTGTGGCCTTCTGAGAAATTAAGAACTACTTTAGATGTTGACAGAGTAGGATTATTATGTATATCAATATATTCAACAGAAAAATATAACTTCATGCACGACTGATTTTCCAGGATTTGGAGACGGAAGCTAATAAAGGGATATTTTTTGTTTTCAGTCTGTACCAGGAATAACAACTACCTCACCATCAGATGACTTAAACCACTTATGAGGATATAAACAGCAATTAAACGCACGCACGCACACACACACACACACACACACGCACACGCACACACACACACACACACACACACACACACAAATAAATACAGGATCCAGCAGTGCAAGTCGAAGCTGTCAGCTGAACTGCTCGCTGATGCAAGTTACAGCACTACAAGAACACAACACGGAACGAGAAGCCAATACTTTTCCCACATTTCAGCAGAGGGACATTAACGTCAGGTGGTGAGACTCGTGTTGGTCCCTCCACCTGGGGCATCAAACACTCAAACTACCGCCATAGACCCACCGAAGGTAAGAAATTATCAGGTGTTCCTCAATACCTGTCAGGTGTGAAAGTCTTCCTTTACACTTTTGTACAGCTGTATCCCTCCTTATATACATTTGAGTTTATAAGTTAGGCAGAATTTGACAAATTTTCTATCCCCTAAAAGACTTATCGCTGAGAGGTGAAGCAAACATCTTCATTTACGTCAACTTCTGGGAATTCTTGTCCTCTAAAAGTATAAATATCGAAAATTGTCATAAATAAGTACACATTTCTGGTGCTCAGAGCCAGTGGAGGTTTACAACTGCGTAAGAATAAAATATAGCGAAATATTCCTCGTACCATTATTCTAGCGGGTTTTGCTCACTCAGCTACATTGATTTTTATCTTGTTGTCGTAAGTTTCCTAGACCCTGTTATACACGCCTGAGGAAACCTGCATTTCTTCTTTACAATCGAGTAATTTGGCTAAATAGATAATTACAAACGTTAACGATGACGTGACTTGTTCTTAAGGAGATATTTTTGGCGGTGCACGAACTAGGAAAAAAAGCAAGAGTTTCTTTTTCAACGTTTACATGAATTCATATGAAAAAGATAACTTATCGTCAGCCCTGTTACTGGACCTCTTATTAACGCATCTGTTGATTATTACATTATAAAAAAAATAGCATGAGGAAAAAAAAAAATAATAATAATAAAAAATAAATCAGAGACAAAAATTAGACCCAAAAATGCCTACGTGTATAAGATGTGAAGTAAGGAATGCTTTCAGTGGACACCCGGTGATAGCGGTAGTGTATATTCCTATAAACACACAACTATAACGAAGAAATATATCGAAAAATACTTTATATTATTTAACAGGAAGCAAAAATACATCACTGATATAGTTCAAGATCATAATACTGATAATATATTGAATAAACGTGTATAAAGCAAGAAACTGTATATTATGTAGAGCACGTGTTGAACTTGATTAGTTTATCTCATGAGGAATTTATATAAAAACTGAATATAGAATTTAAGGAAGTGTGTAATCTCATTCACATTAGATTGTTCAGTGTTTAAATCTTTACCCACAGGTTGTATAAAAAGTGTGTTGTGTGCTGGCGTGATGGTGGACACGGTAGGCGGCGTTGTTATTCTTGTTGTTACCTCTCTCTCTCTCTCTCTCTCTCTCTCTCTCTCTCTCTCTCTCTAGTTTACCTTCACATGACTGGTCTCACTATGTCCCTGTAATGTCCTACAATTCTTACCAACTTTCTCTCGTCTGTTTTAAGTTGTTGTATTTTTTTTTCTACGTTGTTTACCAGCGTGTGCGCCCACCGCCTCTGTAGTAAACTGCCGCTCCATCGTTTAAAGTTTATGTCTGTACGTTTTCTTATGATTCTTTTAAGACTTTCCTTCTTTACTGCTGACCTCCTCCTCTTCCCTGTTGTTACTACTGCTGACTTCCTTCCTGTTGTTACTTACTACTGCTAACCTAACCAACCTGCTCCTGCTTTTATATACCAAGATCTGACTCCATTACTGTACTCTGATTAGACACGCCCTTGTCACCACCAACAGCCAAGCAAGACTCTCCTTCGTCACCATCAACACAGGACAAATAAACCCTAATGGATATCTTCATTGTAGAACAGTTTCATATTTCATATCCTGATGTAAATAGTAAAGAGACTCGGTTAATCCAGACACACTAAGATGTGATCGTAACTAGACATCATACCGAATAGTTCATCACCATCAGCAGCAAGAGTCAGGAGAGAGATGAGCTACTGAGATGTCTAAGTAAAAAGTGGCGTTCCAATCACACCCTCATGATGGCTGGTGAGTGGTGGGCCATGACGTGGGACTTGGGGAGTGGTTCATGGGCGGAGGCTGGGAGTTTAGAAGAGGGAATAACATCTAGTGAATAAGGGTTTAGGTTAGGTTTAGATTAGGTTTAGATTAGGTTTAGGTTAGGTTAGGTTAGGTTAGGATACAAAACATTTAAATTAAGAGTAAAGGCTACGATTCATTTACTATGGTATTGAACTATGTATAAAACCTATGCGTTTGGTGACTTGCAGTGCGATGTGGATCTTAGGGGTTATTGGTGATACTCTGTGATCAGTGACAGTCTGGAGTGTAGTGAGTGACAGAAAGAGTTAAGAGGACATGTTTAATATCTAACAAAAGTAGTGTTCTGGTTTCTACATGCTTTTATATTAGTGTGTCCTATAGAGTATTTATTCAAGGGAGGCATAACGAGCTGACCGCCCCACACTACACACCGAAACTCACGCTGTTGTTATATAATGTTAAGGGAAAATATCTCATTCTAAATATAGTTTCCTTGTCGACAGGTGGAGACGCAGCCAGACGAGCAGCGCTGTCACAACACATGCCTGCTGTCATAACCTTATTCAGGAATGTTTCACGTGTTGAGACACACGACGTCTGTCACACAAATAGTTTGTCACAGCTCTTGTCTGCGCCAGGTTTCAAGAAATCAGGATCGTGGTGACGCAGGTTTGACTTTGTACATAAAACCAATTCTGTCAACCGTGTTCTAGTATTGTCATATTTGTTTACACTCGTACTGAAGGACTGAACATTATTCACCATCCATAACTTTATAACATGTATGTCAGTTCTCAGATTCGGGATCAGTAGAAGTCATTAACATTGATTCCTGATCCATAACACGTGAGGTATATTATTTTCGTCCTGACTGATAGCACCACACCGTGAGTTATTAAAGTACAGTTCAGGGAAAAGTTCAAACTTGTGCCTCATAATTCCAGTTTGAGTAATGTGTG
Organism: Homarus americanus; assembly: GCF_018991925.1. Lineage (NCBI taxonomy): Eukaryota > Metazoa > Arthropoda > Malacostraca > Decapoda > Nephropidae > Homarus > Homarus americanus. The sequence continues at coordinate 7,702,739 of NW_024733126.1, read as the reverse complement.
ACTGGCGTGCACCTGTCTCGCCTGCTGTTGGGTCTGTCTTTTTCTCTTTTCTTTACGTTAGATGTCTCTTGGGTTTATTTTTTATGTCTATTTATACATATATGATTATGGGTACATACGTCAGTGTGGGTATACGGCTGTAACTATATCTGCCAGTAGTATATCATTGATTGTGTACTCTTGTGATGGAATGTGGGTGAGGCGACAGAGACGATTTACCCAGTCGTGAACTGGTACCTAACTTTACAGATGGGGAAGTGAAGACAATCAAGTGCAGAGCTGGCCACCTTGCTCGTTTATTTACCGAAGGCTTAGTATACGATGTCCCTAACCCACACTACACCAGGGGACTCAGTGCCACTCACTGGGTCAAGAACCATGGACTCCCAAACGTCCCTCAACACAAGACACAAACACTCTTCTATTATTTCAACACGTATATCATTGACCCACGAGACCAATGACGACAATCTTCAAGAAACGATATTAAAATCAAACGTTTTCCCAATATCATATCCACACCTCATCCACATCACACCTCGTACCCATAGTTCTAGAGTTTTATGTTGTGTAAAAAAAATCAACTGTGAAACGCGAGACACTATCGATATAACATGAGATTTACGCTTCGGTATCTTATTTTTGCTCAAGGGACGCCTGTGTGTGTGTGTGTGTGTGTGTGTGTGTTCCAAGACATATTGTGAAATGCTCCTGGTTCTTATCTTTCATATCAGTCAATAACTTCTCGACTGTTTCTTCTTTCTCTCTTTTTATTTTATTTTATTTTCATGTTTATATTTGTTTCCATTTTTCATATTTTTTCTTCGTTTTTCTTTTCGTTTTTTTTTCTCATTTGCCTTTTTTTTCGTGTCTTTCATATTTTTGTTCCTTCTCTTCTATTTTATTCTCCATTTATTATCTCTTTTTTATTTTCTCTTTAATTCTCTTTTTTTTTTCAACAGCCGAATCACCGAAATACTGTATTAGTTTTTTACTCCCATGAAATAAATTTACAAGCCCATAAATTCTCTTGCTAATTGCGTTTTAATTACCGGGATCTCTCGAACAAATTATTTACCTGAAATCATAACAACATAATAATATGCATCATTGGTGATTGCTAAAAAAAATGTATATGTATATATTCTATAATGAGACACAGACATACAAACGGAGACAGAGACAGACAGACAGACTTTAACGTAACAGCTGAACCTACAACAACAAACTTCTGGTCAAATGAAAACAATGAGAAAAAATTCACAAATACAGAAAATTAAGTTAAAGTTGTACATCTCTTAATTGACAGGACGACGTGTAACAAACGGACGATAAAAGGGGGAGAGAAATATAGAGAAAAGAGAATGAAACTTGTCATTTAACCTAAAAATTTACAAATACAAAACAACAAAAAGTTTCGCACGGTTGCAGATTTTGAGAATTATATTACTTTCCCTAAATTATCCCCCCCAAAAAGTGTGTGTGTATATATATATATATATATATATATATATATATATATATATATATATATATATATATATATATAAATATATAGGGCATATTTTTAACTGGGGTTTATATGTACTGTATATATCTTTGCTGGTCAGTTCAATTTACTTTTTCTCATCAAAGGATAAAGTGTAATTTGCAGGTGAACACAGATCCCATTGACACATTTATGCGTTTTGTGTTCAGGTGTACGAGTTAAAAATGGTATCATGAAGTTCAGTTAAATTTGATTTCACATTCGCGCGGCCCTATTATACGAGTCGTGTGGTGGACATTTTCTGTGTTTCTCTCTCTCTCCTCTTTTGCTTTCTATCTCCCTATTTATCCATGTATTTTTCCCTCTTTTTTCCCTCTCCCTCCGTAACCATACCGCCATATATAAGCGTCAGAAGCATTAATATCGAATCGCCTCCATTTTAGCCAGCTGGGGGAAGCGGCGTTGTTTCATATTTCCAAATGAAAATCAGGAGCCGTACCCAACACTGACACGGGGGGGCCCTCGCTAATTTATATAACAGTCCTGTATATTCATTCATGCACAGTTTTAGCCCCAGCAATTCATATATAATTGTATCATTCGCCTACATAACGTACATGGGTAACTCGTAATGGAGAGACGGGTGACATGAGTAGTACACAGTGAAATTATCCCGTCTATTTAGCCAGACTGTCTTAAATTATGTATATCCATTTGTAAACACAGCAAAGCCCATCTAGTGTGGATATAGTTTCACGAATACTCAGTCTGTTCCAAGGCTTATAAATGTTTCTACAGAGGTTAAAGGTCTTACTCCTAGGTATAATGATGGTATTGTTCCTGTCAGGGTCAAAGGTCACTGTTCGAGGTTGGGTGAAGGTATAAGGCCACTGTTAAGCCTCTGAGAACCCGAGAGATGTGGAGTTAAGGATGACGCACCGATGATGGCATAATTAATGAAGGTAAGTTATATACAGATATTGTTCACTGGCTGCTGAGTTGATCCACCTTTCACACGAGTCATTATTATCCCACAGGAGTACTCACACGCACTCACCTCAAGTCTAAATCTCTTCTGGCCAACAAACATCGAATTTGAAGCTTCCTAAGTACTTATAAAATTAATCTTGTAATCTTTTCCCTCAAAACATTACAAAGTGTTCAAATTATCAGGAACTTTCTCGGGTACTGAACACTGATATAGCGAGAGGTAACTGTTCACTACAGCTCAATACTTCAACAGCCATAATGTAAGTAATAAACTTGGCCAGTGTTTGCCTCAGTCCCCGCGGTGTATCAACAATGTATTGGCAGCACTGACAACACATCTTGGTCAATATTTATAACTATACTTTCTACAAAGTCTGGACATTGTTCAGGGCGGCATTTCTGTCCCACCTGGTGTTTCGATTTTTTTCAATGTCTATGAAGAGAGACACGAATACATGGTTGTGTATTTATAAGATTTAAGATTTGAATACTTATTTATTTTGGAATACTCGTGTGTTCCTAGAGTTTGTTTTTATGAGATACGTGGTGGAGCGAATATTTTGGACGGTGGTGATGAAACTGTACAAAATTATACCGTTTTTTTTTAATGCGAAATAAGGAGAAGTGGGGAATGTTTACGGTGACTTTCAACTTAAAACACAAGTGAAGGAGTTTGTCTGGATGATCTTGGGTGAGAATATTAGAATCAGAAGAGTCAGAGGATAACCTTAGATGTGAGTTAGAAAGGTCACTCACTGGTAACCTTGCGTATAAACAAAGGGTCAGGAAGGTCATGAGGGTGACCATTGAGACCAGAGAAAAAATCTCTTTGGTTTTTTGTGATTTTTAAACAAATGCTTCTTAAAAAACAAACGACTTTGTTGAGCCTTGAATCATACTACATTATCCTTCTACTTTTGTTTATCATTTTTGTATTTCACTTAATTAAAACTTTAATAAATGAACACAACATTACCGAAAAAAAAATTTCAAGCGCAGAGAGGCAGTGGGAGAGCGAGTGAAGGAGTGTGGAGGAAAATGCCAGGACAAGGCAGGAGAAAGTTGCAGGTTGTGATGTAAACTAATGAAAAGTCAACAAGGTTCCTCCACAACAACAAACGTCGGAGGAATGTGTCAATGTTGCTTTGTATAGTGTTGGAGGTTGACGCATAGCACAGTACTTCCTCCATCCCTCCCGTCCCTCCTTCCTGCCCCCTTCCTCCTGCTCGACCCTGATTAAAGAAGTGAATTGCTAAAACAGACAAGACCGAATTTTTTTTTTACAACTGCTACACTAACCAGTTCTACTCTCACTCCTGGGACAACACACTCTAGACACGGAGTCATAGAGGTTCGTACGATAAAAATTTCCTCCCACCTGAAGAAGTAAGAATGATCTTAACTCTTTAGATTTAAGCAAAAACCCCAAAAATAACATACAAAAATAACATTAAAATTACACTGAAACTTTATCATAACTTGATATATTTTACTTAACTGATAAGCTATAAAATTAAGGTAGCGCTTCCTTACCCCTAATTTTATTTCATCGTTGGTATTAAGTTAATCTGTCTAGTTAATTTTTATATCTGTTTGAACGTTAATTTGTATTTAAGGTTAATTCAAACATCACCCTAGTGTCATGGTTGGGTCGTATAATACAACTTAACGGTAAATAATTCGTATCATATTATGGGTGAGAGTTTACCTGGAACAAGGCTTATAACTGCTCGAGGCTCACAGGTCTGCCGTCAAGGCCAAGTAGCAGTATTGAAGTTCGATTAAAAAAGAACCGACAGAGGGAGCTGCTTCTGACAGTCTTCGACAGCACTCACCCAACTCTCGGCAAGTGTGGTCTTTGTGTGGTCAGGGGAAGTTAAATTATTTTTGGGGCATAGACGCCTACTGAGTTTCCCTCGCGACGCCTTTGTGAAGAGTCCGGCTCTTTGTCGGGGGGTCTGAGTTGTGTGTGTGTGTTGTTCGACTCACTCTCATAACCTGCGTGAGTTGCCTTAGTCCCTCTCATTTCTCCGGCCGTGTGACCTCTGAGGAAATTGAGTCTGTTGATGAACGCCAGTTGGTACACAGTGGCTGTGGAGCTGCAAGCATGGAGGTAAACAGAAGGCAGGGATGTACCAAAGTCCCTGACCTCTGTGAGAAATAGGATGGAGTGTTTTTTGGTGAGATTTGTTAATACTGGGTCTAGCTTCGAGGGAGCCAATGATGTGTCGAGAGAATGTGTACAGAGGAGGACGAAGCAAATGAGAAAGTGCAAGAGTGTGTGAGGTGATTATCGCTACAGAACGAGGTCAGACGTCAGATGGAGACAAGGGGCGAGAAACTAGAGGTGGATGTTGAACTAAGAAACAAAACTCCATCACGAACACACGAGACAATTACACTCTCACCGCTCTGGTCTGGATACATTGGTTAAATCTTGACATGTCGATGATTGGCCAATGCACGTGTTAAAATGTGAGCAAACCACGTAGGAACACTTTTATATAATGTATACGACAGATTCCAGCATTATTCTTACACTGATTTATCATTTCTTACAACTCACAGGCATGTAAATATAACTCAACACATTACTGAACATCTTTTACAGCAACACCGACCATTATTGTCGAGTTTATAAGTTTGCAGACATTCTTCAGTCATCACCATGCTTGAGGCTCAATAGCTCTCACTACTGACGAAGGAGCTCCCTCGGTGTTGAGAATTTATTACTCAGGGATTAACTCGCCAGCAGTTTGGGTACAAGAGCGTCTGTGATGGTCTTAGGGAGACCAATTTATTGAAGGGGATAATGGTACCTTATTAAGGAGCTGGGGAGATGATGGCTACTGGGGAGATGATGGACCGCTGGGGAGATGATGGCTACTGGGGAGATGATGGACCGCTGGGGAGATGATGGCTACTGGGGAGATGGTGGACCGCTGGGGATCAACAATGGGTCGTATTTACTCATCAACTACCGCTTAACAGGACACCGGGATGCTACTCAAGAGGTAATTAAACCTTAGCGAAAAAAATTAGAGTAGAGAACGGAGGATGGTGTGGTGGAGGGAGGATGGTGTGGCGGAGGGAGGATGGTGTGGTGGAGGGAGAATGGTGTGGTGGAGGGAGGATGGTGTGGCAGAGGGAGGATGGTGTGGCGGAGGGAGGTGGTACAGGACTCGACCAAGTCTCTTCCTGTGTTCTTGTTACTACTGACCGGAGGACCAGACATACCACCATTTATTTTCTCTCACATCCAGGTAATTGTTGTGGTAGTTCCCAAGGTGTTGTTAAGTGTGTCTCAGAGCAGATTGGCTGAACATAAACAACGACAAACACTGAAACTATTTATTACGTCTTTGAAGAATTAATCGTGGTGTAATCTAGGACTATCAAATTGCTTTGTTAAAGTTTGGGTTAAAAAAAATTGTCGGAGTCGAGCAATTAGAGGGAATTAATTATTTCATGGGATAATATTTCCCACGGACATTTTACCAATAATCTCGTTTAATTTAATTACACAGCTGTCACGGCTACTGTGGGACGCCTCTATCCGTGTGGTCCTGATGCGCGCACGCACACACACACACACACACATACACTTCATATTTCCTCATAATGTAGGCAATAGACGCACAACAAAGCACCCTGGTCATATTTCACATTAAAAACAGTATAATGAGAAAAGTGAGCTCGTTATACAGTCCGGTACAGTCCATAACACCAAGCAGTGCGCGGTGTGTATGTAGGTAATGTTTTCACACAGGATAAAACACTGTAACACGTAGCTGCAGGTGTGAGCGGCGCTGTCGGGTGTTTTACCTCTGTTTTAATAACGACATGACGCTGATTATTGTTTGTCACCTTGTTTATCAGTGCCTTCCTCCTCCTCCTCCATCACCAGCTATATCACCAAAATACACTACATACTGTACATAGTATTTGTTTTCTCGGTAACGAGATATAAGAAGAGAGACTTACTCCTCCTCACTAGCGGAGAGATTACAAGCCCAGTCCATCAGGAGGGTCAACAGTGCCAGCAGAGGGCCAGAGGGGAGGTCAACACTGGCACTGTTGACTAAGACAACAGTTTCTCAGAGAGCCAGCCGCCCCCCCCCCCCACACTGGTGCCATGAGGTAATGCTGACAACAATGATAAGTAAGTTTTGAAGATGGTTTAACAGTGTAGAGGACGGCGATGGTCACCTGTCGTCACTCATGACAGGTGAGACACAGGTGAGACCTAGGGGGAATCTCTCTCTCTCTCTCTCTCTCTCTCTCTCTCTCTCTCTCTCTCTCTCCAATGACCTCACGTGTCCTTCCTCTCATTAATGACCGTCTTCCTCATCAACCGCCTCACATCTTGGCCACAGTGGCAGGGCGAGACATTGTTTAAGACGGAGGAGAGAGGCGGTGGACCGTTTGTAGGACCGAAATTTAGCTCAACATGTAAGCCAAAACTAATGTCAACAAAGTGTCTGTTTGAAAAAAGTAATTCTAACCCCAAAATAATGGCAAGTCATCTCAGTCAAAACCATATGTTACAACCATTCTGTGACGACACTGTGTGAGGTGGCGCTCCCTGATTGGTCAACTTTCTTAGCTCGCGGATTAAGACAGATTAAGTCAATACTAAGTTACTACAATATTCTAAAGTCTCTGATAATTATGTTTACCCTCCATAGTGACCAGCCTCTATAGCGCCTCTGTCCCCCCGTAAAAAGTTTTAAATTAAAAGTCATTACAGCCATTATAGGTTGACACACACTTAGTCGTCTGTTCCCGGAGTTAATGGTTTAATAACTCACAAGTTCAGAATTTTCCCCTAAGATAATAAAGTTTCCCTAAAATATTTATAATCAATATAATTTTCTTCCCTAGATTACTGTACACTGTTGTATCATACTGTGGTTGTCAACAAGGATGATGGTTTAACCGTTTAAGATTGGTTTAAGGACGCGGTGGATTAACCCTTTAGAAACGACGGTATAACAGGATAACGCTTTAAGGATGATTATTTAACTCTTTAACACTATGGTTTACCCTTGAGGTCAATGATGTCACCCCGAGAGTTTATACCACCGTCATCTGACAATCACTCAAGAGATGGCAGTAGTTAGGAATATTTCCACCGAACACAACACCTATATAACAAATTTTTAAGACATTTATATATAATTAACGCTGCTAGTGTCTTCAAATTAATATAAAACAAAAAATTATTTTCCTATCTATAAAATATTAAGAACAGTGCAAGGCTTTTCCGTAAACAAGAGGGGAAATACATCCAGGTTGAAGAAATTTGATAGAATATTTCTCGTCTGATATTGGTGTCGTCTGCCTAGGAATGTGAGGGGCCCGTAGGAGTTGTAGGAGTCTTTTATATGTATAAGGAGGAAGACAGACGTGAGGATAGAGCAGAGGGATTACATAAAGGTTGGATAGTAAGGTTAGAGAGAGAGAGAGAGAGAGAGAGAGAGAGAGAGAGAGAGAGAGAGAGAGAGAGAGAGAGAGAGAGAGAGAGCCCCCTACCGAGTGATAGTCAACGATGGTGGAATTAAAGAAGTAATGACGCAGGAAAAATTCGTATCAATGGTAAACTTTGCACTTAATAAATAAATTCCTCTGCGGACAATTAATACGAATTTGTAGTGGAGTGTTAATTGAACTTATGTTTCAGCGGGCCGTTAACTGCACGGATATAAACTTTAAGCCATAATTGCTCTAATACACAATACAGTCAGCCAGGGTAGTGTCGATTCTCTTTTCATATTTGGGTTAGGTTAGGTTATGATTCCAGTAAACAGCTGTACTCTTTCACTTATCGGGTTGAATATTTTACTAAATGATTCACACAGTTAATGATCGCCTTAACACTGCAGCTCTCCTGGGACCAAGATGTTACACTTAACCTAACCTAACCAAACACTCCCCCCCCCCCCCTGATGAATTTCATATATGTTTTGCGGAGCTGAGTGAGGGGGTGAGGGGTGATGGGAGGCTGAGTGAGGACTGACGGAAGACTCAGGGGTGACGGGAGGTGAGGTGCCCAAGGGGGGATAACCTCTGAACAAGTTTAGAGGTATTACAAGAAAAGTTTAGGGTCATGAGGGAGATGGTCTAGAAAAGTATAAACCCTGGGAGACATTTCTTAGCGAAGTTATAAGTCTCCTAGGGGGGTAGGAGAGACGTGACCTGCCCTGCCCTGCCCTCCATCACGGTACAAATTCTGTATACTAATGGCAGTAATCTATATCGTGCATTCATTCTCTTGAAAAAAAAGAAAAACTTGTGACGAAACTTGAAGAATAAAACTCCATCTCTTAGTCGTGTTTCCTTCACTACTACTCCAACTGCAGTTCCTTTTCGCCCTCAGGAGCTGTTATCGAGATTTTGCTTGTGTGTGTGTAGCCAGAGTTCCTCCACGTGATCATCTCTCCTCCCTGCCACCACGAAGCTCCACACCCCCGCCTGTTCTAACACCTCAAGTTCATCAACAGACTCAATTTCCGCAGAGGTCAAAGAGGGAGGAGAGAGCAGACTGACAAGGAGGAACTGGTGCAGGGAGAGAGGAAGGAGCACCTCGCTCACACACGACTAACCTTCACTCAGACACCACAAGGGAAGCAGCTCGCCAGGTGTCATCTTCTTACCTCACGAAAGTCTTACATATGAGCAGTTGCGTCAGTCCTGTCAAAGAGCCTCAGGAGGAGTTTACGTAGACCTCAGTATGACTGGACTTGGGTGAAGCTCTCGATAGTGCGGAGAGACCCACAAACACAAACACACACACACACACACACACACACACACACACACACACTACCATATGTCGCGACCATCACACTGATACGTTACCTTCTACGACGACTCATTCATAGCCGGAATTAAATTTCATTGACCAAATCAGCTCCAGTGATCACATTTACTACACCCTGGACCTCATCGTCAACTACAGCACGAGACTTTTTCTCTAAAATACTTAATTGGATTTTTATTTCTCAAAAAATCCAGTAGATATTAGATAAAAAAAATAATGGCTCCTAAATATCTTTCTGGATATATTAACATCCGGCCAAGGAACAGCAACAGCATCACACCACCATAAGGAGCAGCAGCCTCAGCAGGTCAGTGAGTGGTGCTCCCGGTGTGACATACAAGGCCCCTTCCCCCCCCCCCTTCCCCTCCTTCACAATAAAACTATTACCACCATAAAATGTCATGACGTCATGGCCAGCTCAGCAGTTTGTGATCGGTTGACTTTATACAGATGTTGTTGTCTGCCCGAGGGCGTGAGTGAGTGAGGCAGCTGCGGCACCCATAACAATAATGACGTCATACCTCCTAAATTGTTTACTACTGGAGAGATAAACGAAATTGGTCTTAAAATCTTAGCAGTTTGTGAGTCATGAGAGAAGTGATCACGCGACAATGACCATAGTTAACTTTATCACCTCATGAAGTCGATGGTTTAGTAATGGTCTAACAATATATCCATCATCACCTTAACATTATGCTTAAGTTATATTGATCTCATCACCATAGGGAAGTTCTTTAGACTAGACAAACGTAAATTAATTATAAACACAAGTAATAACTCAAAATAATGTGTTCCTTCTCTTCTATCTCATGAGCTTGTCTGATTGAATTCTACCTACAGCTGCACGTTACCTCCAGCTGCCTCCCGTCCAGCTGTCAGGTGTTGCGTCGTCTCCACCTCCAGTTTCATTACACCCGCGTCGCAGGATAGAGTCAATAGCGTCACAAAGTCTGGGAGTGATGAAGACACGAGAGTTTTACCTCGGTGCTTCTGCCACGGTAATTAGTGCCCGAGTCATCAGGGCTCATACGACTGGTGGGTGGGTGTGTTTTAGCACCTGGTGATGCTGACCTCGCAGGTTTTGTTTATTTATTAACTGTGGCAGTTGTTCTATAATAACAGGTGAAGTTGGTCTCAAGGTAAATATTCTGTTAGTGCTTGGCGAGTGTAGTCGACCAGTCAACACTCCCAAGACAAACGAATAATCCATTTTCTGGCACTGCTCCATGTGACTGCCTTATGACATTGTGTCAGACGCTGCTTCCTCCACAGGCCCTCACGACACTGTGGCAGGCGCCTTTACTTCCACGAGGCCTTATGACACTGCCAGAGACGCGTCTATACGTCTACCAAGACTCACACTCACTCGTGTGCCTCTTCCACTCTTCGTGTCATCTTCCACAAGATCGATGTCACTTCTTTCATCCCTCATGAGTGAAACATCTCAGTGGGACAGTTCTCCTCGACCTTCGTGTTGTAAACTTTATACAATAAGTCTAGCGCGACTATAAATATGAGGAACTGCTTGGAATATGAAACTCTTGGAAGGAGAAATTTCGTACTGTTTTGACACTAGATATTTCATAATTTTAAACTCTTACCTTTCATTTCTCTCCTTCTCTTCCATAATAGGGTAGATAATATAATAGCAATAAGTTCAGTGCCCTTGTTTCCTGCCCCGTATCTCTGTTGTGAGAGCTGGAAGGTTTCTGGTTACCTCAACTTAATAATCATACAACTGTCCGCCTTTAACTTTACAGCGACTCATAATAAAAACAACAACACGGTCTAACTTTACCATTTAATCTACCGCGTTACTGTTTACATATCTTAAGGCCCGTGTACATACTTATCATAAACAAATGGTGTAGTTGTTATGAATTTCTATAAAACTTAAGCAATAATATATGTAATTCTTTATGGTGCAGTGAATGTCTTTGAGGATGTCAAGTAATTATTGTAAGGGATAAGTTTTGCTAAAATTACAAACAAGCAGCTCGGGCGGCTGTTATCATGGAGGTATATGACTGCAGCCACATGAGTCAGTTTTATGGCAATAATTTGTTCGCATCATTATATTTTTTGCCGCAACAACAATAATGGATGACTTCGAATCATGAGAGATGCTCACGATATTTTTTATGATCCACATAACATTAACTGCAAATGTTTAATAAATATGACAAAAGTGTTCGACTATGGTAATGTTTATTCTGTTGGTTGATAACACTGACGGTAACATTGGCCTGCCTGATGAACCGAACCATTACATGTTGATACTACACCGGGGTCAGCTAGACAAATATACATACACCGATGGTATTAATTCCATTTGTTTACAGTAAAGATATAATAGATCTATACCAGTGTGGCACAAGAGTTAGATAATACTGACACACGTTTTAAAATACTAAGTAAAAATTAATGACGTGAAACAAACAACCCATATTGATCAAATTTATGACTAAGGTTGACACGACTCACCAGTGACTCACCAGTGACTCAACCAATGACTTAACCAATGACTTAACCAATGACTTAACCAATGACTTAACCAATGTCTTAGCTTATCTCACGAGTAGTAGTTGTAGCAGTCATCTTTAGCTCCACCTGAAAGACTGAAGCTCCGGTCAGACCAGGTAATGTCTCTCCTCAACCTTCAGCTGGATTTCATTGCACTGCATCAGGTTTTAACGTGAAGAATTTATAGGTGAGAACATGTACCAGTATTACTCCTTAATTACCAAGACTATGTGAGCGACGTAAGTTATGTTGGTGTCTCCAGGTTATCTCTGAGGACTTATTCCGGGGAGTAAATATGATTAAAGTTATTTTATGTCCCCTTAAGGCGTTATATAGTACTAGTGAACACAACAGCTTCATTAACTACCTCGTTAAATTAACTGAAACAGGACGACTTTTGTGTTGCCTATTTCACTTTTCCTGTTTTTTTTTTTTAAATTTCTCTTCCAATAAACATCTCAAATTACACAGATAACCTTCATCTGAAAATTCCCCTCAAGACAACACGACTAAACCTGTGTATCAGTCAATGGAGACAGAACGAGAATGAAAGTGTTGAATTTTCTCTCTTATTCTAGATCATTTTATTTTTATCTCCTGGGACTCTGTTTGAATACTGATGCGTCTCGTCGTGCGGTATTCGCTGTTGCCTCGGTTCATCACACCTACCACACACTATCTCGGGAGACTTGATCAATTTTGTATACTCCCAAAGACCGCCACGGGAAATCTTAACACACTCGCTCATTTTCATTCTCGAGCGTTTCATATTTTCGGGAGTTTTACTTTTTTTCACATACCAATATATTTCTTCCTTATTGGTATGGAAATTATATCATAGCCAGTTCAGCGCCACGATCCACTGTGTCCTCCCATCCTTCCATCATTTCTCTTATGGGTTGTAAAGTTATGGCTGGCAATGAAATAGTTGATTTATATTTCCTTCGTCTTTTCGCATTCCACTTTTACTGCATTCTAAGCTTCTACTGTGACGTTACTTTCCCCATATTACTTTTCGCACCGATTACACCTGGAAGGAAGTGTTTTAATTGTCTCACCTGTTGTAAATACTCCCATCAAGTAAACACTATCGTCTAAAGGTGACTATTTACTCCAATAATCACCAACAGAATTTAAGAGCACGTACCGTAGATATATTTAGTGATATAATGATATATTTTGATATTAAAAAGGTAATATAGTATTTTCCATAAGAGACTATACAGAACTGGTCCTTAGTTACAGCATGAAGTTATTAAAGAGTTTTATGTGATAGGAAGAGTCTGTGTCAGGGCTGGAGGGGGAGTGAGTGAGTGGGTCAGGTTTCAAATACAGGACGAACGTGAATTTGTTATTCCTATACCCGAGGTGTATGTTGTTGGATATGGGAAAAATAACACAAGATAGTGGATGTAGATAACTGTAAACGATGAGAAGGGGAGAGACAACAAACCATAATCATTTATCTTATGTTTTTACACGACAATTATCACTGAAAGAAACAAAATCCTCTCAGGGATACGTTAAATTATCCCTGAAATTCAACAACCCCTTTCAACACATTTCTACATGTTAAACGTAAACACTAACAACCAAAAACAACAAAATACAGAGGAAAACGAAGCTACTTGAAGCACTTTGTCAGATAACTGTGTGAGGGGCAGCGGCAGTTTGTCACAGTAAGACTTGAAGTAAACACGCCGTTAAATACATGGAATGAATGAGCAAAACTTGGAGAGAACTGAGGCAATAAACACTACGACCTCCTGTGTGAGAGAGAGAGAGAGAGACACGCCTGTAATATGGGAGGAGTAAACTGCTGGGGATTAGTTAGGAGAGTCTCGTTGGATTAAGTGTTAAAAGATGAATATAGTTAGACTTTTGATGGGTTAGTGTGTAGTGTGTAATGGCAAACACGTGTCGAGCAAGGAGGAACGTCTTTGGAAGGAGGAGGTTGAGTTGTGTGGTGGTGTAGGGTGTGTGTGTGTGTACCGAGGGAGGACCCAGTGCTAGGGACCTGGTGTGTACTGAGGGAGGACCCAGTGCTAGGGACCTGGTGTGTACCGAGGGAGGACCTGGTACTAGGGATCTGGTGTGTACTGAGGGAGGACCTGGTACTAGGGATCTGGTGTGTACTGAGGGAGGACCTGGTACTAGGGACCTGGTGTGTACCGAGGGAGGACCTGGTACTAGGGACCTCTGAGGAGACCTGGTACTAGGGATCTGGTGTGTGCTGAGGGACCTGGGTACCCTGGTACTAGGGATCTGCACTGAGGGAGGACCTGGTACTAGGGACCTGGTACTGAGGCAGGACCTGGTACTAGGGATCTGGTGTGCTGAGTGAGACCTGGTACTAGGACCTGATGTGTACTGAGGAGGACCTGGTACTAGGAACCTGGTACCCTGTGTGTACTGAGGTTAGGGACCTGGTGTACTGAGGACCTGGTATCAGGGATCTGTGTGGAGGACCTGGTACTAGGGACCTGGGTGTGTACTGAGGAGGACCTGGTGTACTAGGGACTGGTGTGTACTGAGGAGGACCTGGTACTAGGGACCTGATGTGTACTGAGGGAGGACCTGGTACTAGGGACCTGATGTGTACTGAGGGAGGACCTGGTACTAGGAACCTGGTGTGTACTGAGGGAGGACCTGGTACTAGGGGCCCAGTGTGTGCTGAGGGAAGACCTGATAATAGGGACCTGGCACAGAAACTCATAACACAAAGCTCATCACCCAGATCATACAATCGTTGACCGGAAAATATGATCTGACATTGATTTGAGATCAAGTTGAGGGAGACGCTGACTGCTCCCTCCAGTGAAGGTGATTGGCTGTGTATCAGGGGAATTACAGAGTGACACTAAACCACCATTATATTCTTCTCATGTATTAGTATAACCCGAGATTCATCCCATCAGTCTCAGTTTCTATGTATTTTCTATTATAAGTTTACTTTTTATTTTCGTTTTATCATTTTAATACTAAATGAAACTATCCATTAAATGTTTACGTTTGTGGGGATTTTCACTTCACGGGATACATCATGCCCCGGCTAGTGGGCACTCTACTCTTAATATTCAAAGACACAAATTTGACGGTAATTGACAATCACACAAATGTACAGGTTGTTTATGTGGCAAATTGGTCACTTACAATCACCCCCAATTCGGTCAAGTCAATTCAGGGGTCATATCAGGGGAGCAAATAAGACACAACACTGTTTTGGGGGAGGATGTATGGGGGTGTGTAAATCAGACGCTTTTAATAAAGTATAACTATTACCATTAAAATGAGTTTTATGTCAACTCTGAGCTCTTGAGTTGAAACACACACGCCTGTTGTTTTATAGGTGTTTGAGATCAGGGGCAGAAAATTAGCATGGTATTAAGTTTTAGAATCGTAAGCATTCTATAAACACTTGACTTACACACATACAAACATAGGTTCCATGAAAGAGCATCCTGGCTTGTTCTGCCCTATGGTAACTCTCCTTCCAGTTCGAGAAAATTATTGTAAAGTAAACACTATTCGATATGGGGTAAGACTGTGAGGTACAACAGGTCGCGGTAACAACAACACAACACAACAACACAACACAACACAACACAGCACAACACAACACAATACAACACAACACAACACAACACAACACAGCACAGCACAACACAACACAACACAACACAACACCACAACACACCACAGGTTTTATAAGACTAGTAGGTGAAAACATTAATTAATAAACATACACGAATATTATCATTGTTTTTTGACATAGATACATAATTCTTAGTTACGTTTATAGATGATTTAAAGACAAAGTTGCTTCATATACCTTAAGAAAATATAGTCGAAATACCAGTAACTATATGTCTGTAAATAATGGTTAGTTGATGCGTAGTTCATATGTTACAGTAGATTATGTGCAGTGTACGTACGCACGCCCGCCCGCCCGCCCCTAACCCACCCTCGTCACGCCCGCCTCCCTGTATTAGTTGGATACTCTATACCTGGAGTCCTGAAAGTCACTGGGATTAACTTTCTTTTTTTTACTCCCTGTATGATTTATGGCTTCGTGTCCGACTTATTCATCCACGGAATAACTTGGTCATCAACACAACAGACGAGTAAGAGTTGTGTGCTAAGATGATCTGTTTTTTTTTGTTTTCTTTCGTTCGGTTAACATGTATAAACTGATGAGGTAAAGCTATTGTATTTCTCACTCGTGCAAATCTTTAAAACAGTTAGAAATCGTAAAAAAATATCATATATATTTTTTTACGCGAAGTTTTCTATTGCATGCATAATTCCTAACGTAAAAAGCACAATAACTATAGAAAAAAGAACAGCGTAAGAATAATGTAACACACACACTCACATAACTTACCAAGGTCACGTTTCTCTTATGGTAAAGATCTGTAGGTCATGTGTGCCGCTCCCTTCTAGACCAGCGTCGCCAGTGTTAGGTTTGCTTCCCACACTAAAACTCATCCCTGAAAAGAGAGAAAAAAAAAATACACAAATCAAAAAACAGGAAAACTTACGCTCCGGAGTGAGGAAAGTTTATAGAGAAGGGCAGATCGTTGGTCAAATAAGTAAGAAAAGTGTAAAGTACGAGAGAGAAAAATTTACATAGAAATATTAAAAACAGAATCAGAAACCTTATTCAGAAATGCCAATCCTAGGACAGAGTTTTCATATAAATAACAAGAATTGTAATTCCCAGGTCGTATATGTATCGTGGAAAATATAGGTGTTTTTTTTCTGGACATACATAGAAAAATAGATATAAAAATTGCTTAGTGTTGTGTTCCCTTCAGCACGTGACATTTATCACTTTTTACTTTCTCACTCCACATTCAAACTCCTCTTCTCTCTTCTCCTCTCATCTCCTCTTATCTCCTCGCCTCGCCTTTCCTCTCCTCTCCTCGCCTCGCCTCTCCTTCTCCCTTACCGTTACACAGGGCTCTCTCTCACGGCTGACTATGTTGCATTTATACTTTGGCCACACATTCAACACGGCCCAACGCATTACTGCAAAATGGGTTTAGTAGAGATTCACGTGAGTTGCGAACGATGGTGCTGACAGTGAAAGGGCGGGCAATATGGAAGGTGTGAAGCAGGTGTAGTAAATTGACAGACAGTTAGACAGATAGACAAAGAGGTAGACAGACACAAGAGGATCAGATATACAGTCCGTGTGTGTGTGTGGCGGGACAACTGGTCGCATACACCCGGTCAAAGGGGAGAGAGGGAGGGAGGATAAGGGGAGGGAGTCAACCTTGTGACGCACCGCCATAAATAAGGATTTATTACACACGGGACGGAAATACCGAACAACAACTGACCACACCAATA
This sequence comes from Homarus americanus, assembly GCF_018991925.1. Taxonomy (NCBI): domain Eukaryota; kingdom Metazoa; phylum Arthropoda; class Malacostraca; order Decapoda; family Nephropidae; genus Homarus; species Homarus americanus. The sequence continues at coordinate 7,685,559 of NW_024733126.1, read as the reverse complement.
AAAACTACCAGTGTGTGTGTGTGTGTGTGTGTGTGTGTGGGTGTGTGTGTGTGTGTGGGTGGGTGTGGGTGTGTGTGTGTGGGTGGGTAAAGTCTTTCGCTAGTGGCTGTATTTTACGTTGGTTTATTTACACTATGTTAAGAACGCTGGATAATATATGTAAATCAACTGTCGCCGGATAAAGAAACTGGCCATAATGTAAATAGATAATAACAACAAACCCTACGACCTTACTGTAGTCGACTAGTATTTATGATTTTTTTTGTTCTTTTCAGGCCAGGGAACAAGTGTACAATGTATCACAGAGAACAACACTGTACCGTGATGGTTTACGAGCAGTTTAGTTCACGAACAAATAAACTTGAGTGAGTTAGGGTGCCACAACTCACTGAGCCTTGTATCAATATAACAATAGTTGAGTGTTCATGTCTAGGCTTAGGGGCTCTAGTTACTATATTACCAAGGTGTTGTCAGAGGCCTCGACACGGCTCCTGTTCTCTCTGTGTCGTAGTGAAGACATTACAGAAACAAAACAAAATAATATAATCTTTTATTTACAGAACATACAGGGATTTCCAGACTAGAGATTTTTTTTTCTTGTTTGTCTGTGTAAAGGAAATGTTTAGACCTGGACTTGCAGCTAAGAATCAACGACCTTATCATTATTTTTACCAATAAATTTTAATTCAATAAATGTTAATATAAATTTTGTTCTTTGTCAGTGTGGATCATTCTTAACGACGTTCTCTGGTTGTATAGAACACTGAGGAATGGTTTTACTTAAAGAATAAAAACAGTAAACATCGATTTTGGGGGATTCTTTTAGGTGATATATTAATTATAAAGGTAAGGTAATATTACTCATATGGGCGTGTGGGCGGGATGGAACCTAGACACAGCAAAGTTATGGACATTTGAAGCGCGGGTGTGATGACTGATGTGAGTAGCCTGATGTAGTGGGTGAAGGGTGAGTTGATGGTTGATGGGAATGTGGGGAAGAACTGAGTACTGACGTGGGATGAAGGTAAAGTAGGGTAGAGATATGAAGGGAGTTGTGAGAATAGAAAATGATGTGAGGATTGATCGGAATGGTGAGAGTTGCAAGGGACGCTGGGGTTTGTTGGGTTGGGGGGGAGGGGCGAGGAGGTGGGAGGGAGGTGGGCGAGAGGAGGTGGGAGGAGGGGCGAGAGGGTGGGAGGAGGGGAGGGAGGAGGAGGTGGAGGAGTAAGAGGAAAAGAGGCCAATGGGGAGCAGGAAGTGGGAGTCAGGGAGAGGAAGGCAAGAGGGTGTCGGAGGGTGGGGAAGTGGGAAGAGGGGTGTCGGAGAAGTGGCGGGAAGAAGGTGTCGGAGGAAGTGGTAGGAAGAGGTGTCGGAGAAGTGGCAGGGAAGAGGGTGTTGGAGAAGAGTGGCGTGAGGAGGGACATGAATAGGGCCCAGGAGGAGGAAAATGACAGTGATTGATTAAAAAAAACAAGAGAATGGGTGTGATTGGTGGGAATTGACTAAAAGGGAAGATTAATCACAGCTATAAGGACTGGTGATAGTGGTGGTGATTGATAGGAGTGGTACTGGGAGTCACCTTGTGTACTGGGAGTGGTGATAGGCGTGACCTCGTGTACTAGGAGTGGTAGTGGGAGTGCCCTTCAGTACTGGGAGTGACCTTGTGTACTAGGAGTGGGAGTGCCCTTGAGTACTGGGAGTGACCTTGTGTACTAGGAGTGGGAGTGCCCTTGAGTACTGGGAGTGACCTCGTGTACTAGGAGTGGTAGTAGGAGTGCCCTTGAGTACTGGGAGTGACCTTGTGTACTAGGAGTGGTAGTGCCCTTGAGTACTGGGAGTGACCTCGTGTACTAGGAGTGGTAGTGGGAGTGCCCTTGAGTACTGGGAGTGACCTTGTGTACTGGGGAGTGGTACTGGGAGTGACCTCGTGTACTGGGAGTGGTAGTAGGAGTGACTTCGTGTGGAGTGGTAGTGGAGTGCCCTTGAGTACTGGGAGTGACCTTGTGTACTAAGAGTGGTAGTGGGAGTGCCCTTGAGTACTGGGAGTGACCTTGTGTACTAGGAGTGGTAGTGCCCTTGAGTACTGGGAGTGACCTCGTGTACTAGGAGTGGTAGTGGGAGTGCCCTTGAGTACTGGGAGTGACCTTGTGTACTGGGTGTGGTACTGGGAGTGACCTCGTGTACTGGGAGTGGTAGTAGGAGTGATGGTAGACGAGTAGACAATTAAGATGGTACAGTTCGTGGGTTTAATAGTATTCTCGTGCTGGAATGTTCTGAGATATGGTTTATTTACTAGTACTCCCAGAGGTCACTACACTGTACTCATTCCTAACTACAAATAATTACGTTGTTAAAACTAATACTCACTACCTAACTACCTATACAAACCTCGGAGGAATTGCTTTTTATGTAAGGAGTCGAATTAATCTAATATTCTGTTCGTCTGTCACTATCCAGCAAGATGTATTGTACAGATTCCTCTCTACAACAGTACACAGTCCATCGTATTTCATCTAGTCTCTTATACAAATACATTCTCACTTTACATTGTCTTTATATTCGTCTATATGCTAGTTTATTGATGAAGATCGTGAGTGTGGTGATAGCGACAGGTGTGGTGATAGGGACAGGTGTGGTGATAAGGACAGGTGTGGTGATAGGGACAGGTGTGGTGATAGGGACAGGTGTGGTGATAGGGACAGGTGTGGTGATAGCGACAGGTGTGGTGATAGAGAACAAGTGAGGTAAACAGCATTCATCAACACCCAAGATTCACTGGGAGGCGACGCAGTAGATTCAGTCGTTGTTGTGAAAGTGTTAAGGCAGAAAACATAAGAGAGGAAAGGGTATAGTACTGGTCGAGTCACCTGGCAGAGTGGAGGTTCACGGAGGAGTAAAACAAGACAGGGCAGTCGGGAAGTACTGAATATGTATGTACGGCCAGTTATTGATGGCGGGAGACGGCTGTAACTGATGGAATAGAACTTGTGCAGCGGGTGAGGAAGTGAGTCACTGCTTTTGGGTGTGAAACTGGATATCAATAATTGTTTTGTGTTTCTTTGAATAACAGCTGTGTCGGTTTTTTTAATGGTTTATAGACACAAGATAAATAGACTATAAGTAATGGTACGTTCACTGTGCATTGTCCGTTATTTCACGCGACAACCTTGGAAGGAATGAAGGAAGGGGCAGTGTACAGTGTAAGCCCAAAAAATCCAAAGCACTTAGTCACTATTATATCCAAATTTAAGCATCATAGCTCAAAAAGTGCCTGAGATATCGCCTGGACGAACAAGAAAATAAACAAACGAAGTAACCATTGAGACGCCCCCCCCCCCTCACGTTCATGCGGCCCCTGAAGACGGTATTAGGGAGGGAGGTGTGGTATACAAAAAACAACTCTGAATCTAAGCAATAACATTTACAGATGATATCATAATACAATCACACCGTGGCGGGAGGGAGACGGGGTATAGCTTGGTATACATACTTTTTATCGTTAATAAATTCCCCGTAGAAGACATCCACCATCAGACTTCAACTGTAACTCTCAACACCAATATGTTCAGACACACTTGGGTGCTCAGTCTAGATCCCTCGAAAACAAACCTATTATCTATTATTCATTGCTAGATATTCACTGCTCTAGTTGTAATCCGACAAAGATTTTCTAGACAATAACATTTCATGGGTGTAATTCTGTCGGATCCCCGGAGAGATGTAACAACTGGGTAGATTGAAAAAAATCAGTCCGGGAAATATTTAGACTTGTAAAATCATAATCCCAATACACCAGAAATATTAACGATAATAAAACCAGATCATCATATTAACTAAACACTTAATTTATGATCAGATATTAAAGTTTAATCTAAGGAATTATTGATGAAGGATTTAAGAGAGTTTGGGGTAAATATGACAAGAGAGCTTTACTTATTTGCTACGAGACCAAACTGACAGTAACGTGAGGTGGAGCGTGGTGGAGGAGACCAGGTCGGTGTTGCTGGGGTCTGGTGGATGATCAGAGAGAGAGAGAGAGAGGAAGAGAAAAATAGAGGGAGGAAGAGAAAAATAGAGAGAGGAAGAGAAAAATAGAGAGAGGAAGAGAAAAATAGAGGAAGAGAAAAAGAGAGAGGAAGATAAAAATAGAGAGAGGAAGAGAAAAATAGAGAGAGGAAGAGAAAAATAGAGAGAGGAAGAGAAAAATAGAAAGACGAAGAGAAAAAAAAGAGAGAGAAAGAAAGAAATGTGTTAAACCTAAAGCGATGAAAGCCAGTACAGGAACATCAAATATCCAGCCTCAAAAAGTCTTGACACTGATCACAGTTTATGGTTCATGTGTCGTGAGATGGTGAGGCCAGGGTCTCTCTCTCTCTCTTTCTTTGTTTTTATACCTTCTGTTATTAGTATATATTATGGCCATATCCTCCTGTGTGTGTGTGTGTGTGTGTGTGTGTGTGTTTTATTCATTAACTCTCCACATTTTCCCCACAGCCCAGTCCCCAGCCGTCATTGTATTCGGCCGAGTCAACATTTAACATTTTAACTTATTCACTCTTGCTCTTTGTCCCTTCCCAGAGACTCAGAATAGTAAAATGTGTCGTAGAGAAAAGATCGTTTATATCTTTCTGTGATATATTATTTTATACTTGGGGGGGGGGGGATGTCAGTTTTGTTTTATTGGAACCTGATGAAATAATCTCTCTCTCTCTCTCTCATTAGTAACTGAGTGACCACCCCATTTGAACATGGCTTAATCAAGCTATTGCACATAATCTTGTTAGAGCTTAGGAACAAATCGCCAGTTCTTTCTTTGCACTTTCCAGAACGCCTTACCGTCTCTCTCTCTCTCTCTCTCTCTCTCTCTCTCTCTCTGTGATTCATACCATGGCCCAACCTTCGTCTCAGAGGATACAATTTTCATACAATCGTAAATAAAAGATAAACTAAATTAATTAACAAAAGTATAACAAATAATTAAATATAAACAATAAAAAAAACAAGTAAAGGGTAAAATACATCAACAAAAATATCAATGAAAAGTCTCCTACAATTTCAACTAAACAAACAACAATATTTCATCACCAAAACAAGACGCATTTGCAACAACAACATCCTAACCATCAGTACAAAATTGTATTACCAGAAATGAAGCGAATATAACCCACGGGACCAATAGTTTAAACCGTAAAAAAAAAAGTTATTATGCAAAAAGGTCGATAGAAAAGAGTTTTATGAATAAATTTACATGTTCATATAGTAAGCGAGTCAACTATAGTAAAGTACGTAATGTTTTGTATACTCTTAGGTGCCGTGTTTAGGTGGCTGGTGAGATGGTGGTAGTGGTTGATGATTCACTATTGTTCTCACCACCAGACACTGTATGACGGCAAGACACACGACAGGAAGAGAAACAGACAGATAGACAGGTAATTCACCACAGTCTACATTATACAGGCGACATACAACAAGACACAGGAGATATAACAACATATTATTATACAAGTCATATTTTACAGCATATCTTCCCTCCTCACAAGTATACCTTCCTAACTTTAGCCTCGTGTCAGTACAGTCAACACTTAAGAGATGATAAACACCAGTGGGTCATGTGATATGCCTCCCTACCCCCCCTGTGTACTCTCCAGCAACATGATAACAATCTCTCTCTCTCTCTCTCTCTCTCTCACACATCTTGAACCCTGCCATCTGTCGTCGTCTCTCCCAACTTATACTAAGGATTCCCAGCATGAAACGGAGTGTGTTCTATATATGTTCCTCACGTTTCCACTACTGCCTATATGGTGTTACGTGTGCGTCTTATTAATCTGCTTCAGCCAACAACACAAAATTTATTCTACAAGTCTACGTTTTTTTTTTCTCAATACAAAGGCTTCGAAATTACAGCCAGATAATCTTACCTAACTAAAGAAAAAACAAAGGAAACAGAAAATAATTATGTAAACAACAAATAAAAGATTATTATACACTACGTCGGGTATTTTTAAGTTTGACAAAAACAATAGCATGAGGGAACGAATCTCTACTGATGAAAATAGACTTACTGTAACCTCTATTTAAGGGAGTTTATAGATGAAAGTCCGTTATATCAAGGGTCTGTTAGATGTGAAACCTCCATCTAACGAACTATATAGAGATGAAAGTCCGTTATATCGAAGATCTATTATATGTAAAAACCCCATGTAACGGATAATATGGGGAGAATAGTCCGTTATATGAAGGTTTCATTATAAACCCTCATGTTATGTGGTTGATATCTCACAGCCGTCATCCACACTCACGTCATACCAAGACCAACCCTTTTGCACCAGCTGAAGTGACAATAGGGCAAGACAAGGGAAGTCAGTCCAATTAGTAACACGTATCGTTAGGTCGAGTTCTTAGAGGGAGAGACGTGAGGGTTAGAAGCGTTTATACTGATTATATACAACCTCTGTGTTTGCGTGTGTGTGTGTGTGTGTGTGGCTATCTCTTAACTACATGATACTTCACTATGCATAAAAACAACAGAGTGATGGACCGTTGGGTTTATCCTCTTGACTGATAACGTAAACGAAATATATCTTGAGAGACATAAGTTACAACTCCAACACAAACAAGTTATAACTCAAACACAAACAAGTTATAACTCCAACACAAACAAGTTATAACTCCAACACAAACAAGATATAACTCCAACACAAACAAGTTATAACTCCAACACAAACAAGTTATAACTCCAATACAAACCGATTGAGTCTCACTTTTATATCTTTTCGCCGCCGTCGTTTCATCTCGTCTCTCTCTGTTGAATTTCTGAACCCAGATGCCAATAGCTTTAACGCGCTTGACTGATGCTTGTCTTGTACGGCCTCCAGTCTCGCTTTCAGCCTCGCCACACTCTCTCGCTCTTGGAAATGGCAACGTAACTGACTGGAACACAACGGCTTATAGTGTTCAGATCTTTCAGGGTTTTATACTATAACAATAAAGACTGATCTGGTTTTTTAGTCTGAATTTTTATTTTTTTTTATTTTTTTTTATTTTTTTTAATGTTTCTCTCCCCATCCACACACCTGACCCTTTTCTCTCTCTTCCCCACACAGCTGGCCCTCACCTCCCCACACAGCTGGTCCTCACCTCCCCACACAGCTGGCCCTCACCTCCCCACACACAGCTGGTCCTCCCTCCCCACAGCTGGTCCTCCCTCTCCACACAGCTGGCCCTCCCTCTCACACAGCTGGCCCTCACCTCCCCACACAGCTGGCCCTCACCTCCCCACACAGCTGGTCCTCACCTCCCCCACACAGCTGGCCCCTCACCTCCCCACTGGCCCTCACCTCCCCACACAGCTGGTCCTCACCTCCCCACACACAGCTGGCCCTAACCTCCCCACACAGCTGGTCCTCACCTCCCCACACAGTTGGCCCTCACCTCCCCAGCCCTCACCTCCCCACACAGCTGGTCCTCACCTCACACAGCTGGCCCTCACCTCCCCACACAGCTGGTCCTCACCTCCCCGCACAGCTGGCCCTCACCTCCCCACACAGCTGGCCCTCAATATTCCCCTCCGTGTCATTACCATGGGCCTGGTTGGGTTACCGAGGCACCGCACACGCCTCCAGAGACCCACTTGTGTTGTGTTGTGTTGTGTTGTGTTGCTTACCTCCACTAGTAACACACACACACACACACACACACCGCTTATGATGGTGAATACAAAAAAAAATGAAGGATATCATATCTTATACCTGAAGGAAATGTAAAATGAATATAAGAAAAACGAGAGTAAACTATAATTATTCAGAACTACAATAATTACACCAGAAGGAATAAACTTTAAACAAGAAGTTTCACATGTACGAGTGAGGGAGGTGCACGTACTGCCCCCGGGAAAAAGTTCTAAAAACAGGCCAGGTTTTTAGTGCGTCCACCTGCTTAATAGTGCGACGCTCGGTAATGGTGAGGTTCAAATTAGTCAGGCGAATATTACACAAGGGTGGCGGCGCCGCGGTACACACGTGCACTACATTTTACTCCCATTGTTGTTGCAGTTGCATAGGACAAATTTAATTGAGATTCACAAATTAATCATTCAGCTGACGTGTGCCATAGTATTCTGGCGTTTAATTTGGCCCTGGATGACATATTTTCCATAAGATAAAAAAAATAGTCAACAATATTTCATGTGAAAAATTACGAAATTCAGAGAGTGCCAAATCCCCCTAACCTATAGTAAAGTATTTTCTACAAGGATTAAGTAATTACATTTAGATGATAAAACAAATATGTCATTTATGTTCACTCAACAAACACAATTTTTTTAATGAACTTATGCGACGTTACAAATGAAAACTACAGTACGAGTTTCTCTGGTTAAGGAAAGTTATTATATATCTATGGATGCTCTGTATAGTTCAGTGATTCACTTGAATATTAACTAAATGACTCATTTTTTTTATTAGTTGATATATTTATCACTTTATTGAAGGTTCCAAGTGTTCCCTGAAGAAGGCAGTGATGGGTAGGGAAACACCGGGTAACACTGAAGTCCATTTATTAACGGATAGGAGAAATACAAGTGGTGACTAGCGTGTGCCATGCACGGCCCACAGAGTCAGACTGAGACTGCCTTGCCATATGGCAGCCTCGGGGCAATGTTGCCACATAACACGTGCAGTTTTGCCACGTGATTACATATATAAATGCTACTCGGCACAGTAGCTTAGATACATAACCTACATTTATGATCATGTAAAATAATATAAATCCAATAAATAATTCAGTAAATTAACAAGTCTGCACAAAATCAGGACAGCGAAAAAACGAGTAATAATAATAATAATCCTACATTTCTTTTTATGAATTATATTTCTTTGTGTTTACATTCTCGTGGTGGAGTCTTTCCTAAAAGTCACAAATATATACATTTACAAACACACTTAACCTGTTTAAACTCGTCCCACCTTCCTGCTGACGCCCCCTACCACAGCTTGGGTCAAGTGACGAAGAGCCACACTGGTCCAACACCTTGAGCTAGTGACACAACACCCCAAAGTGGTAGATAAGAGATAACAGTAGTAAACAATGTCCAAAGTGTTTAGGGTGTAGGAGGGGAGGGAGGGTGACCCTGGACTCTCGGTGCTCACTGTGCTTCCCGTACTGTACATATAGCACAGTGGGTTACCTCCTCCCGCCGCCTTGTGTCAACCCTCGATACATGAGTTATTACACTATGTCACAGTGCCCAATTCCATTCCACTAATTACTCGTGGAAGCAATTACTGAAGCCCTGGAGCACCCGAGGCAGGCAGTGTAATCAAGGTGTGGGCGAGTCAGGGTTAGTACAGTACAGAGCCTTAGAGCTGTGTCGAGGCTTAGCGTGCGTGGCAGATTACACACACACACACACACAGAGTGAAGGCATGCAGTACAACCACTCGTCTATTGCTCCCTGGACAAGGGTGAGAGTGTAGGAGTGCGGATCAAACACTTCACAGGGTCACTCCTGCCGGGGATGTCTCTGTCTATAACAAACAAACTGAATGTAAAGTAAATATACTCGACCTGGGACACACTAGGCTGGGTCATCACTCGGGAATAAATATAATAAATGACGATGACCGATAGTTCCACACTACCTCTGGGTTGACGACTACCGGGCCTCACACTCCATCAACCAGTTTGTCCTTCACGTCCTGGTAGTGATCTTGATCGGTTGAAAAATAATTGGCTAAAAAAACAGTAAATGTCCTACAGCTTCTTCTCAAAACACAGATAAATACAATACGAAGCCAAGTTTATTATACCAGCTATAAAAGGAGCATTATATAAAGAGTGAGAGCCTGTCAGAGCAGCAAATGATGCCTAGAGGGTTGACACGACCTTCAGACGAGGGACATAAACTTAACAATCGGCAGCTTTCTCGACCCAGTGAACTGAGACGATTATTTCAGCACTGGCTCATTGAAGCTTTGTAAGGAGGAGACATAAATTTCTCGGAAAACGGGAAGGATCTAATAATAATCACAGAATACATCAAGTTGAGGAACGCAAAAATACACACACAACTGCATAAATCTTAATACGACAAACAATCACATCTGCCTGAAGGAACCAGCATGACGGAAGGACGAATGGGTCTTTTATTTACACCAACGAGACAAATCCATATAAGGAGAACGACTCGGTTTAATATTAGCTAAGTTTGGGAATGTGGCAGCAAGTAAGTATTCCAACTGAGTATCCACGAGAACATTATTTCGAACACAGACCAGAGATATTGTTTTACCCCTGTATATGGCTGATACTCTGAGTACTGGTGCTTACACTGACAGTATTATTACACCCACAGTAACTATTCTTTCTTATGTTACCAATGATGATGTTACTATTATGATCTACCTCTCAGTCTACCTGGTCTAAATACAGGTAAATTTTATCTATATGTAGATTCATAAACATGTTCCTACACCTGGGTAAATAATTTCACATTAAAAACAGAGAGTAAATAATCCTTTAAGCCTCAGTTTATATTGACGACCATTAAAGGTAATCAACAGATCTCATTAACATTTTCTCATTATAATTCAAGCATTAACCTCTCTGACGTGTGGTTACTGTGTGTATTAAAGCACTCGCCCTAAGATGCCATTGTCTTCAAGCAGTAAAAGGGAAAGTGATGACCTGACCAGCTCTGTTCAGGAACATTCAAGTCTTAAAGATAAAATACATATATAAAAACTGCTTCCTTCCTTCCTTCCTTCTTCACAAGTTATCTCTTCAATACGTCTTTTAGCCTTAAACGTCTTGCCTCAGTTTACTCTACTTTTCATGAGCCATAAACACCGCACTGACCTTCTCTATTTTCTTCCAGCCGCCAAAGTCTTCTACATATTTCACGAAGGCAACTAAGTTCTGCCATAAATTCTCCCAAGTCATCACGAATTCTTCCCATTGTAAAGTTTGTGAGTCTTTTACTTCAGCAGTCCGTCATAAAACATCTCCCAAGTGTTGTCTGCAGTGCTTGACTCAGCTGACTACCGCACCTTCCATCTAATGACCAATCCAGGTATGTGGTGCTCACCTGTCACTCTACTGCTCTTCCCTCCTCGTGGTGTTGGTCTTCAATGGGACTTCACCTCACTGCTCAAGATTCATATTCTATATTTCCCTATAGTCAAACCTCTCTTTAACGAAATACAAGGAGATAAAAGTCCGTTATATCGAGGGTATAATAGAAGTAAAACCTCCATCTAATGAAATATATAGAGATGAAAAACCGTTATATCGAGGGTTCGTTAGATGTGAAACCTCAAATAACGGCTTATATATAGAGAGACGTCCGTTATATGGAGGTTTCACTTATATATCACCGGAACCACTAATCGTCCTGCCGCCGACGACCATTCTTTAAGATTTCACATAAGGGGTCGTCACCTTGCCGTATGAAGCACTAGTGTCAGTGTTATGATCAAGGCGGCCGCTCTTACCACACTTGATGGATGTATTGATACCCACCAGACAGACACACAGGCGCCCGTACCACCAGGCTGTTAAACGAGAGGTCCAAATGTTGAGGCTATAATGTATATCACGATGACTTAAACCCTTGAGTATGATGACATAAACTCACTAGTACGACTTAAACCATTGAATGCAATGACTTAACCTTTTAAATAGAATATCTTAGGCAAGGGAATAAAGTCATTGTCTTGAAAGTGTTAAGTCATCATACTTATATTTTGATTTCTCTAACAAGTGGAGTGAGATACAAGAGGTGACACTACAAGACAACACTGTGTAAAGTTAGTTATAGGAGACGTTGTTTACACATGACGTCAGAGATCATAAGAGGAAACACTATTTTGTATTCAATTAAAATAAAACAGACATAAGGCTTTTTGTTGTTGTTGTTGTTGTTGTAATGACGCTCAAACAGCAGATTATACATACAAGACTTATTGTATATTTTGGTCTTTGCTATCTTGCTCCCTAACAGTAGCCAGAAACACTGAGGCTCACACGATGCGTTAACCTTTATTAAACCACTGAGACACTTGGCCATGGTTTGTACAATGCTCTGCTAGGGACGCGAACACCACTTGCTGACCGCGATAAAATTATCGCTTTTGCCGAGAAGGAAATGGTTAAGCTCTTGGGAATGCCACAGGGAGATAAGAATTGCCGAGGAGAGAGAGAACTGAGTGGCGGGATATAACAGAGAACTGCTATTCTATGATAAAAATGCCTTAGTATTCTTCTTCTGTTCCTCTCTCATCAAATTTTCCTCATCCCCTCCTGCTCCTTCTCCTCCCAATCCCCTCCTCCAACTCCTTCTCGTCACTTCCCCCTCCTCTTCCCCTATCTCCTCTCCCTTCCCAACCCCCTCCTCTCCCTTTCCTCCCCTCCTCCTCTTCCTCAACCCCTCTCCTCCTCTCCTCTCCCTTCCCAACCCCTCTCCTCTCCCTTCCCAACCCCCTCTCCTCTCCCTTCTCACCCTCCTCCTCTCCCATCCCTTACAGTGTTCCATCAGCTGGGACTTAAGAACATGATCCCAACGGAACCTGCTGTCACTCCTTTATTTACATAATGTAAAGATCTACCAAACAACGATACAACATAAATGACTAATGTACATTTCTAAAAGGACTTAGTGCCAAAGTGCAATAAATTCCTGCCACCTCCACCGTGCAGGGATTACCTATTAAAGCATTGTGATAAGATAGAATTACCCCCCAGACTGCGCTAGGAATAATCTGCATATAAAACAGAAGCATTCTAATCTCTTCTGATAATGAATGCATTCCCGAGGTGGGCAGAGTTAAGGAAGCTCTCTGGGCATGACTGACTGGCACAAGTGGATTAGTACAGGATAATGAGAGGGGATTAATATGATGATGATGGTGATTTAGTATACTGTACTGTACGTGAAGAGAACAGAACAAAGAGACCACGATACTTCATATACCTGGCCCTTCATATACCTGGCCTTTCATATACCTGGCCCTTCATACACCTGGCCCTGGTGTTTTTATGGCTCCTGTGGGCAACATTCTATTACTCCAGGATCCAGCAGCTTACTGTAGATGAGCGGCCACAACCATCTTGGGGATCACTGCTGAGCCTCTCACTGCCTCACTCTACCACAATTTGCCTCTGGATTACCCTGAGTGGTGAGGCCAGGTTGTGAGTGATAAGGCCAGCTGTGCGTGGTGAGGCCAGGTTGTGAGCGGTGAGGCCAGGCTGTGAATGAGTCTACCAGTACACACACACACACACACACAAACGAGTCTCACTCAAAGTAATCACGCTTCCATAACAATCATAACACCACAACTGTTATTATTTACAAACTAGACGAATCGTGTTGGTCTGATTATTAAAAAAAAATAACCAATTCGATTATTATTTGTGATTTAATAACCTGCCACGCATTTAAAATCAATTATAAGGTGAATGATAATTAGTGAGATTATTTTAGTTTACAGGTCACCAAAATTCCAAGCAGAAATATATAAACTTTGTAACTATATTAATAGGCTTATGTACTTAAAATAAAGACTTAATAACACATATACCATCAAGAATATTTAATGATAGTTATTCGTAAGATATTCTAGTTAATAATGATATACCAACTGATATCCATAGTAATATACCAAACATAGATTATTATTTTTTAGCAACATTAAGATATATGTATCATACATATATATTTTTACTGAAGTCACGAGCAACTATAAGATATATGCATGAAGTACATATATATTTTTTACTCAAGTCTCCAATATTGTTTTGCAAAATTGTCAGCCGCGTCGCCCGTCCTCTGTGACAGGAGTTCCCGGCCGGGTAAAATATTCCAACAATATTTGGCGTTTGACTGAGATGCCGAGAAATATATTTGTGTTGGTAGGAAGAAGAAGATCTAGAGCAAGATGATATTGAGGGAGACGTAGAGACAGGGAGAAAAGAGAGAGAGAGAGAGAGAGAGAGAGAGAGAGAGAGAGAGAGAGAGAGAGAGAGAGAGAGAGAGAGAGAGAGAGAGATATATATTAGTTTAGGATAGGTTAGGTTAAGTTAGGTCTCACTCTGTTATGAAGTCCACTAAAGAAACATATCAAAGGTACAGAGAAGAACATGATCAGTGTCTTAAAACCTCGATGCTGACGCTAAGTTGCATCAAAATAACACCAGGTGTATGTTTGTAGTGTGGGGGAACCGCACAAGAATTGACAAGGACAAACAATATACGTAGAACAAACACGGTCGGTCATGGTGACTCGTGGGTGTGTGGACCTGAAGCTACCGAGTGTGTGAGGGGGCCGTACGGGAGACTCTGGGAGGGTCGTACGGGAGACTCTGGGAGGGTCGTACGGGAGACTCTGGGAGGGTCGTACAGGAGACTCTGGGAGGGTCGTACAGGAGACTCTGGGAGGGTCGTACATGAAACTCTGTGAGGGTCGTACGGGAGACTCTGGGAGGGTCGTACAGGAGACTCTGGGAGGGTCGTACATGAAACTCTGTGAGGGTCGTACGGGAGACTCTGGGAGGGTCGTACGGGAGACTCTGGGAGGGTCGTACAGGAGACTCTGGGAGGGTCGTATGAGACTCTAGGGGGTGGTCGTACATATCCAAATACCCTCTAGTGCTTCCTATGCGTGTGGTATTCTCACAGTATTTATCGGTAAAGTTTTTTTTTATATGCAAAGTTTGGTGGACAAGAGCATATTGATAAACTACGTTGTATAAAGCATTGAGGCCACGTAAATATCGGCTCAAGGAATTCCTCTTTTGTGGCAGTGAACTGAACTGAAGGTTGTGAGAAAAGGACCCAGGGAGATGTTGGTGTAGCCTTGGTAAGAGAGAGAGAGGGGGAGAGGGAGGGAAGAGTAAGAAAGAGAGAGAAGGCCAGAGATGTGATAAATAGAGAGAAATTGCAACATCAACGAATAAGCATAAATAAGAGGGTAAAACAGTAATGCAGAGGGTGGGTAAGGGTAGATGAGGGGTAAAGGTAGATGAGGGGTAAGGGTAGATGAGGGGTAAGGGTAGATGAGGGGTAAGGGTAGTGAGGGAGAGTAAGGGTAGTGAGGGAGAGTAAGGGTAGTGAGGGAGGGTAAGGGTAGTGAGGGAGGGTAAGGGTAGTAGGGGGGAAATTGAGCTGTTATGATGAAATGTGGGTCTAGTGATGGTCTGGTCTGGTGAAGATAAAAGTGATAGAGAAGGATGAAGCTGTGAGAGAGACTAATGGTAGAGTGGAGGGACGGTAGTGGAGGGACGGTGATGGAGGGACGGTGATGGAGGGACGGTAGTGGAGGGACGGTGGTGGAGGGACGGTGAGTGATGGTAGAGGAGGGAGGAAGGTGGTGGACAAAGGGGAGTTCAGTGTTCACCAGGTCATTTATGTGAGGGAAGTGTAGCGAACAGTGGTAGACAGACAGACAGACAGACAGACAGACAGAGATAGGGAGAGATTCGATGCGTTTCAGTACAGTACAATACCACCTGGACATTATAATATATTTTGAGGAGGAAATTTCATAACTTATCGTCTGTGTGTGTGTGTGTGTGTGTGTGTGTTCAGGTAGACACAGACAGATAACAAAGCATCACGGGCCTATAACGGTAATATGATGCAGTGTCGCTCAGGAGATTACCTACACTGTTTATGTCCCTCAGGTAAATATGGAGCTGCACACCTGTGTTAGTTATTGGTCATAAAGATTTTCAAGGTAGCTTTACCAATGGCTGTATATCGTTAAGTCTCCAGCTCGGATTCCCAGCCTCGTACAATAACTAATGATAAGCTTAATCATATACATACATACATACATACATTACATACCATGCCTACATACATTACATACATACATACATTATAAAAAGAGGTCCTTCAGTCTCTACCTGTACTTCAGAAGGTCCCCTCCCCCCCCTGTGCTGAGAGGCGGGTCATAACACCCTACAGTGGTATACAACAATAACACCATATTGAGTTTAAAGTCTTTATCCAATATTAAGTAACTTTCTTAATAACAGAGAAATAATAGTGTAATAATTAGTACAGTTAATGTTGCTTCATTACACCAGCCTCTATCATCACTATAATACTACAGCATCTATCATCACACTTGGTTTAATATTCTCTAATGAAAATAAACTTAGGTAATCTTAACGCCTGTATAAGTTAGCTGCCCCGGGCCGTGTTGCTGGTACAGAACAGCCCGTGTATAATGGTCCCTGTGCTGCAGCCTCTCACCAATAATACTGTTCACTTATAAATAATTATTACATAACTGACCAAATTACAGTGACAGCGAGAATATGGTTAAGGCAAGACAGTCGAATAGTGAAGGTGAAGTCAGTCGTTCAGGTGATGGGCCAAGATCAAGCACCTAGAATCATGATACTCAGTCGGACGGGCACAAGTTAGTACAAATTTACTTTAGTTTTTCACAATGAGTTCAATTGCCTTAAAAAATATCTATTGTCTTTATATTACTCGTGTGAATATTATTTCCATTATTACTCTCACGTGTTATTTATTATTATATTATATTAATTATCATAGATCCACGACACCCTAAGTAATGTTAGTGGAAGGTAAACAAACAACTACCAGCGCTCCGGTATTGCAGGTTATTGTAATTGTCCAGCCGTGTTTAGTTTACACAGCAATATACACAGTGCAGTTGCGAAAGTTGTTGCGGCTGTAAACTTTTGTTATTATCACAGAATTCTCAAACAATATGCAAAGTCTTTGGTACATACAACGTGCTGTTTGTGTTGTATTTTCCAGCGGTTAAATATATTTCCCTACTATGAATAAATGAACAAATGTGTGTTAAACTGTGAGTAAGAGTTGGCCTATCATAGACCCTCCAGTTATGCTTATTTATATCATCCCTACCTCTCACACCACCTACCCTTCCCTACCTCTCACATTCTCCCTTCTCTCTCCTTCACCCTTCCCTACCTTTCACATTCTCTCTCCTTCACCCTTCCCTACCTTTCACATCACCTCTCCCCCACCCTCACCCTTCCGTGCCTCTCACACCTCTCTCTCTCTCTCCCTCACACACCGATCTCTCTCTCTCTCTCTCTCTTCCTCCTACGTACCCTCAGTTACTCCCATCCCTCTTCTTAACTCACTCCTGTCAATCACTCCACCTTCTCTCTCACACTACCACCTCCTCGAGTCCCCTCTGACACCGCACACCGCCCATCGACCCCGTGTGTAATGAGTAGTGACGCGCCCACACGCTGACGAAGGAGTAAGGAGGGTAAAACTAATCTACACTACACGACCTCATTACATGCGATATAACAAGGTAAAACAACCGTAATTAGTGACCTGGACAAGGGATTCGTGAGGCAACATTCCTTCACAACACAAGTAGTACAATATAACTCTCGACTGACACCTGTAGTAAATATAACAACTTTTTGATAATGATTGTTAGACTAACATGATTACCCAATTATCACGAAATTAACTTTTGTGAATTAGTAGTATTGGTCTGTTGCGTTGAAGTGCGTGTTACCTTTGTTCGGCAGAGAGAGGACTGGCTCTACCGCCCTGTGTATAAAGTCAAGTCCAGTTGCGTACAATAAAAAGACTGCATTAAACTATACATAAAAACTCTGTGGTGTTATTATTCAACATCTTTTGTAGACGACCATACATACGCTTGCATATTCCCAGTGCTTCAACGTGTTTGTTTTCTTTGGTAAATATTCAATAATCAAAATGGTTCCAGATAGTTTAGAATTTATCTAGTTTTAATTTCCATTACCTGTCCCTATTGAGGTAACTGATCACAAGAGTAAGGCGAGTGAAAGAAAGAATTCCTGGTGGTGTTATGGCTGGTGGAGGTGTTGACCCGCCACCTGTAGCATCATACACCATCTCGACACTCCCTCACCGTCTGCAGTTACACCTCAATACCTCTTTGGTAATTAACCGAAGAAAGTATTTTAACCACAACATATAACCACATAACACAACCCCACCTGGCCTGGCCTGGTGAACCACAACACACAATGGCCACATAATACAGCACCACCTGGCCTGGCCTGGTGAACCACAACACACAATGGCCACATAATACAACACCACCTGGCCTGGCCTGGTGAACCACAACACACAATGGCCACATAATACAGCACCACCTGGCCTGGCCTGGTGAACCACAACACACAATGGCCACATAATACAGCACCACCTGGCCTGGCCTGAACCACAAAATATGGCCCCATAACACCTGGCGTGGGGTCTGGGGAAGTATGCGTGAGGTTTAACACTACACACATTTCCCAAAGGAAAAGTATTTACACAAACACTCTCATTGTTATTCCGTTGTTTCTCTGTACTTGGCTGTGCGCTAACTGTCCCTCACAAACTTTGGAAGCTCTCGGAGGATTACCGAGTCACTTATCACTCCCGGGAGATGTAAACCGTCTTGGGTATATACTAGCAATACATCTGATCATCACAGAGACCAGCCACTCGTCCCTCCTCCTGTGGTGTTGACACAGTAGAATTATTTCAACTTACTGTAATCCTGATGATGCAGTTGTTATGTACTGTAATAATTTTAATTTTCTCGAGATACCTGTACAGTATTTATGAGGCGCCATTCATAAGAGATGCACCACAGATGCACCACTTTAAAGGCTGAGTCATGTCGATAGTGTTGCTGTTGTTCACTTCGTATTTGTATTATTCTGGCTGAATAAACTATTTCAGTTTCAATTTCTTTATATGTTTCTATGTTATCTCATACAATAGCCTTCCTCAGTGGATCAGTGACAGTAGTGTATGTTTCTATTATACCAATAAAGAGAAAATCCAACTTTTAAGATATTATTTTGTCCATAGACGTGATGGATATACTGTTGCCACTCTCTCTATTGGTCTTCAGAATCTGAGCATCTGACTTATAAGAAGGCTGTAAGGACGCTACATCATTAGAGAACAACATCCTTCTACGCTGTATTTTATGTTCCCTGGGAAAGACGTTCCCCCAGCTGCAGAACGTGACAGTAAATGGTGCTGGTTACTTACCCGCCTCGTCTTCTGTGATACATTAACAGTGTCGCAGCGTCACGAAAGATAACACTGTCAGACACGTTCACCATCAGTCAACAAAGAGAAGAAGAGCTCCATTTGGTGAGATCTTAAGGATGTTATTTCTCATCATGTCTTAGTAGTGTTACGTCTTTTATCCATTCTCTAACACTCTTTTCCGTGAGTATAACATATCAGTTGCATAATGAAAAGCCTTTATCTAAATTTTGCATATTTTTCTTTCTCTCTAGTTATTTGTATTTCCTCTCTTTCTCCCCGTTTCCTCACGCCTGCACCACCTCCCCCTCCCCCTCCTCCTACTCTCTTCACGCTGCGGCCTGGTGTACGTACAGTACCGCACCGGGAGCGGCAGTTTGGATGCTGCACCACCGCCGACCTGTGATCGTATAATCTGTTATGGTCGCCACAATCAATGCCGAGACGCCGATACTGCCTGTTATTGCCGCCTCTAATAACAGATCTGGCCTGATGATGGTGGCCGGGGGGGGGGGTGTACCTTGGTGACCTGAGGTATTGACCACCACACACCGAGGTCACGATCATCTATCACACTACAAGCATCTACCTTTGTATTAGTCTCACCACCTCATATACCCCGTGTTCTCCTTTCAAACTACGACGACTTACCTTCCATCATTACTAGATAAAATTCCGAACCAACAATCTGAGAATTTGATGCTGTTGATTAAATAGTCTTTGAGGGAGTGAGAGTGGCGGATTGGTGTAGAAAAGGGGATTTTTTTATTCATAAACTTTCTTCTTAACAGCTTCCCTCCTTGAATAAATATAATCCCCATTACAAAATACTGAGGAAATATTGCGTCTTTAGTATGACATTCCAACGCCAGGGTGTTTGTTTACGAGTTAACATCACCTGTGTATGTCACTTACAGTACTAATGTTAAGACTAAGAGAACACATAACGTAAAAGGCTCAAAGGCGATTCATTTTCGGATTGAAAGGGTGAGAAAAAAAATTACATATTCAACTCAACTCTTCCGCCTTCCTTGGACACGAAGCGTCCGTGAAATTAGCTATTTAAAGTATATAATCATGCAAATTATGAAGGGATTCTTTTTTAATGTGTTTTGAAAGTTTTTTTTTCTCTGTTACGTTGGATGGCTTTGTTTTTCACGCTTCAAAGACCTGTTTCTAATTTTCAGAATAATATAAACTGGACAATATATTTAATTAAACTCTTTTTATTTGTTCAGTGTTGGTACGAGATGGTTTTTGACACCTGTGTGTATGTATGTATGTGTGTTTAAGATGTCTAAAGTGTATCTACGACCCTAAAAATCAATCGTTTATGACTGAAACATACACAAAAAATTCAGATGTGTTTTTGTGCATGCTTAAATTCAGACTTTCATAGGTGGTATAACATTGATTCTTCAGCTGCCATACTATAAATGTCTTCTTTATACACATACACAACTACGATCCCAGAATAGTACCGTAACACCTTTAAACCTCCACTACGACACCTTATTAGTATGATAAACACCCTCGACATAACGATAATCTTGAATATAATCACAGAAAGTAAACCAAAAGTGTTTAAGAGGAGATGTGATATATACAACAGAGGCTATTATTAAACTGATCCTGAACTTTGATCTGTTAAACAAAAGCTCACCAGATGATGTCAGGGCTTAAAATATCCATGATCCTGTAAACACGGTGTAGTAAACCAAGTAGTAAATATAGGGTGCCCTGGAGAAATGTCCCTGCCTCCCTGCCTCCCTGAGACACTGTGAGCTGGAGGAAGGGAAGGAAGGAGGGAGGGAGGGTCATTTCTCTGAGACACCCTATGTAATATCATGACGTTTATGACACAAAATCTTTCTATACTTGTGGTAGAAGTTTGTAAAGAGGCGACTAAAATGTCTGACGATCATGGCATAAGTTGTGATATATAGAGTAGGATATGATCACTTAACAGGGACATTATCGAAAGTTTGGAGCCTACCTGGAGAGAGAGAGAGAGAGTGGGGGAACTTATCCTCACTTTTGCTAACTTTCTGATCCTCAAATTCTGTATAAATTGAACTAAAATCCTCCCAATAACACACCTCACACCCAGAAGAGAAAGTTAAACCGTTAGGGCGTTTGTCTCCTCTTACGTGACCTGACTCCGAGGTATCCACACGTGAACTGACTCCCATAACACGACTCCCATACATCTTTTTACAACACGAATATTACAACCAGAAATAGTGATAAGAACAGACGAACAGACAGACAGACAGACAGAGATATATACAAGCAGAAACACAGACACACACACACACACACACACACACACACGCAAAATATACTCTTAACAGGGAAGAGAAGCGATCTTTCAGGTACAAAATGCACTAGTTAATATTATTGTTGTTGTTGTGGCTTGTTGTTGTTGTTGTTGTTGTTGTTGTTGTTGTGGCTTGTAACTTGAGGAGTATATCGTGTGTCTGTTAGTCTTAGCTGCATCACCACACAGTCTTCACCTTTGACTTTTAAGAACTAACACTCCTGTCCACTAATCAGTCTGGGTTCACTACTTAATGCCACTATATCCTGGACATACACTGGGCAGACTGAGAGATAACACTAATGAAGCCAACATCCACGGGAGGAACCATTGACCTTGGCTTCACAGGTATAAAGGAATCCTAAAGACGAAATGAATACAAGTTTTGTTTTTTGTATTTTTCTCGAGAATAAATCCTTCATTGTGAGTGTGAAGACAATAGAGGTGCGGCGCCATACAGCTGCCAGATGGTGCCTCTATTGTGTGTCCTAAATTAAACCTTCTACTCTGTGTGTGTGTGTGTGTGTGTGTGTGTGTGTCACGGTGTTCGACAGATACTTTGCGTCACGTCATCGGGCAACTTTCCACATTACCATCATCCACCTGAATCGTGCGTCACTCGGCTCCGTGAGAGGTAGTTAACGATCTTGCCTAATCCCGACATATCAGATGAATAATTCCGAGAAACGTGCAGGACCTTCCATCTGACTTCCTCTGGTAATGGAATTTAGATCTGCATTTCAGCTGGCGTCAAATACCAATTCCGGCCTAAATATCTTTCAGTTGGATTTTCAGAAAACGAGACTTTAATGATTTTAGAATGTGTGTGTGTGTGTGTGTGTGTGTGTGTGTGTGTGTAGAGAGAGAGAGAGAGAGAGAGAGATGCACATAACACAAAAAGGTCCAGTAATGGATACAGGCTGTGGAAGTACAAAGGAGTTACAGTAACCATTGTTTTTACCTGAACCTACCAACACCTTTAGGCCTATTATTATTTTATTTTCTTAGTGTGTGTATCTTTGTTTGTGTTTGTTTACTGTTTTTTGTCTGGGTTACTATATCTCCATCACAACATAAACATACATAAACAACTGAGCAGACATGATACCGAGAGAGTTAGACATGTTCTCCTCCTATCAGACATGATTTATCCGAAACAAGAGAGACAAACACATGATGGAGAGGGAGACAGGTAATGTGATCCAGGTGTATTCTTTGTTTTTGAGAATGAGGACAGGTAACATAGGACCTGTGAGTATAATGTCACAAGTGGCAATGAGAACTGTTGAGGCGTAGTAAGTCACAGTGAGAGACGAGTAATTATGGAAACGCCAAGTGGTGCTGCCCCCTGCTCTCGTCGACACACACTGAGACAAAGAGCTAATGGGAGGAGGTATATACTGTACAACGTTAACTGATGCTTATTTAATGTTATAGGGATAGGTATTGTTCCTTATGATCAGGTCTACTGTATTGTATTAAAAAACAGGTGATGATGATGATGATAACACCTCTGGTTAAATTTACGCTACATTACCTTTCCAGAACTACCTAATCGATGTATGTAGAGACGGTGAAAATATAAAACAGTAATAAGAACAAAATACTAAACACGTGAAGCATTTAATGGCCAAACTCTTAACGTTCATTAAAGTACTGAATCACAGGCAGCAATGAAACGACAAACGGAAACAAAACAGACGACACGGCAGCCCAGGTAATAACATTAGTGCCGAGGTCAAACACGGAGACTCGTATCGTTGCAGTAGTTTACCTGTACGAACATGAGAACCAACGACCATGGCTGGCAGTCACTCAGGGGTTGATGTTCACCTTCTGTCGGGAAGTCTGTTATGAACGGCGCTGTGGAATTGGTGGATCTGATTGTTTGTGTTGACACTTGGAGGACGTAATGTTATGGATCAATGATGTTGTTGTTTTTTTCACCCAGAGTTACGATATAAAGGTTTGTACAGTGGCTATTATTGTGTGAGACTGACACACACACATAACTGCCGTCAGAGAGACAACATATTTCCACAGGATAATACGAAGTGAGGTGTTTTATCACGAGACCGACTTTTAATCTTCCAGTTCTGACTAACCGAGAGGAAGAGGAATGATTGAGTGAGCTAAAGACAACAGAAAGGA
This sequence comes from Homarus americanus, assembly GCF_018991925.1. Taxonomy (NCBI): domain Eukaryota; kingdom Metazoa; phylum Arthropoda; class Malacostraca; order Decapoda; family Nephropidae; genus Homarus; species Homarus americanus. The sequence goes on along the minus strand of NW_024733126.1, from coordinate 7,662,022 downwards.
AAAGAGTAAGTTTACACTGTGTCATAGTTCACGTCTACTGTGTACACACCACACAGGTGACCGCTACTCACGCCACCAAACCACAAAACATACCGAGGATTCGTAGAAAAATGACACAAATCAAAGTTTTCTCTCCCACATTATAGAGTTTTTGTTACTGTAATATACAGATATTACGGAGACTATTTTTTTCTGTATTTTAGCTGTATTTTAGTTACATGAAGCAACAAGTAATGGACACCATACAAAGGAGACACAAACACGATGACGCGCCACACCATAACACACCCAAGAACGCTTCCCGGGTTACAATATTTACCAACACCCGCTTTGTGTACAGTATATTACGGGGGAGCCTGGCCGTCCTCCTCCTCCCGGCCACAGGTTTAATCTAAAGCTGTTTAGTACAATCACCTCGTAAGTCCTCAACCGGTTTGAGTGTATCTCCAGACACCAGACATTACTCATTTTTCATTCTATTTCCACGTTAAAATCACTACAAGTTTATATTTAAATATTTTCACTCTAACTTGTCATTTATACATTTGTTGACTATAACTTATACACGAGGGTCAGTGTTCATTATCGCGGTAGAGAACATATTGTTTCTTTCTCGCAACAAATATAAATAAACATGATTTTTAATATCCTTTAGAGACCATCACGTGCCTACAGCTGTCGACTTCTGCCTGTTTCCTGAAAAATCTCGTGTAATTATTTAGTCAGATACTGATTGTCTAAATATTCTCGTTGAGATATTTATGATACTAAATTTTTATTAATTTTAGTGGAATGTTCTTCATAAAGGATTCAATATAGAGTAAAGTAAGCTGCGTCCTCACTGCGCTCTCTAAAACGCATGATTTCTACCCAGTCTCTCTTAGTTTTCTCGCGACAGTTTATCTCTGTAGTGATGGACGTCTGCATTTACTGAACGGGAGAGTCACTGTCAGGGCAGTCACATGTCCAGGCTTGACCAGTGTGTCGTGCAGGATAAAGCCTTTGAATGGATTATGACCAGTCAGCATTTATCCCTGTGATTGCCTCACGCCAGCGACTCGCCAAGTTGTATAGTAAAACAAAACTACAGAAAGTTAATACCTGACTGAGGAGATTGGATATCGTATAAATCCTTTAATGTTATTATTGTGTCTTATGATCACACAGTTGTCTCAGATCGTAACACCACATGTAGTCTGTGGTTGGGCGCACGTGACGTAGACTCAGTTTATGGGGCGACTCCTGGCCTCACGCTTTATGTAAATAGATAAGATAATATTTACTGAGGAATTTTATGTTACTTAACGGGAGGATCTCTACATCTGCTGTTCTGCCAGGTCCTCCACGTTGTACAGGACACCTCTTCATTGCCCACTTGTTTTGCTTCTCTCCTGAACAAAAGTGAAAATCATCAGCTCTGTATTCTTGTGGTTCAATTACTGAGACTGAGAACCAATTACACGTTCACAAGGCTGCTGTTTGGCTCAATATTGGAGTGTGAAGACGAGCATACGTTAACTCCAGTAAAAACTTATATTGTGTGTGTGTGCCGTTTACTTATTGTGGTGAATATATAAAAGTATTGAGAGGATGAGTCAACACGCTGGAATGATACAGTTTTGGGTGAAAATATTGGAACACTGACAAGAAAGTTATATAACATTTTGTTCAAAGTTCCGGAGCACTAATTACAAATCTTCAATCCTAGAAATAAAACAAACGTACACCTGGTAGAATATACACCAGAGCTCCACCCTCAACCACAGAAAGAATCCTTCAGTAATGTTCTTGACATTACATTACGTTGTGGCCTCGCACGAGTAGTGTTCCTCCCAAAGGTTAGGCGAACAAATTGCTCCTCGTTCTGAAGGAACAGCCAAATTGCTTGCGCCGGCGGCCACCATCTCCTATTGGGATTACTTTTATGTGGCATCACGGCAGAGGAAGGGAAAGGTCAGAGAACCACTTGAAGAAGAGAATGGACCATTCATTGTTGTATTCGGTATCTGCAAGACAAAGTTTCCTCGGGTAGAAGTTTCACAGAACCTTCCTTCGTTTTTGTTATACACTTGATAAACGTCTGTTATTCTCGCCTCATACATAATACCAAATGCTCTGAAATTTCTTATTCCTTCGTTTAAAGGTTCAGGTTCAGACTGAACATAATCAAAAGTTATGAAGCCGGCAGTAGACCAGTAGGATTGCCAAAAACCGAAAAGACTCGGCAAGAAAATTTTAGAGACGACGGTCATGAAGACATTATTACGGACGACTGGCGAGGCTTCGTGACCGCTGCCAGGGGTCGACCAGCCTGGGAGCCACAGAAGTGGGCAATCTCTCCACCAGCCACACGTCATCACACTCGTCCTAACACCTCCTATGGTTGAAGTACTTTTAGAATTGTGAGTTTTATACACCGAATGGACGCCCTCTCTCCTCTTCTACACACACAGAAACCTTCCATCTTTTGTCTCACTCGGGTACAAGACTTCCCTCATATCTCACCAAGAGTCTCCTGATATACATTTCCTCCCCCAGACTCACAATTTAGTCCCAGGATGATGACACTTATAGCTGTCCGTCAACACTTGTGAATTAAGAGTTCCTGCCTCCACGACCTCCTCCCTCACCCAGGCTGTTTACCAAGTCCTCTCTGCCTCTCCTTCCACCCTTCTCCACCTCTCATCCGTCCTCTCTTATCTACACTCTCTCCTAGGACCCTCTCTCTCTCTCTCCCTCAAGTGACCGATTACATGGGTCGGCTCTTCATAAGTCCAAATTGAATTAAGGAACTAATTTTATAGGTCGATGGCGTTGTTAGACTACCGATCGTAACGTTGAAGAGGTAGTTCAATGGGGAAACACTCTCTCTCTCTCTCTCTCTCTCTCTCTCTCTCTCTCTCTCTCTCTCTCTCTCTCTCTCTCGTTATCACTCCACCAAGGGTCTTCTCCGTTCACGCCTAACCACACACACCCTACAGTATCTCCCGAGGTGTGAATGGGGCATCATTAGTTCGTCAGCACGGGTGAGTCGTAAACATTGTCACATCACCTCCCTAAGTCCATCCGAAGCTCTGTTGTCTGTTGCTCGAGACCCAAGGTGGCTTATCAACACAAAACACACACATTATTATTATTATTATTATTATTATTATTATTATTATTATTATTATTATTATTACAAGCAGTTTTATTTCTATTTATTTATCTCCTCTGTTGGGTTACGTCAGTCCTTTCAAATGATGTTAGTTCAGGATTGTCTGCCATCAGTGACCATACCCGGTAGTGCATTATGGTCGTTAATATAATAACTGGGATCAAGGGAGGGATCTACCGAGCTAATCTACAGGTGTCTCCAAAATACAGAAAATAATATATGTTGTATGACTATAAAAGTCTCTCTCTAAACTGTCTTTTTCTGTTAAAATGAACAACTGGCTTTGTGTAGTTTTTGTTTTTATTTTCACAGGATTATATGTGATTATCAATGATCTCACTGATGTGCACTTTGATGTTTATGATGAAGAGTGAGATAAAAATGGTCGTCTCTCTCTCTCTCTCTCTCTAACATGGAAATCTAGTTATCAATAGTTTGATTAGTATTCCAGTGTGCATATATCGTTAAAAATCTATGAATAGTAAAATATTCGTTATTGCTTTATTGAAAACATATGGTGCTTGATTCACCGTATTGCTTTATCGGGAAGCATATACTCAAACAATAGCCAACAACAGCACTCTACTCACTGGTGTCAGCTGTTGGTTAAACGTGTTGACAACTCTTTGTCTTGGCACTGGGAAACAGGTAGGAATTTTTCTTTTAGTTCTTTGTTGTGTGGCCAGTGTCCTTGCCTACCGCTGTGCACAGGTGGGTCTCCCTGCTGCAGAAGGCGCTGTCGTCTGTCTGTAATTTAACGTTATATTGTTATTACTATGCTTCAACAACAAAGGTATTTAAGCACGTAACATGATACGTAACTACACAAGCCTATCAATATTTAACACTTATTAGATACAACTGTCTGTGTATCTGGTATCAAGATTAAAAAAAAATGTAGTTTCCCAAATCCTATAGCTCAGAGGCCCATGTGTATACCATATCTTGTACAGTCATCCATAAAATTCCAGTCGCCTCTCCTGAACCACGAACCTCGAATTCAGACTCGTGAATCCGAAGCATTTATGGACAGAATAATGTCTCAGTCTACTGCTTCGGGTTCACGAGTCTGAATCTCGGGGTTCGTGGTTCAGGAGGAAAGGCGATAGGACTTTGGTGGTTGACTGTACCTGACTTACAGACTTACACCAAATGGCTCTTAACATATGATACACTGCACACATACCCACCACCAGCAACCATCATACCCGGATATATTAAAGTAATACACCTCGTCATACCAACTTGTTCTGATACCTTCCTTACTACACCGGTCGAGTCAAGGAACTTATCAAATGCTGACACATGTTCGGTAAGCCTTTGACAAAACACTTCACTTTTAACCAAACATAATACAGACAACGTTGCTAAAGACTGAGTTTACTATACTGTGGAAACGTAGTGATGGGAAGTGATGTTTCTTGTAGGTGTTTGGCTTTGCATAATAGAGAGCTCCCACACTTGTTATTATTGAGGATGAAACAGCTTGTGTGGAGAGACAAGAGAAACACTTCATGACTGCCATAATATTCTTGGTATAACGATTAATATTCTCAAACATTCATACCGAACTAACACAATTTATTTATCTATTTAATTTTTTTATTAATAACCTTTGAAAATTCAGTTCATAATTGATTATTTTATATCAATTTATGTTATCATTATGGGTTTATTTATACCAATGGGCATCCAGATAACTAACCAATAACAATAAAACAATAATAATAATAATAACAATAAAAATAGCATTAAAAGCATTATTATTGTTCTGATAATAACAATAATATTTATGAATGATACTGTTAATAATATTTGTAATAGTGAAATAAAAGTAAGTTTAACAATAATAATGATAAAAATACTCGTCATTCACATTTTAGTCACCATGATTCACCCTCCTCCCGTCACTCTCAATTCCTTGCCTCCACCCTCACCCTCACCCCTTCACTCTCCACCCCTCACCCTCCACCCGTCACCCCCTCACCCCTCACCCTCCACCCCTCACCCTCCACCCCTCACCCTCCATCCCTCACTCTCCACCCCTCACCCTCACCCTCCATCCTTCACTCTCCATTTCTTTTCGTCGTTCGTAATACTTCTTTAACGTCACCACCGCTGTGTGTCTCAGGCCAGGACTGACTCACGTTGCCCTGTATATTCACTGTTCTGGTCGGTTACACACAATGAGCTCGACAAAGCGGACACAGTGGCCGGAAAACAAATTCTAAAAGTTAACACAAGATGACATTTACAATTGGCCACCGAGTCGTCCGGATGCGTTTACAACACGTCAAGTTTTAGATATATTCATGTAATGGTGATGGTGGTGGTGATGGTGGTGGTGGTGGTGATGGTGGTGGTGGTGGTGGTGGTGTGATGATGGTGGTGGTGGTGATGATGGTGGGTGGTGGTGGTGGTGGTGATGATGATGATGGTGGTGGTGGTGGTGATGATGGTGGTGGTGGTGGTGGTGATGATGATGATGATGGTGGTGGTGGTGGTGGTGATGATGGTAGTCGGTCCGTGATATTAGACCTACAGTGATTCCTCCATATAACGGACTTGTTTCTCCATATAACCTAACCTAACCACCCACTACCTCTACCTCCCTCTCACTCCCCCTTACTCTTCCTCCCCTCACTTCTCCTCCCTCACCTCTCCCGTTAGAATCACTAGCAGGTGCTGAGGAAGGGAAGGAAAGGGAAGGGGGGTGGCCAGAAGCCTCAAAGTTAATTACAGTAACAAGCTAACAGACTGTAAGAGAGCGGCCTTCCTCGTGTAAGCCTCATAATTAATGTCATCAGCGCGACAATTACAAAGTTCTCTGAATGCTGAGTTTAATTCCGTCATTAACGCAACACTCGAGCAGCCAATTAAAATAAAGCTTCAAACAGGCGCTTTAACGATGGTAATTTGTCTTGCATTTTTGCCTGTAATCGCTTGTTGTCATTGAAGTTTTAGAATAGATTGGAGAAGTTTGTGTAAAAGTTGATTGGTGTGTGTGTGTGTATGTGTGTGTGTGTGTGTGTGTGTGTGTGTGTGTGTGTGTGTGTGTGTGTGTGTGTTCTTTGTTACTGTCACAATAGTTGGTGTATGTAACCAGTCATTCCACGTAAGGATTATAATTTACTTGCAGGTAATTCAGCAGCTAGTATATAACTCCGCCACCTTGGTAGGATGTTAGTGCTTGGGAGAGTTATTCCCTTAATTACCGGTAAGCATACCCGATAACGTGCTCATTTATTGCTCACTACACAAGGGCAAGTTTACAAGGAGGGAATTTATTACAGAACAGCAGACATAATTGTATAAATCTTCACCACATAAATTTATATTCGGATATGAAGTTCAGTAATTATGTTTATATAGTCTTTCTGGAAACTGTGGGATCGGTGTTAACTTTTACAGAGCAAAATCTAGTCCAAGATGAAATTCCCAGCATCTTTGTAACCCATGGAGTGATTATAATAAGCTGCTTTGAAACCTTCCTCCGTAATAAGCAAAACATATTCCTCATCAATGATATATTGTCCATTGCCGAGTTTTAAAATATTAACATCAAGAGCACAACACTAAACATATATATTTCTCCATTTTCTTAAGTTGTTGTCAAGTGCAGAGATTTAGTAAGCGTTGTATAAAGACTCTGGCCGCTGCTACATATAAAATAACATTAAAGTAAGAGTTGCTGCTCTTGCATACAGAGCGTTGTTAATTTTTAAAGGGAGAAAATATATATGGTAAATGTTGCCTGCTGAAGCTGTACATATAACAACAATAATAAAAACTGTTTGACCTAATGATAAGTTTGTAGAGTCGTCACTGATTATGCCTCTCTCATCAAGGCATAAACGTCAGTCATCAACGTCAGCCATCAACGTCAGCCATCAACGTTAAGCAACAGCGTCAGCCATCAACGAAAGCCAATCAAAATCAACCATCGTCAACACCATCAGTAGGAGAGCCAACGAGCGGGTGGTGATGAGAGAGAGAGAGAGAGAGAGAGAGAGAGAGAGAGAGAGAGACACTGAGATATGTATGAAGAGATCTACTCGGCCTTCCCGCCCAGACTCGTGAGTAATGTTACCGTCGCTTGTAAGTCAGAACAATTTGTCTTACCTCGATCCTTCTCAACACAAAGCATAAATTTCTCACACTTAAGCCTTCCTGACGATAGCCGATTTTGGGAACGAGTGTTGGGAGGTCGCTCAAGTACTAAATACAAGTCTCGTGTGTCTAAGAATATTCGTCCTTGAGGGAAAAAAAAAAAAAAAACCATGTATATTCTACCTGTGTTATTGTACTATGTGATAATTACTGTATAATCAGCAGGTAAGAGAGTCAGGTACAATAAGTCATGTCCTCGTCAGTCTAAATGGCTTATGGTGAGGCAACACACACACACACACACACACACACACACACACACACACACACACACACCTTGGAGATATACTTGGCATTGGACATAACGCTGACAGTAACTTTGTGTTGATGATTTAGGTTCACGTTTTAAAGCCTGAGGTATACGTCCCCAGCCACGTTTGATCTGCCGGCCATTACCTGTTAATAATCACCAGGTAATTTACGACCTCACCTGACCATTACTGAAAATCATCTCAGTGTTAATTGTTTGGTTTTATGTATTTGTGATTTGTTTTTGCAGTGAGTTTTATTATTGTTGTTGTTGTTGTTGTTGTTGCTATTGTTGATGTTGTTGTTATTCTTGTTTTTATTCTTGTTGTTGTTGTTCTTTCAGTTGTTCTTGTCGTTCTTGATATTTTTTCTTGTTCTTTTAGTTTTTTTTATCGTTCTTGATGTTATTTTTGTTGTTCTCTTAGTTGTTCTTTAGTTGTTCTTTTAGTTTTTCTCGGTGTTATTTTTGTTGTTCTCTTAGTTGTTCTTTAGTTGTTCTTTTAGTTTTTCTCGGTGTTATTTTTGTTGTTTCCTTAGTTGCTCTTTCGTTGTTCTTGTTAAAACGCCTAAATTCAACAAAAAATAAATTCCCCCTTCAATTCCCAATCTCCTCTCTCAGAGAACCTAATTATTTCCCTTCCCCCAGTAAAAGAAGTTTGGCGAGGCTACATGAGTCAGAGATTACCGATAATACACTCTAAAGGAACGAACGAATAAGTATGAATAGGCCTACTCCTCCTGGGATGAATAGGCCAACCTGTCCTTTGAATACTGTATATATAATGTATTTTTCAGCGAGTATAAGGCATTTAGTAATAAATTAGGACTCTCTCTCTCTCTCTCTCTCTCTCTCTCTCTCATATTCTCTCTTTTTATCTCGGTCGTAAAGGAGAGAGGCAAGTGGAGACCTTGCAGTCTGTCGTGCCCTTAATGGATTTTCTTTTCGCTTCTTTATGTTGAGTTTCTCTCTCTCTGAAATTCACGATCTTAGAAACCTCTTTTTCCTTTCATTTTACAAAACGCACACACACACACACACACACACACACACACACAGGCACACAGACACACACACACACAAACACATATCAAGAAGCGCTCAACACACTGACCCTTTCGACTCTCACTGACCATCACCACGACCTCATCTGCAAATTTGGGTGGGAGCTTCTACACCATCCTCGACACCGGCTCCTACTACCACCTGAGATCCCTAGCCCGAGAATTGCTGTTCGACACCACAACCGCATCCAGCCCATACGTGCACGAACTGATCGCTATAAGAACAGCCCAGTCCCAACCATTGTAAAAATTATCAATAACTTGTAATAAACCAGTGTATTCACTCCCAGTAAATACTACTTCTTGCACTGTCACTATATTGAAATGCCCTGTAGTTTGAGCTTTTCCCCATCTAGTTATTATATATCTTATTTGTATCACTTATGTTACTTGTATATTATTTGTAATTCGAAACCCATTCCCCAATAACTGTATATTTTCAGCCTTCTGGCTGCCAAGCTCTTTCAATAAACCGTTAATTATTATTATTATTATTATTATTATAGACACAGACATACACATACACACACAGATATACACAGACACAGACGTACTCAGACATACACATAAACACAGATATATGCACACAGACACAGACATACAGATAAACATAGACACAGACATACACACACACAATGATAAACCTTGATAAACCTTGGTGTTGGTCTATCTATGTATATTTTAACAAAACTCATAATACATACATCACACATCGGGAAGCGGGAGGAGGGAGCGGGGGGAAGGAAGGGAGGGGGAAGGAGGAGCGGGGAAGGAGGGAGGGGGAGGAGGAGGAGGAGCGGGGGAAGGAGGGAGCGGGGGATATTCTACGACAAGGAGGCCACCCACATCTATGTAAACATCAGCCTCCTGGAAGATTGCGTCAGTGTCATGGAGGACTGGGTAGTGTGTCGCGAAGTATCATAACTACAGATTAATGAGAAACTATGAACGGATGAGACACAAGCAAATACTCGTCAAGGAGATTTTATACTTAAACTTTTACTCGAGATAAAAGTCAACAGGATCCTGAATGTAAATGAAAGCTTTCACTTCATGGCTGGAGAGAAACTGTAAAGAGAAAGACGAAAATATTCAAATGATCGACAAACTCGGGAGGGAGAGTAACAAAAAGTCGTCATTGTGCAGGTGTAGTAAGGACAGACACACGGCAATGATGGAAGAGGGGAGAGAGAGAGAGAAAGAGAAAGAAGATAGGAAGAATAGACTGGAAGAATGAGAAGAGGGAGGGGAACATGGCAGACTGTGGTACAAAGCCAATAGACGCTGCTAGATGATGAAAAGAGAGGAGGCAGACACACGATGGAAGGACGGGGGGACGGCAGACACTTGATGTAAGGAAGAGAGGAGGCAGACACCACTAGATGGAAGGACGGGGGACGGCAGACACTTAATGGAAGGAAGAGAGGCGGCAGACACCACTAGATGGAAGGAGGAGGAGGGGCGGCAGATGCCACTAGATGGAAGGAGGAGAGGAGGCAGACACACGATGGAAGGAAGGGGGGACGGCAGACACTTAATGGAAGGAAGAGAGGCGGCAGACACCACTAGATGGAAGGAGGAGGAGGGGCGGCAGACAGATCCAGCGGGCCTCTCATTCACAGCTCCACATCAGATATCATTCAGATATTTTTTTGTACTACATTCGGGGGAATATAATTTCGCCTCGACCCAAGTTCCATTTAACTTTTCTCTACTTCTAAGTTTATATAATTTTCCCCGAAATTTAGCAGCGGAAGGTCAAAAAAATTCGGTGGGAAAGTTTAATTAGCTGGTTACTTTCCCGGCGGAGGAAATGGTGTGTGAGGGGTCGAGATTGTTGGTTCAGGGGAACATTTGTGTGCTGTTGTTGCCTGAGGGAGTCGGAGGGTAGGGGTGGCGAGGCGATAAAATGATGGTGGCATTGGTGGTGGCAGGAGGGTATAGCAGTGTGGTGGTGGGGTGATAGTGGCAGTGGCAGTGGCGGTGGCAGGAGGGTATAGCAGTGTGGTGGTGGGGTGATAGTGGCAGTGGTGGTGGCAGGAATGGTATAGTGTGGTAGTGGCGATGGTGGCAGTGATGGTGGCAGTAATGTTGGCAGCTAGGTATAGTGTGGTGGTTGGATGACGGTGGCAGATGGATAAAGGAAAGCTATAGAGAAAAATGGGAATGAAATAGTCGACTTTAATTAGTGAAGAAATGGTGAATATATTAAACAAATTTGAGCATTGTGTCTCTTCCCGTCCTCGAGGCAGACTGACGGTCACACACACATAAACAGTTACCAGTTACTGTCTTCACACAACACCGTCCTATTGAGTAGCACTATATTATCAAGACACTTCCAGAGCTAAACCTGTGATGAATGAGATCTGTCTCGCACTCACATAGGCTAATCACGAATGTTTGGAACTCGGCAGCAAAGATCAACGCTTGCTGGATACGCGCACACACCCACCCACACACACCATGGACTAAAGACGATTTGTTTGTTTGGAAAATAGGGTAAGTATTGCGTTGTTGTCGGGCAGGATTATTTTGCTGGAGTCATCTGGCTGTCGTGCTCACAGATGGAAGTATTATAGGGTCATGTACTGTACTGGGTGGAGCCTCAGGAGAGAGATTTACGATTCTCCTTTCACCAATAAAATATATTCAGTGTCATTTTCTTATTACCCCGACAACATTAACTATTACTTCAAGAGGATATATTTATTACTCTCCCGACTTTGTGTATTATTCTATCGTTTATCTGTACAATAGTGAGTTGTGGAGGCGACCTTCCAGCTCCCGAGGGTAAGAGGCACCACCGCTGCTGCTCACGTTCTCGGTGTTGTATTGGCTGCCAGGACTCGTGTTTATCTTACCTGCACAACCAACAATCTATATGACGCTCACTTGACTCTCGGGGAGACATCAATATTCACCGTGATGTCGCTGGTGTTGGAGATCATAATAAAAATAAGTTGAAGGTCGCAAGAGACGCCGCTTGGCCTCTACCTGTTCACGTAGAGTATTGAGAAAGAACGTCCAGGGTATAACAAGGTCTTCACTCTCTCTAGGTTTATTTTTTTGAATTATTTAAGATCAGAAAGGCGGAAAGTTATCATAGTTTCATGTTTTGTTATAATTTTTTACTTAGTACCATTAAATATGTCACTCAAGATAGATGATGGAGCGATATTTTGTCCCGCCTCAAGTTTCACGTTGTAGCGGGTTGGTTCCTGTACAGTACATGACCTGGAGGATACACTAGTGGTTTCTAAGCACTTGGGGCGGAGGGGGGGGGGGACGGCGAGGAATACACCTTTCCCTGGTCACTAATTCCCACCAGCGTCAGTTGTTTGGACAGTAAACTCGTGCAGGTGCATCACTCACCAATAATCTCCACCAGAGCTATTTCCTGGCAGGCAATATCATCCACCGGAGTTATTTCCCTGGCCGGTAAACTCCACGATGTTGCTCCCCTGGACAGAAATATGCACCGGAGTTATTTCCTTGGCTGGTAAACTGCAGTATATGTTATAGCCACTAAGGGGACTCCCAGCCTCCAGCCAACCCACATCTCAGCGTGCCTTTGATCTGCCCTCAACCAGCTTTCCTTCAGGTGCACTTCAGAGTGACCCACTGTTACATAACCTACGTCTAGAGGATCCACTGAGACTCAATGGGAGGATCTCTACCGTGTGAGTTCTGGACCCTGGCGAGACGTCCCGGGGAGTCGCGGATAGTGGATGATCCTGCAGGAGTATTGGGAGACCTGCCGAGAGAGTGGGCAGACCTGGATATTTCTTAGCTGGTGGCAACTCGAGA